>NC_080381.1:47416210-47755154 GCF_014773155.1 Arachis stenosperma | reverse complement strand
GGATCTCCGGATATTCACCCTTTTTGAGTGAAAAGGGGACCTCGGAGATCACCTTCTTCAAGGCCACAACTTCATAGAAGTGGTCTTGATGCACCCTTGAGAGGAATCTATCCATCTCCCATGACTCGGAGGTGGAAGCTTTGCCTTCCCTTTCCTCTTTTTAGAGGTTTCTCCGGCCTTGGATGCCATAAATGGTTATGGAAAAACAAAAGCAATGCTTTACCACACCAAACTTAAATGTTTGCTCGTCCTCGAGCAAAAGAAGAAAGAAAGAGTAGAAGAAGAAGAAATGAGGAAGAAGGAGATGGTAGTGTGTTCGGCCAAGAAGGGTAAGAAATGGGGTTTAGGTTGTGTGAAAATGAAGAGTTTGACGAAGGGTATTTATAGGAGAGAGGGGGGTAAAGGTTCGGCCATTATGGGTGGGTTTGGGAGGGAAAGTGGTTTGAATTTGAAGGGTGAGGTTGGTGGGTTTTATGAAGGATGGATGTGAGTGGTGAAGAGAAAGATGGGATTTGATAGGTGAGGGGTTTTTGGGGAAGAGGTGTTGAGGTGATTGGTGAATGGGGAAAGAAGAGAGAGTGATGGTAGGGTCCTGTGGGGTCCACAGATCCTGTAGTGTCAAGGAAAAGTCATCCCTGCACTAAATGTTGCTCAAAATCACGTTTTGAGCCATTTCTGGCGTTAAAACGCCGGCTGGTGCCCATTCCTGGCGTTTAACGCCAGGTTGTTGCCCTTTACTGGCGTTTAACGCCAGTCTGGTGCCCTTTCTGGCGTTAAACGCCCAGAATGGTGCCAGACTGGGCGTTAAACGCCCAACAGCTAGCATTACTGGCGTTTGAACGCCAGTTTCTTCTCATCCAGGGTGTGCTGTTTTTCTTCCTGTTTTTCATTCTGTTTTGCTTTTTTCATTGTTTTTGTGACTTCTTATGATCATCAACCTACAAAAAGATAAAATAACAAAAGAAAATAATTAATTATAAACATTGGGTTGCCTCCCAACAAGCGCTTCTTTAATGTCATTAGCTTGACAGAGGGCTCTCATGGAGCCTCAGAAATACTCAGAACCGTGTTGAAACCTCCCACCACCAAACTTAGAGTTTGAATGTGGGGTTTCAACACCAAACTTAGAGTTTGGTTGTAGCCTCCCAACACCAACTTAGAGTTTGACTGTGGGGGCTCTGTTTGGCTCTGTTTTGAGAGGAGCTCTTCATGCTTCCTCTCCATGATGACAGAGGGATATCCTTGGGCCTTAAACACCAAGGATTTTTTCATTCACTTGAATGATTAACTCTCCTCTGTCAACATCAATCACAGCCTTTGCTGTGGCTAGGAAGGGTCTGCCAAGGATGATGGATTCATCCATGCACTTCCCGTCTCTAGGACTATGAAATCAGTAGGAATGTACTGGTCTTCAACTTTAACCAGAACATCCTCTACAAGTCCACGGGCTTGTTTCTTGAGTTGTCTGCCATCTCTAATGAGATTCTTGCAGCTTGCACCTCTAAGATCCCTAATTTCTCCATTACAGAGAGGGCATGAGGTTCACACTTGACCCTAAGTCACACAAGGCCTTCTTGAAGGTCATGGTGCCTATGGTACAAGGTATAGAAAACTTCCCAGGATCCTGACTCTTTTGAGGCAGTTTCTGCCTAGACAAGTCATCCAGTTCTTTGGTGAGCAAGGGAGGTTCATCCTCCCAAGTCTCATTTCCAAATAACTTGTCATTTAGTTTCATGATTGCTCCAAGGTATTTAGCAACTTGCTCTTCAGTAACATACTCATCCTCTTCAGAGGAAGAATATCATCAGAGCTCATGAATGGCAGAAGTAAGTCCAATGGAATCTCTAGGGTCTCATTTTGAGCCTCAGATTCCCAAGGTTCCTCATTGAGGAACTCAGAGGAGAGTGGTGCACGCCCACTGGGGTCTTTCTCAGTGGCGTCTTCTTCCTCTCTTTCCTCTCCATATTCGGCCATGTTGATGGCCTTGCACTCCTTTGGATTTTCTTCTGTATTACTTGGGAGAGTACTAGGAGGGAGTTCAGTAACTTTCTTGCTCAGCTGACCCACTTGTCCTTCCAAATTTCTGATGGAGGACCTTGTTTCATTCATGAAACTTTGAGTGGTCTTTATTAGATCAGAGACCATTGTTGCTAAGTCAGAAGTATTCTGCTTAAAACTCTCTGTCTGTTGCTGAGAAGATGATGGAAAAGGCTTGCCATTGCTAAACCTGTTTCTTCCACCATTATTGTTATTGAAACCTTGTTGAGGTCTCTCTTGATTCTTCCATGAGAGATTTGGGTGATTTCTCCATGAAGAATTGTAGGTATTTCCATAGGGTTCTCCTAGGTAATTCACCTCTTCCATGGAAGGGTTCTCAGGATCATAAGCTTCTTCCTCAGATGAAGCATCCTTTGTACTGTTTGGTGCATTTGCATTCCAGACAGACTTTGAGAAATCAAATTGACTTGTTGAGTCAATATCTTGTTCTGAGCCAATATGGCATTCAGAGTGTCAATCTCAAGAACTCCTTTCTTCTGACTAGTCCCATTGTTCACAGGATTCCTTTCAGAAGTGTACATGAATTGGTTATTTGCAACCATTTCAATCAATTCTTGAGCTTCTGCAGGTGTCTTCTTCAGATGAAGAGATCCTCCAGCAGAGCTATCCAAGGACATCTTAGATAGTTCAGAGAGACCATCATAGAAAATACCTATGATGCTCCATTCAGAAAGCATGTCTGAAGGACATCTTCTGATTAATTGTTTGTATCTTTCCCAAGCTTCATAGAGGGATTCTCCATCCTTCTGTCTGAAGGTTTGGACTTCCACTCTAAGCTTACTCCATCTTTGTGGTGGAAAGAACTTTGCCAAGAAGGCATTGACTAGCTTTTCCCAAGAGTCCAGGCTTTCTTTAGGTTGAGAATCCAACCATATTCTAGCTCTGTCTCTTACAGCAAAAGGGAATAGCATCAGTCTATAGACTTTAGGGTCTACCCCATTAGTCTTGACTGTGTCACAGATTTGCAAGAATTCAGCTAAAAACTGATGAGGATCTTCCATTGGAAGTCCATGGAACTTGCAATTCTGTTGCATTAGAGAAACTAATTGAGGCTTAAGCTCAAAGTTGTTTGCTCCAATGGCAGGGATAGAGATGCTTCTCCCATAGAAGTCGGGAGTAGGTGCAGTAAAGTCACCCAGCACCTTCCTTGCATTGTTGGCATTGTTGTTGTTTTCGGCTGCCATGGGTTCTTCTTCTTTGAAGAATTCGGTCAGGTCCTCTAAAGAGAATTGTGCTTTGGCTTCTCTTAGCTTTCTCTTCAAGGTCCTTTCGGGTTCAGGATCAGCTTCAACAAGAATGTCTTTGTCTCTGCTCCTGCTCATATGAAAGAGAAGAGAAAAAGAAAATGTGGAATCCTCTATGTCACAGTATAGACATTCCTTGAAATGTCAGAGGAAAAGAGAAATGGAAAGAAGAAGGAGAAGAAGAATTCGAACTTTAATTAGATAAGGTTCGAATTGTGCATTTAGAAGGAGTGGTACTCCATAAATAGAAGGATGTGAGAAGGAGGAAGAGGATTTTCGAAAATTCAATTAAAAGATTTTGAAAACATTTTGAAAATTTGATTGATAATTTTCGAAAATTGAAAGTGGAAGAGAATCAAGTGATTTTTGAAAAAGATTTTGAAATTAGAAACTAAAAAGATTTGATTGAAAACTAATTTGAAAAAGATATGATAAAAAAATATGATTGAAAGGTTATTGTCTTAAAAAGATGTGATTGAGAAGATATGATTTGAAAACCATTTTAAAAGATATGTTTTGAAAATTATTTAAAAGATTTGATTTGGAAAATTAGTGACTTGCCTAACAAAAAGATATGATTCAAACATAAAACCTTCCTTAACAGAAAAGGCAAAAAATGTTCAATCAAATCATTAATTGTTAGTAAGTATCTTTGAAAGGAAAGAAATTAATTTTGAAAACATTTGAGTGAAAAGATTTGATTTGAAAAAGATTTGATTTGAAAAACTTGAAAAAAATTGATTTGAAAACAAAATCTTCCCCCTAGCACCATCCTGGCGTTAAACGCCCAAAATGCTACCTCTTTGGGCGTTAAACGCCCAACCAGGTGCCCTGGCTGGCGTTTAAACGCCAGTCTGCCTTCTTCACTGGGCATTTTTGAATGCTCAGCTTTTTCTGTATAATTCCTCTGCAGTGTGTTCTGAATCTTCAATCCCTTGTATCATTGACTTGAAAATACACAATTAAAAATATTTTTGGATTTTTAATAATTAAAATGCAACAAGAATCAAATAACAATGCATGCAAGACACCAAACTTAGCAGTTTGTATACTACTGACACTAATGAACTGAAAATGCATATGACACACAAAATACTCAAGTCAATAGAATTCAAAGATCAGAGCAAGTGAATCATCAAGAACATCTTGAAGATCACTAAGACATATGAATGCATGCAATTGACACCAATCTTAGGATGAGACACTAGACTCAAACAAGAAATATTTTTGAATTTTATGATTTTTTTAATTTTTTAATTTTTTTGTGTTTTTCGAAATTAAGTGGAAAAAGAAGGTATCAAAATTCTTAATGAGAATTCCAGGAATCAGTGCAATGCTAGTCTAAGACTCCGGTCCAGGAATTAGACATGGTTTCACAGCCAGCCAAGCTTCCAAAGAAAGCTTCGGTCCAAAACACTAGACATGACCAAAGGTCAGCCAAGCCTTAGCAAATCACTGCTCCAAAAGCAAGATTGATATGAAATCAACAAGCTCTTGTGGTGATAAGTTGAAACCTCGGTCCAATCAGATTAGACATGGCTTCTCAGCCAGCCAGATTTCAACAAATCATCATGAAACTCTAGAATTCATCTTCAAGAATTTCGAAAAAAAAGTACCTAATCTAAGCAACAAGATGAACCGTCAGTTGTCCAGCCTGAACAATCCCGGGCAATAACACCAAAAATTTGATGTTGTTGCCGGATCTTGGCACTGATGTTACCAAAGGCTTGCTCAAAACTAGAACAATCCCCGGCAACGGCGCCAAAAACTTGGTGCGCGAAATTGTGAACTATACTTTTTCACAACTCTCATAATCCCTGGTAATGGCTCCAAAAACGTGGTAGCCCAATACCATGGCATTACACAACTTCGCACAACTAACCAGCAAGTGCACTGGGTCGTCCAAGTAATAAACCTTACGTGAGTAAGGGTCGATCCCACGGAGATTGTTAGTATTGAAGCAAGCTATGGTCATCTTGTAAATCTTAGTCAGGCAAACTCAGATATATATGGTGATGAACGAAAATAACATAAAAGATAAAGATAGTGATACTTATGTAATCCATTGGTAGGAACTTCAGATAAGCGCATGAAGATGCCTTCCCTTCCGTCTCTCTGCTTTCCTACTGTCTTCATCCAACCCTTCTTACTCCTTTCCATGGCAAGCTCGTATAGGGTCTCACTGTTGTCAGCAGCTACCTCCCATCCTCGCAGTGAAAGCTAATGCACACACTCTGTCACAGTGCTGCCAATCACCGGTGTGGTTCCCTCCCCTACCGGAATAGAATAACTCTTTTGCGTCTGTCACTAACGCCCAGTAGGTTACAGGTTTGAAGCACGTCACAGTCATTCAATCATTGAATCCTACTCAGAATACCACAGACAAGGTTAGACCTTCCGGATTCTCTTGAATGCTGCCATCAGTTCTTGCCTATACCACGAAGACTCTGATCTCACGGAATGGTTGGCTCGTTTGTCAGGCGAGCACTCGTTGTCAGGCGATCAACCATGCATCGTGCAATCAGGAATCCAAGAGATATTCACCAAGCCTCAAATGCTTGTAGAACAAGAGTGGTTGTCAGTCACTTTGTTCATGAGTGAGAATGGTGATGGGCGTCAATCATCACCTTCATCATGTTGAAGAACAAGTGATATCTTGGATAAAGAACAAGCGGAATTTGAATGAAAGAACAATAGTAATTGCATTAATACTCGAGGTACAGCAGAGCTCCACACCTTAATCTATGGTGTGTAGAAACTCCACCGTTGAAAATACATAAGCATAAGGTCTAGGCATGGCCGAATGGCCAGCCTCCCAATGATCTAAGAACTAAAATGTCCAAAGATGATCTAGAGATCTAAAAGTGATCAAAAGATTTCTATACAATAGTAAAAGGTCCTACTTATAAGAAACTAGTAGCCTAGGGTGTACAGAAATGAGTAAATGACATAAAAATCCTCTTCCGGGCCCACTTGGTGTGTGCTTGGGCTGAGCAATGAAGCAATTTCGTGTAGAGACTCTTCTTGGAGTTAAACGCCAGCTTTGGTGCCAGTTTGGGCGTTTAACTCCCATTTGGGTGCCAGTTCCAGCGTTTAACGCTGGGATTCCTTGAGGTGACTTTGAACGCCGGTTTGGGCCATAAAATCTTGGGCAAAGTATGGACTATTATATATTGCTG
The DNA here is from genome assembly GCF_014773155.1 of Arachis stenosperma. Lineage (NCBI taxonomy): Eukaryota > Viridiplantae > Streptophyta > Magnoliopsida > Fabales > Fabaceae > Arachis > Arachis stenosperma. The sequence continues at coordinate 47,748,673 of NC_080381.1, read as the reverse complement.
GAAAGCCCAGGATGTCTACTTTCCAACGCCGTTGAGAGCGCGCCAATTGGGCTTCTGAAGCTCCAGAAAATCCGCTTCGAATGCAGGGAGGTCAGAATCCAACAGCATCTACAGTCCTTTTTGGTCTCAGAATCAGATTTTTGCTCAGGTCCCTCAATTTCAGCCAGAAAATACCTGAAATCACAGAAAAACACACAAACTCATAGTAAAGTCCAGAAAAGTGAATTTTAATTAAAAACTAATAAAAATATACTAAAAACTAACTATATCATATTAAAAACATACTAAAAACAATGCCAAAAAGTATACAAATTATCCGCTCATCACAAGTGTACTGGGTCCTCCAAGTAATACCTTACGTGAGTAAGGGTCGATCCCACAGAGATTGTTGGTATGAAGCAAGCTATGGTCACCTTGTAAATCTCAGTTAGGCAGATTAAATGGTTATGGGTTTCGAAACTTAATAATAAATAGAAAATAAAAAGGGATAGAAATACTTATGTATATCAATAGTGGGAATTTCAGATAGGCGTGTGGAGATGCTAGAATCCTTTCGAATCTCTACTTTCTTATTGCTTTCATCCAATCCTTCTTACTCCTTTCCATGGCAAGCTGTATGTAGGGCATCACCATCATCAATGGCTACTTTTAATACTCTCGGGAAAATGGTCCTATGCGCTGTCACTGCACGGCTAATCGTTTGGAGGCATCACCCTTCTTGATAGCTACATCCCATCCTCTCAGTGAAAATGGTCCAAATGCTCTGTCACAGCACGGCTAATCATCTGTCGGTTCTCAATCAGGTTGGAGTAGAATCCCTTGATTCTTTTGCGTTTGTCATCACGCCCAGCCTTCAGGAGTTTGAAGCTCGTCACAGTCATTCAATACCGGAATCCTACTCGGAATACCACAGACAAGGTTAGACCTTCCGGATTCCCGGGATCCTACTCGGAATACCACAGACAAGGTTAGACTTTCCCGATCTCCATGAATGCCGCCATCTATCTAGCTTATACCACGAAGATTCTGTTGGGGAATCTAAGAGATATGCGCCCGGCCTAAGGTAGAACGGAAGTGGTTGTCAGTCACGCGCGTTCATAGGTGAGAATGATGATGAGTGTCACGGATCATCACATTCATCAAAGTGTTGTGCAACATATATCTTGAAATAAGAATAAAAGAGAATTGAATAGAAAGTAATAGTAATTGTATTGAAACCTGAGGTACAGCAGAGCTCCACACCCTTAATCTATGGTGTGCAGAAACTCCACCGTTGAAAATACATAAGTGAAAGGTTCAGGCATGGCCGAATGGCCAGCCCCCTAAAACGTGCTCAATGGCCTCCTAAGATGAAGAATAAAACAAAACTGAGACCAAAGATGAAACGTGGTCAAAAGACGTCTAATACAATAGTTAAATGTCCTATATATACTAGACTAGCTACTAGGGTTTACATGAGTAAGTAATTGATGCATAAATCCACTTCCGGAGCCCACTTGGTGTATGCTTGGGCTGAGCTTGATCTATCCACGAGCTGAGGCTTCTCTTGGAGTTGAACTCCAAGTTATAACGTGTTTTGGGCGTTCAACTCCAGATCATGACGTGTTTCTGGCGTTTAACTCCAGACAGCAGCATGTACTTGGCGTTCAACGCCAATTTACGTCGTCAATTTCCGAATAAAGTATAGACTATTATATATTTCTGGAAAGCTCTGGATGTCTACTTTCCAACGCCGTTAAGAGCGCGCCATTTGGAGTTCTGTAGCTCCAGAAAATCTATTTCGAGTGCAGGGAGGTCAGATTCCAACAGCATCAGCAGTCCTTTTGTCAGCCTTTTTCAGAGTTTTGCTCAAGTCCCTCAATTTCAGCCAGAAATTACCTGAAATTACAGAAAAACACATAAACTCATAGTAAAGTCCAGAAATATGAATTTAACATAAAAACTAATGAAAACATCCCTAAAAGTAGCTTGAACTTACTAAAAACTACCTAAAAACAATGCCAAAAAGCGTATAAATTATCCGCTCATCAAGTCATATTTTAAGTTTGGTGTCAATTGCATGTTTTTATTTTTCTTGCAAAATTTTTGAAAACTCATGCATGGTGTTCTTCATGATCTTCAAGTTGTTCTTGGTAAGTCTTCTTGTTTGATCTTCATATTTTCTTGTTTTGTGTCTTTTCTTGTTTTTCATATGCATTTTTGCATTCATAGTGTCTAAGCATTAAAAATTCCTAAGTTTGGTGTCTTGCATGTTTTTCTTTTCTTGAAAATTTTTCAAAAATAAGTTCTTGATGTTCATCATGATCTTCAAAGTATTGTTGGTGTTCATCTTGACATTCAAAGTGTTCATGCATGCATCATTGGTTTTGATCCAAAATTTTCATGTTTTGAGTCATTTTGTGGTTTTTCTCTCTCCTCATTAAAAATTCAAAAATAAAAAAATATCTTTTCCTTATTTTACTCATAATTTTCGAAATCTTTGGGTTGTCTTAGTAAAAATTTTTTAAAATAAGTTGTTTCTTGTTAGTCAAGTCAAGATTTCAATTTTAAAAATCTTATCTTTTCAAATCTTTTTCAAAAATCAAATCTTTTCTTCAATTTTTTTTCTTAATATTTTCGAAAATTTTAGAAATTGATTTTCAAAAATCTTTTTCTTAATTTCATTTCAAAATTTTGAAAACTTTACTAACAACTAATGTGATTGATTCAAAAATTTGAAGTTTGTTACTTTCTTGTTAAGAAAGGTTCAATCTTTAAATTCTAGAATCATATCTTTTAGTTTCTTGTTAGTCAAATAATCAATTTTAATTTTAAAAATAAAATCTTTTTAATTCCCTTTTCAAATCTTTTTCAAAATAAATTTTAATCATATCTTTTTAATCATATCTTTTCAAACATATCTTTTTCAAATAATATCTTTTTCAAAATCAATTTCAAAATCTTTTATAACTTCTTATCTTTTTAAAATTGATTTTCAAATCTTTTTCAATTAACTACTTAACTTTTTGTTTGATTTTAAAATTCTTATCTTTTTCAAAATCTCCTAACTACTTTTCTCTCTCTAATTTTCAAAAATCACCTTCCTTTTTTTCAAAAATCTTTTTAATTAACTAATTATTTCAAATTTTAATTTTAATTTTATTCTTTTTCTTAATTTTTGAATACTAACTAATTTTTAAAACAAAAACAAAAAAAAATTTCTTCTCTTTTAGTTAATATTCAAATTCCCTCTCTCTCTTATCTCTTTCTATTTATTTATTCATTTACTAACACTTCTCTTCATCTTAAAATTCGAACCCTCTCTTCCTCTCTGTGTTCGAATTTTTCTCTTCTCCTTCTTCTATTCTTTTCTTCTTCTACTCACATAAAGGAATCTCTATACTGTGACATAGAGGATTCCTCTTCTTTTCTGTCCTCTTTTTTTCATATGAGCAGGAGCAAAGACAAGGACATTCTTGTTTAAGCAGATCCTGAACCTGAAAGGACTCTAAAGAAGAAGCTAAGAGAAGCTAAAGCACAACAATCCAGAAAAAACCTTACAGAGAATCTCAAAAAAGAAGTAGAGATGGCCGAACCCAATAACAATGGTGTAGGTGCAAGGAAGATGCTTTGTGACTTTACTGCACCAAATTCCAACTTCCATGGAAGAAGCATCTCAATCCTTGCCATTGGAGCAAACAATTTTGAGTTAAAGCCTCAATTAGTTTCTCTGATGCAACAGAATTGCAAGTTTCATGGACTTCTATCAGAAGATCCTTTTCAATTCTTAATCGAATTCTTGCAGATCTGTGATACTGTTAAGACCAATGGGGTTGATCCCGAGGTCTATAAGCTTATGCTTTTCCCTTTTGCTGTAAGAGATAGAGCTAGAATATGGTCAGACTCTCAACCTAAAGATAGCTTGAACTCTTAGGATAAGCTGGTCACGGCTTTCTTAGCCAAATTCTTTCCTCCTCAAAAGCTGAGCAAGCTTAGAGTGGATGTTCAAACATTCAGGCAAAAAAAAGGTGAATCCCTCTATGAAGCTTGGGAAAGATACAAGCAACTGACCAAAAAATGTCCTGTTGACATGCTCTCAGAATGGACCATCCTGGATATATTCTATGATGGTCTGTCTGAATTGTCTAAGATGTCATTGGACCATTCTACAGGTGGATCTATTCACCTGAAGAAAATACCTGCAGAAGCTCAGGAACTCATTGAAATGGTTGCAAATAACCAGTTCATGTACACTTCTGAAAGGAATCCTGTGAGTAATGGGATACCTCAGAGGAAGAGAGTTCTTGAAATTGATGCTCTGAATGCCATATTGGCTAATAACAAAATGTTGACTCAACAAGTCAATTTGATTTCTCAGAGTCTGAATGGATTGCAAAATGCATCCAATAGTACTAAAGAAGTATCTTATGAAGAAGAAGCTTATGATCCTGAGAACCCTGCAATGGCAGAGGTGAATTACATGAGTGAAGCCTATGGAAACACCTATAATCCCTCATGGAGAAATCATCCAAATTTCTCATGGAAGGATCAACAAAAGCCTCAACAAAGCTTTAATAATGGTGGAAGAAACATGTTTAGCAATAGCAAGCCTTTTCCATCATCCTCTCAGCAACAGACAGAGAATTCTGAGCATAGCCTCTATAGCTTAGCAAACATAGTCTCTGATCTATCTAAGGCCACTCTAAGTTTCATGAATGAAACAAGGTCCTCCATTAAAAATTTGGAGGCACAAGTAGGCCAGCTGAGTAAAAGAGTCACTAAAACTCCTCCTAGTACTCTCCCAAGCAATACAGAAAAGAATTCAAAAAGAGAGTGCAAGGCCATAACCTTACTAGGTGTGGACAAACCTAGAGAGGAAGAGGAGGACATGAATCCCAGTGAGGAAGACCTCATGGGACGTTCTCTGGACAAAAAAGAGTTCCCAATTGAGGAACCTAAAGAATCTGAGGCTCATCTAGAGACTATAGAGATTCTATTGAACCTACTTCTGCCATTCATGAGTTCTGATGACTATTCCTCCTCTGAAGAGGATAAAAATATTACTGAAGAGCAAGTTTCTAAGTACTTTAGAGCAATCATGAAGCTGAATGCCAAGTTATTTGGTAATGAGACTTGAGTGGATGAACCCCCCTTGTTCACTAATGAATTAAATGACTTGGTTAGGCAGACATTACCTCAAAAGAAATAGGATCCTGGTAAATTCCTAATTCCCTGTACCATAGGCACCATGACCTTTGAGAAGACTCTGTGTGACCTAGGGTCAGGCATAAACTAAATGCCACTCTTTGTAATGGAGAAACTGTGAATCTTTGAGGTACAGGCTGACAAATTCTCATTAGAGATGGCAGACAAATCCATAAAAAAGGCTTATGGACAGGTAGAGGACATGCTAGTAAAGGTCAAAGGCCTTTACATCCCTACTGATTTCATAATCCTAGACACTGGGAAGGATGAGGATGAATTCATCATCCTTGGCAGACCTTTCCTAGCCACAGCAAAAGCTGTGATTGATGTTGACAGAGGAGAGTTGGTCCTTTAATTGAATGGGGACTACCTTGTATTCAAGACTCAAGGTTCTCCTTCTGTACTCATGGAGAGGAAGCATGCAAAGCTTCTCTCAATGCAGAGTCAAACAAAGCCCTCACAGTCAAACTCTAAGTTTGGTGTTGGGAGGCCACAACCAAACTCTAAGTTTGGTGTTGAACCCCCACATTCGAACTCTAAGTTTGGTGTTGGGAGGTCCCAACAATGCTCTGAACATCTGTGAGGATCCTTGAGAGCCCACTGTCAAGCTATTGACATTAAAGAAATGCTTATTGGGAGGCAACCTAATTTTTATTTATCTATGTTTTTTCATATTTTTTTTAGGTTGATGATCATGTGGAGTCACAAAAACAACTGCAAAAATTCAAGAAAAATAAAAAATAGCATTAAAAATATCACACCCTGGAAGAGAAACTTACTGGCATTTAAACGCCAGAAAGAAGCACCAGACTGACGTTAAACGCCAGAAAGAAGCAACAAACTGGTGTTAAACGCCAGAAATAGGTTGCAGCTTGGCATTTAACGCCAGGAAAGGAATAAAAGCTGGCGTTTAACGCCAGAAACAAGTAGCAGTCTGGCGTTAAATGCCAGGATTGCACAATAAAGGCGTTTTACACGCCTAAAAGGAACAGGGATGAGAAATCCTTGACCCCTCAGGATCTGTGGACCCCACAGGATCCCCACCTACCCCACCCCCCTCTCTCTCTCCCCCTCACACATCTCTATAACACTCTACCCAAAACACCATTCTCTTTCTCTTTCCCTATAAATACCCCTATTCACTCCTTCATTTTCACACATCACAACCACTCTCCTACCCCCTTGGCCAAACCTATCTCTCCCTCTATCTCCTCCATTTTCCTCTTCTTCCCCTTATTTCTTTCTTCTTTTGCTCGAGGACGAGCAAACCTTTTAAGTTTGGTGTGGTAAAAGTATTGCTTTTTTATTTTTCCATAACCATTTATGGCACCTAAGGCCGGAGAAACCTCTAGAAAGAGGAAAGGGAAGACAATTGCTTCCAACTCCGAGTCTTGGGAGATGGAGAGATTCATCTCAAAAGCCTATCACTAGAAAAATGATGGAGCAAACAAGAGAGCCCACTCATGGAACTCAATAAGAGCATGAGGAATTCCCTCATCAAGAAATCCCTGAGATACCTCAAGGGATACATTTTCCTCCACACAACTATTGGGAGCAACTAAGGATAGGAGCACCAAAAGCACTAAGGATGGAGCACCAAAAGCACTCCATTATCCTCCATGAAATCAAAGAGTACCAAAAAGCTATGAGGGAGGAGTAACAAAGGCAAGGAAGAGACATAGAGGAGCTCAAGCACTCCATTGGATCTTCAAAAGGAAGAACTAGCTGCTATCACTAAGGTGGACCCGTTCTTTAATTTCCTTATTCTTAATTTTTTTTTGTTTTTCGATTTTAGGTTTTATGTGTTATCCATGTTTGTGTCTTCATTACATGATCATTAATGTCTAGTGTCTATGCCTTAAGGCTATGAATAATTCCATGAATCCTTCACCTCTCTTAAATGAAAAATGTGCCCAATTACGAAAGAACAAGAAGTACTTGGATTTCAAATTTTATCTTGAAATTAGTTTTATTATTTTGATGTGGTGGCAATACTTTTTGTTTTCTGAATGAATACTTGAACAGTGCATATTTTTCATAGTGAAGATTATGGCTCTTGAAAGAATGATGAACAAAGAAAAATGTTATTGATAATCTGAAAAAATCATAAAATTGATTCTTGAAGCAAGAAAAAGTAGTGAAAAAGAAAAAAAAGCAAAAAAAGGCAAAAAAAAGAGAAAGAAAGAAAAAGAAAAATCAAGCAGAAAAAGCCAATAGCCCTTTAAACTAAAAGGCAAGGGTAAAAAGAATCCAAGGCTTTGAGCATCAGTGGATAGGAGGGCCCAAGGAAATAAAATATGGGCCTAAGTGGCTAAATCAAGCTGTCCCTAACCATGTGCTTGTGGTATGAAGGTCTAAGTGAAAAGCTTGAGACTGAGTGGTTAAAGTCATGATCCAAAGCAAAAGAGTGTGCTTAAGAACTCTGGACACCTCTAACTGGAGACTTTAGCAAAGCTGAGTCACAATCTGAAAAGGTTCACCCAGTTATGTGTCTGTGGCATTTATGTATCCGGTGGTAATATTGGAAAACAAAGTGCTTAGGGTCACGACCAAGACTCATAAAGTAGCTGTGTTCAAGAATCAACAAACTGAACAAGGAGAATCAATAAAACTATCCAAAATTCTAAGTTCCTATAGATGCCAATCATTCTAAATTTCAAAGGATAAAGTGAGATGCCAAAACTGTTCAGAAGCAAAAAGCTACTAGTCCCGCTCATCTAATTGGGACTAAGTTTTATTGATACTGTGGGATTCATTGTATATTCACTTCTTTCTATTCTATTTGACTTTCAATTGCTTGGGGACAAGCAACAATTTAAGTTTGGTGTTGTGATGAGCGGATATTTTATACGCTTTTTGGCATTATTTTTACATAGTTTTTAGTATGATTTAGTTAATTTTTAGTATATTTTTATTAATTTTTAAGCAAAATTCACATTTCTGGACTTTACTATGAGTTTGTGTGTTTTTCTGTGGTTTCAGGTATTTTCTGGCCGAAATTGAGGGACTTGAGCAAAAATCTGATTCAGAGGCTGAAAAAGGACTGCAGATGCTGTTGGATTCTGACCTCCCTGTATTCGAAATGGATTTTTTAGAGCTACATAAACCCAAATAGCACGTTCTCAATTGCGTTGGAAAGTAGACATCCAAGGATTTCCAGCAATATATAATAGTTTATACTTTGCCCGAGTTTAGACGACGCAAACTGGCGTTCAACGCCAGCTTTCTGCCCTATTTTGGCGTTAAACGCCAAAAACAAGTTGCAAGCTAGAGTCAAACATTAGAAACAAGTTACAAATTGGAGTTTAACTCCAAAGAAGGCCTCTACATGTGAAAGCTTTAGTGCTCAGCCCAAGCACACACCAAGTGGGCCCGGAAGTAGATTTCTGCATCATTTACTTATTTCTGTAAACCCTAGTATCTAGTCTAGTATAAATAGGACTTTTTACTATTATATTTTCATCTTTGGATGTTTAGTCCTTAGAACTAGGTCTTGGTTATTCTGGTTCCCCCTCTGGGGCCGAAGCCAATGAACACCATTATCACTTATGTATTTTCAACGGTGGAGTTTCTACACACCATAGATTAAGGTGTGAGCTCTGTTGTCCCTCGAGTATTAATGCAAAATGCTGTTGTTCTTCTATTCAATTCATGCTTATTCTTATTCTAAGATATTCATTCGCACACACAAGAACATGATGAATGTGATGATTATGTGACACTCATCACCATTCTCACTTATGAACGCGTGATTGACAACCACTTCTGTTCAACATGAAAACAAGCTTGAATGTATATCTCTTGGGTTTCTAATCAACGATTCACATTGACTCTCCTCTAACAATGAGGCATCTGAATCTGAGATTAGAATCTTCGTGGTATAGGCTAGAATCCATTGGCAACATTCTTGAGATCCGGAAAGTCTAAACCTTGTCTGTGGTATTCCAAGTAGGATCTGGGATAGGATGACTGTGACGAGCTTCAAACTCACGACTGTAGGGCGTGGTGACAAACGCAAAAGGATAGTAAATCCTATTCCTACACGATCGAGAACCAATAGCTGATTAGCCATACGATATCTGTGCGTGGTGTTTTTCAACCGAGACGAGAAATCCGATAGTTGATTAGTTGTACAGAAATCGTAGAGGACCATTTTCACAGAGAGGACGGGAAGTAGCCATTAACAACGGTGACACCCAACATACAGCTTACCATAGAAAGGAGTATGAAGGATTGGATGAAAGCAGTAGGAAAGCAGAGATTCAGAGGGAATAACGCATCTCCATACGCTTATCTGAAATTCCCACCAATGAATTACATAAATATCTCTATCTCTGTTTTATGTTTATTTATCTTTTAATTATTAAAACTCCATAACCATTTGAATCTGCCTGACTGAGATTTACAAGATGACCATAGCTTGCTTCAAGCCGACAATCTCCGTTGGATCGACCCTTACTCACATAAGGTTTAATACTTTGATGACCCATTGCACTTGCTGGTTAGTTGTGCAAAGCTGTGAAAAAGAGTTGAGATTACAATTGTCCGTACCAAGTTGTTGGCGCCATTAAGATCACAATTTCGTGCACCACCAAGACATCCTCTACAAGTCCATAAGCCTGTTTCTTTGATTTGTCTGCAATCTCCAGTGAGATTCTTGCAGCTTGTACCTCAAAGATCCTTAGTTTCTCCATTACAGAGAGTGGCATGAGGTTTACACTTGACCCCAAGTCACACAGAGTCTTCTCAAAGGTCATGGTGCCAATGGTGCAAGGTATTAAGAACCTTCTGGGATCCGATTTCTTTTGAGGTATCTTCAGCTGAGCCAAGGCGTTTAGTTCATTAATGAGCAATGGAGGTTCATCGTCCCAAGTCTCATTACCAAATAATTTGGCATTTAGCTTCATGATTGCTCCTAAATACTGAGCAATTCGCTCTTCAGTAGTAACTTCATCTTCTTCAGAAGAAGAATATTCTTCAAAGCTCATAAATTGTAAGAGAAAGTTCAGTGGAATCTCTATGATCTCTAGATGAGCCTCAGATTCCTTTGGTTCCTCAGGAGGGAACTTCTTTTCATTCAGAGGATAGCCCATGAGGTGTTTCTCACTGGGAATCACGTCCTCCTCACTCTCTCCAGGTTCGGCCATTTTGGTCATGGTTATGGCCTTACACTCTCTCTTGGGGTTTTCTTTTGTTTTGCTTGGGAGAGTGCTAGGAGGAGTTTCAGTAACCTTTTTACTCAACTGACCAACTTGTGCCTCCAAATTTCTAATGGAGGATCTTGTTTCATTTATGAAACTTAGTGTGGTCTTAGATAGATCAGAGACTATGGTTGCTAAGCCATAATGACTCTGCTTAGAGTTCTCTGTCTGTTGCTGAGAAGATGATGGAAAAGGCTTGCTATTGCTAAACCTATTTCTTCCACCATTATTATTTTTGAAGCCTTGTTGAGGCTTCTGTTGATCCTTCCATGAAGGATTATAGGTGTTTCGATAAGGTTCTCCCATATAATTCACCTCTTCCATTGCAGGGTTCTCAAGATCATAAGCTTCTTCTTCAGAAGATGCTTCTTTATTACTGCTGGATGCAGCTTGCAATCCAGTTAGATTCTGAGAAATCATATTGACTTGCTGAGTCAATAATTTGTTCTGAGCCAATACGGCATTCAGAGTATCAATCTCAATAACTCTTTTCTTCTGAGTTGTCCCATTGTTCACTAGATTTCTTTCAGAAGTGTACATGAACTGGTTATTTGCAACCATTTCAATGAGTTTCTGGGCTTCTGCAGGCGTTTTCTTCAGATGAATAGATCCGCCTGCCGAATGGTCCAATGACATCTTGGATAACTCAGACAGACCATCATAGAAGATACCTATGATGCTCCATTCTGAAAGCATGTCAGAAGGACACCTTCTGATCAATTGCTTGTATCTTTCCCAAGCTTCATAGAGGGATTCACCTTCCTTCTATTTGAAGGTTTGAACTTCCACTCTAAGCTTACTCATCTTTTGAGGTAGAAAGAATTTAGCCAAGAAGGCATTGACCAGCTTTTCCCAAGAGTTCAGGCTGTCTCTAGGTTGTAAGTTTAACCATATACTAGCTCTGTCTCTTATAGCAAAAGGGAAAAGCATAAGTCTGTAGACCTCGTGATCAACTCCATTGGTCTTAACAGTGTCACATATTTGCGAAAATTTAACCAAGAACTGATGAGGATCTTCCAATGGAAGTCCATGAAACTTGCAATTCTGTTGCATCAGAGAAACTAATTGGGGCTTAAGCTCAAAGTTGTTTGCTCCAATGGCAGGAATAGAGATGCTTCTCCCATAGAAGTCAGGAGTTGGTGCAGTAAAGTCACCAAGCACCTTCCTTGCATTGTTGTTGTTGGGTTCGGCTGCCATGTCTTCTTCTTTTTTGAAAATTTCTGTCAGGTCCTCTTCAGAGAATTGTGCTTTAGCTTCTCTTAGCTTCTTCTTCAGAGTCTTTTTAGGTTCAGGATCAGCTTCAACAAGAATGCCTTTATCTTTATTGCTAATTATATAAAAGAGAAGAAAACAAAGAAAGTATGGAATTCTCCATGTCATAGTATAGAGATTCCTTGATGTGTCAGAGGAAAAGAAGAATAGAAGGATGAGGTAGAGAGAGGAATTCGAACTTATAGAGAGATTGGGTCCGAATTATTAAAGGAGGATAAGTGTTAGTGATTAAATAGAGAGAGATGGGAGAGAGGAGAAATTCGAATATTGAATAAAAGAAAAAGGAAAAATATTTTTATTTTTATTTTAAAAATTAGTTAGTATTCGAAAATTAAGAAAGGAGTAAAACAAAATTAGAGTTTAAAACAATTAGTTAATTAAAATGATTTTTGAAAAAGTTGTTAGTAGTTTTCGAAAATTGGAGAGAGAGAAGTAGTTAGGTGGTTTTGGAAAAGATAAGAAATAGTAAATTTTTTAAATCAAACAAAAAGTCAAGTAGTTAATTGAAAAAGATTTGAAAATCAATTTTGAGAAGATAGGAAGTTAGAAAAGATTTGAAAAAGATATGATTTAATTGAAAAATATATGTTTCAAAAAGATGTGTTTGAAAAGATATGACTGAAAAAGATTTGATTTTTAAAATTAAAGTTGATTACTTGACTAACAAGAAACTAAAAGATATGATTCCAGAATTTAAAGATTGAACCTTTCTTAACAAGAAAGTAACAAACTTGAAATTTTTTGAATCAAATCCTTAATTGTTAACAAGGTTTTCGAAAATATGAAATAAGAATAAGAAAAAGATTTTGAAAATTAATTTTTAAAATTTTCGAAAATATTAAGAAGAAGAATGAAAAAGATTTGATTTTGAAAAAGATATGATTCATAAGAGAGGGTATGAAAAAGATAAGATTTTGAAAAAATAGTTTTAAAACTTGAGAAATTGAAAAAGATTTGAATTGAAAATAAAATTACCTCCTTGATGTTATCCTGGCATTAAACGCCCAGAATCGTATCCATTATGGCGTTTAAACGCTAGAAATCCTTCTTTACTGGGCATTTTGAACGCCCATTTTTTTCTCTGTGATTCCTCTGCTGTATGTTCTGAATCTTCAATTCTCTGTATTATTGACTTGAAAAGACATAATTTTGAATTTTTTTTGAATTTTTAATGATGAGAGAGAAAAATAATAGAATGAAATTAAACATGAAAAACTAAGATAAAAACAAGAAATGCATGCAAGAACACTTTGAATGTCAAGATGAACATCAAGAACATATTTTTTTGAAAATTTTAAAGAAAAGAAAGACATGCAAGACACCAAACTTAGAAATTTTCATACTAGAGACACTAATAATTTGAGAATGCACATGAGAAACAACAAAAGACACAAAACAGGAGAATTTAAAGATCAGACAAAGAAAATCATAAAGAATAACTTGAAGATCAATGAAGAACACAATGCATGAGTCTTCGAAAAATGAAATGAAGAATAAAGACATGCAATTGACACCAAACTTAAAAATTGACACTAGACTCAAACAAGAAACATAAAATTTTTGGTTTTTATGATTTTATAAATTTTTTTGTTTTTTTTTCGAAAAAAATATTTTGGAAAAATGAAAAAGAATAAAAAATTTTTGAAAGATTTTTGAAAATTTTTAGAAAATAAAATAAAGGTTGAAACAAGAAGAAAATTACCTAATCATAGCAACAAGATGAATCGTCAGTTGTCCAAACTCGAACAATCCCCGGCAACGGCGCCAAAAACTTGGTGCACAGAATTGTGATACACAACTCCGATACAACTAACCAGCAAGTGCACTGGGTCGTCCAAGTAATACCTTACATGAGTGAGGATCGATCCCACGGAGATTGTCGGCTTGAAGCAAGCTATGGTCATCTTATAAATCTCAGTCAGGCAGATTCAAATGGTCATGGGGTTTTAATAATTAAAAGATAGATAAAACATAAAAAAGGATAGAGATACTTATGTAATTCATTGGTGAGAATTTCAGATAAGCGTATGGAGATGCTTTGTTCCTTTTGAATCCCTGCTTTCCTACTGCTTTCATCCAGTCATGCGTACTCCTTTCCATGGCAAGCTATATATTGGGGGATCGGACGTGAAAATCGTCCGGCTACGGGTTATGTAAGACTAATCATCTGTCGATTCTCACTTGTGTTGGAATAAGATCCAATGATCCTTTTGCGCACTGTCACTACGCCCAAGCACTCGTGAGTTTGAAACTCGTCACAGTCATCCTATCCCAGATCCTACTCGGAATACCACAGACAAGGTTTAGACTTTTCGGATCTCAAGAATGCTGCCAATTGATTCTAGCTTATACCACGAAGACTCTGATCTCACAGAATGGAAGGCTCTGTTGTCAGGAGAGGCAACTATGCGTCATGGACCAGGAGGCCAAGAGATATATATTCAAGCTTGTTTTCAGGTAGAACGGAAGTGGTTGTCAGGCACGCGTTCATAAGTGAGAATGGTGATGAGTGTCACTTGATCATCACATTCATCTTGTTGAAGTGCGAATGAATATCTTAGAACAAGAATAAGCTTGAATTGAATAGAAAACAGTAGTAATTGCATTAATTTAGGAGGAACAGCAGAGCTCCACACCTTAATCTATGAGGTGTAGAAACTCCACCGTTGAAAATACATAAGTGATGAAGGTACAGGCATGGCCGAATGGCCAGCCCCCTAAGCATGATCAAGAGATCAACAGTGATACAAAGATAGTGTCAAAAATGATCTAAAGATCTCTCTATTCGAAAATACAATAGTAAAAGGTCCTATTTATAATGACTAGTAATCTAGGGTTTACAGAGATAAGTAAATGATGCAGAAATCCACTTCCGGGGCCCACTTGGTGTGTGCTTGGGCTGAGCATTGAAGCTTTCACGTGCATAGGCTTTTTTTGGAGCTAAACGCCAGCTCTGGTGCCAGTTTGGGCATTTAACTCCAGCTTTTATGCCAGTTCTGGCGTTTAACGCTAGAAAAGGGTAGAAAGTTGGCATTAAAACACCAGTTTGCGTTATCAAAACTTGGACAAAGTATGAACTATTATATATTTCTGGAAAGCCCAAAATGTCTACTTTCTAACGCAATTGAGAGCATGCCAATTGGGTATCTGTAACTCTAGAAAATTCATTTCGAGTGCAGGGAGGTCAGAATCCAACAGTATCTGCAGTCCTTTTTTAGCCTCTGAATCAGATTTTTGCTCAGGTCCTTCATGTTCAGCCAGAAAATACTTGAAATCACAAAAAAACACATAAACTCATAGTAAAGTCCAGAAATATGATTTTTGCATAAAAACTAATAATTATATTCTAAAAACCAACCAAATCATACTAAAAACTACCTAAAAACAATGCCAAAAAGCGTATAAATTATCCGCTCATCAGACATGAATTGTTGAAACAACACCATGAGTTGATAGTTCGGTTTGGTTGTAATGAAGGGTGAGGATTGAGTATGTTTTTATTAAAAATTATGGAATGAACAGTTTGCATGTGGAGATGGATGAAGACAAGGATCGTCCCTTCATTGGGCATACGGTTCGGCCTCCTAGGTGCTGATTCCTGCAAGGTTGTGCTTCCCAATCATGCACATGTGACTTACTTTTCTTCTTGGGACAACCGTACATGGTATGGTTTTGTCCTTTTCTTAATCTTCTTCGTACCTATCCATTTGAATCAAGACAACGGTAAGCTCAAAATTTGAATTTGGTATGGTGGTGTTTATCAAGTGAAAAGTAATAAAGAAAAACAAAATTTGCTATATGTTCCTTATTTATGAATAACCAACTATGCCCCTTAGTGATTGAACAAAATTTTGGTGAACACCAAACTTGTTTTCTACTAAGTGATTCATACGAAACCCAATGAACATCTGTCATAATTGGTATATTCATTACAAGGAACATTTTATTTTCTACCTTATTATAATAAACTTCTAAAATGATGCAATGTATGGTTTATCGATTTCATGAATTTGAGCTTTTGAGCAAAAGTGATTTTCCTGAAATTCATCGCATATGTAGATACCAAACTTAATGTTTGGCTATATACTTCAATAGAATGAATGAGTATATATCCTAAAATGGTTATATGATCAGCTTGCTTGAAAAGCTATTTTAGAGTGCCTTTAGGCACACCAAACTTAGGAATCAGACATATACTTCAAAATGATGTGTGCAGTTATCAAATCTACTCACGAGAGCTCAAATTTATGCTAGGAGAACCATTGATTATTGAAAGTAAAACAAAAATAGGAACGTTAAATCATGGGCTGCCTCCCATGGAGCGCTCTTTTATTATCACTAGCTTGACATTGGGTCCTTGTTAGGGTGGCTGATGATTATAGTGCCTCAGCTTGTCCCCTCTCACTGTGAGCCTTCTTCTTGTGCTTTGATGATCAATCTCTATATGCTCCAACGAGAGTATCTTATTGACAATGTAATCATCATCAGTTTGTGGGCCTGTCTCCAACTGTCAGTATATCAGTTTTACCTTGTTTCCTTCTGAGAATCCTTCAGTTGGGATCTTTTTGTTTTTCCATCCCTTTTGAGTTTTTTTCTAATTTGCTTCCCTTTTATTAGGTGGCTCTTCTTCCTTGGCACCAGATTTGATGTCAGGATTCTTCTCAATGATTGATCCTATGGCTTCTGGTTACAATCCTTTTCCATCCTTCTCATCTTCATTACCCTTTTGTTCTTCTCCATTGTTTATCTTTTGCTTCAAAGGTGAGCTGATGAGTGTCTCTTTGGGTTTTTCCTTCCAATGCATGTCTCCTCCTTCAACTCTCATGCAGCTTTTCTCTTCAACAGTGTGATGTATTTCCTGAAAGACATTTAGAGTGATCTTCTCATCATGTGCCCTCAAAGTTATTTCTCCTTGTTCCACATCAATGATGGCCCTTACTGTGGCTAGAAAAGGTCTTCCCAATATGATGGAATCGCCGCCCTCTTCATCTAGATCCAAGGTCACAAAATCTGCTGGAAATAGGAACTTATCCACCTTGACCAAGAGGTTCTTAACCACTCCATTAGGGATTACCATTGATCTGTCAGCAAGTTACAAGGTCATCCTTATAGGTTTCACTTCTTCTATGGACAACTTTCTCATCATAGATAAGGGCATCAGATTGATACTTGATCCTAAATCACACAATGCCTTATCAATGAATATATTGCCAATGGTGCTAGGTAGAAATAAACTCCCCGGATCTTTGAATTTTGGTGGGACGCCTTTTTGGATGACAGTCCTGCACTCTTGGATTAAGATCACTGTCTCTTTTTCATTCCAGCACCTCTTCTTGTTAATAAGCTCCTTGAGAAATTTTGCATACAGAGGCATCTGCTCCAATGCTTCAGAAAGTGGAATATTGATTTCCAGCTTCTTGAAAACTTCTAGGAACTTGGGGAACTGTTGGTCTTTAAGCTCTCTGTTGAACTTTTGAGGATATGGAAGGGAAGGAGTGTATGGCTTTTCCACCTTCTTCAGTTCTTATGGATGCTCCTTCATGATTTATTTTCCTTTCTTTGAGGCCTGGAGCTCTTCCTCCTTCTGTTTGGACTCCTCTTGGTCTTGCTTGTCTTTTTTTCCTACTTGCTTCTTGCTGCCAATATCATTCTCCATAGGCTTCTTGTTAGCTTCTTTGTCATTCTCCAAGGTTCTTCCACTCCTTAATTGGATTGCTTTACATTCTTCTTTGGGGTTGGGAATGGTATCACTTGGAAGTGCACTGGTTGGTCTTTCAGCCACTGTTTGCTTGGACAGTTGTCTAATTTGTCTTTCCAGATTCCTTAGTAAAGCTTCATGGTTCTTATTGGCTAATTCTTGATGCTTGATCATCTTCTCCATCATCATCTCCAAGTTGGAGATCCTTTGAGCTTCTTGATGTGGTTGTGGTTGAGCATGGGATGTAGTTGGTGGATGATAATTGTTTTGGTTAGTGGATGGGTTGTTGGGTGGATAGTAGTTGGGTTGAGATTGATTGTTTTGTGGTTTTCTATATTGGTTTTGGTTAGTATTTTGATGGTTTTGACGGTTTGTGTTTCTGAAATTATTCTGGTTTGAGTTTCTCTGCCAAGGCTGCTGGTTTTGGTTGTCTCCTACCTCAAATTGGGGTGGTTCCTCCAGGATGAACTGTAGGTATCTCCATGGAACTCATTTTGTCCAACTCCTTGGTTGTGCATGTATTGGACTTGCTCAGGCTGTTGCTCTTCATAGCTCTCTTCTTTTTGTCCCCATGTAGGTGATGGTTGATTTACAGTGTTCACTGCTGCAATTTGAAGACCATCAATGCTCTTGGCCATCATCCCCATTTGTTGTTGAATCTGTTGATGCATCACCTTGTTTTATGCCAAGATGGAGTCCACACCTTCAAGTTCTAACATGCCTCTCTTTGGAGCAGGTTGGCGCTACCTTTGATGTGCATAGAAGTATTGGTTGTTGCCTACAGTATCTATTAGATTCTGAGCTTCCTCAGCTGTCTTCATTAGTTGAACTAAACCTCCAGCAGAATAATCCAAAGCTTCTTGAGATTTTAAAGTCAATCCCTCATAGAAATTTTGAACTCTGTCCTATTTATTAAACATCTTCGGTGGACACTTCCTAATCAAGGCTTTGTATCTTTTCCAGGCCTCATAAAGTGATTCTTCATCCATTTGGGTGAAGGTTTGTACCTCTACCTTCAATCTTCTGATCCTCTGAGGTGGGTAAAATTTAGCCAAAAATTTACTCACTAAATCTTCCCAATTGTTAATGTTTTCTTTGGGAAATGCTTCTAACCATTGATTTTCCTTATCCCTCAAGGAAACTGGAAACAGCAGCAACTTATATATGTTTGGGTGTACACCATTTGTCTTAACTGTGTCACATATTCTCAAAAAGATGGCTAGGTGCTGATTTGGATCTTCCAAGGGACATCCTCCATAAGAACAGTTGCTCTGCACTAGTGTAATAAGTTGAGGTTTCAACTCAAAGTTGTTTGCATGAACATTTATAGTGAGTATACTGCTTCCATAATTTCTTGCATTGGGGAAGGTGTAGGAGGCTAGAACTCTCCTTTGAGGCTGGCCATTGTTATTAGCCACCCCTTCGTCTGGTGGAGTAGGGGGTTTGCCCTCCATCTCTTGATTCTCTTCCTCTGACTCTTCTTCTCCAATTACGCCCTTCCCTCTTGCTTCTCTTCTCAATCTCAAGAGTGTTCTCTTTGGTTCAGGATCAAAATAAGTGGAGTCACCTCTTCTCCCTCCTGACAAGAAACCAAAACAACAAGAAACAAAAACAGAGCACTCTGATCCTTGAGTGCAGTTAGGATTAGTAGAGACAAAATCTCAATCATTAGTGTGCTTGAAAAAACAAAGAAAAAATGCTTAATCTAGATTATCACCCTACTTTATCATTGTCAATCTATATCAATCCCCGGTAACGGCGCCAAAAACTTGATGAGGGAAAAACGATTCCACACAAACTCACCGACAAGTGTACCAGGTCACATCAAGTAGTAATAACTCACAAGAGTGAGGTCGATCCCATAGGGATTGATGGATTGAGCAATTTTAGTATGGTGATGAATTTAGTTAAGCGAATATTTGATATATTGAGTGAAATTTGATTAACAGAAGTAAAATTGCAAGTGAACTAGAGTGCAGAATGAAAATTGACAGAATCTTAAAGTACGGGAGAAGTAAATTACAGAATGAGTGCAGAATGAAAATTGACAGAATCTTAAAGTACGGGAGAAGTAAATTGTAGAAACTTAAAGTACAAGAAAGTAAATAAGCTGAAACTTAAATTGCAAGAAAGGTAAATGACTGAAACTTAAAGTGCAAGAAATTTAAATTGCTGAATCTAAAGTGCCAGGGAACTTAAATTGCTTGAAGAATAAAAGAATTTGGGTATCGGGATTCAAAACAAGACTGGAATTGTAAATTGCAGTAAAATAGAAAATTATGAGAAGAAGAGATTCAGATCAAGAACTCCGTAGCAAAACAAAAATAGAAAATTGCAGAAGAATCAAAGCAGCAAGAAAACTTAGATCAACTCTGAAATCCTAAAGATAAATTGACAATTTTTGTGAAGTAACAAAATCAGAAAGAAGAAATTACAGACGAGAGAAAACGAAACAGAAAAGAAAAGAAAACCCAGATCTGATCTCCGACTCTAAAATTCCCAAAGGAAAATTAAAAAAAAGTAAAAAAGGGTTCTTCTCAAATAAATTTTGTTCCTATTTATAAACTTTCTATTTCATTTATCAAAACTTGGAGTGGGATTTTGTTGGTTTGGCCTTGTATGAAGTGGGTCAGGATGGTGTTTGGGTGTTGCCTCCAGGGGAGCGTTCAGTTCACACAATGAGCGCAGCGCTCACTCACTATGTGTGCTCTTCACGTGCGCAATTTTCCTCAACTAGCGCTCTCTTAGTGAGCGCTACGTTGCATTATTGAGCGCTGGCTATTTCGTGCGCTTATTTCTTTACTAGCGATTTCTTAGTGAGCGCCAAGTTAACTTAGTAAGCGCTCCTCAACACGTACGGATAGCAAAGCTTGCCTCCCAACTTGAAAATCCATGAAAACACTTGCTTAGTGAGCGTGGCGCTCTCTTTGGAAATGAGTGATGACATGTCATCATATACCCATTTTCTATGCTTTTTCATACAAGAAATTGATGATTTGTGCTTAAATATTGAATGCTTTTTGTACTTAAATGATATATTTCCTTGATCTTTTAATTTTATAAATCTTGTAGGAAATAAGAAGAAAAAGAAGCAAAGAAGCACAAAAAAAGGAGAAAAAAAGAGCTTTGGGGTACATTTTGAAGTTGGGTACACTTTGGAGCCTTAGGCCACGCTTTTAAAAGCGTGGCCCATGACCAAATCAAGAAAGGAAGCAGCCAGCACGCACACGATCCTGCCCTTGCCAAGGGCAGGGCAGAATTGTGATGCAAAGTATGGTTGGAAGCAAGAATTTTCGCTAAGTTAAAATCTGGCCGCACACAGCATGACTATGCCTACTTCAAAGGGCTATAGCTTGAGCTACAGACGTCCAATTGATGTGCTTCCAGTGGCGTTGGAAAGCTGACATTCAGAGCTTTCCAACGATATATAGCAATCCATATTTGGCGTACAATTGAGGCAGGAACGGAAAGCATCTTTAAGGGCCAAAAACAAGCAAAAATAAACCAAAATGCTTCCACCAAGGCTCGAAGAGGGAGACGCACGGTCAAGGAAGTGGTGCGCGCACAAGACACACCAAGGCAACATTGCCCTGCCCTCCACAAGGGCAGGGCAGCATCCCATGCACCAAGGAAAATTTCTGGCGCACCAATTTCTAAATCTGGCGCACCAATTCTGGATTCTGGCAGCACCATGGCACGTTCTGGCAGCACCAACTTTTCCTGCCCTGCCCTTGGCGCGGGCAGGGCAGCATTTCATGCACCATGGCCGCACCAGGCTCGAACAAGGCTGCACCAACACGCACCAATTGCTAGCACCAAGCATCAATTTTCTGCCCTGCCCTCCACAAGGGCAGGGCAGCCTCCTGGAAGCAATTTTCCTTCATGGGCCAAAATCAACTAAAATTCCATTTTAATTCAATTCCTCTCCAAATTGAATCAAGGCCAACCAAACCCATTTCTCCTCAAATCCAAAGCAAGAAAAAGCCCACATCATCACTCAAAGGCACATGGATCAATTAGATTAGGATTTTCATTTTAATTGTAATTTGTTTTAATTTTCACTTTGAAAAGCCTATATAAAGGCATCAATTCCATCTCACTAGGGGAGCTCGACTGAAAAAAAAGGCTTGCCCCATTAGAGAGCTCTCTCTTTAGTCTTTCTCTTGTTTTGAAATTTTGGATTGAGGTTGGAGGAATTCTGTTCCAATCTTTGATCTGAAATCCATGCTTTGTTCTTCTGCATAATTGAATTCTACTTTCTGTTCATTTCTTCTTCTTCTACAATTTCTGCAACTTGCTCTCCTTTATTTCTTTTGCAATTGTTGCTGTTGGATCAAGGAAGGGAGTGAGATCTAGACTTGTTTTCTAGTCTCTTTGATTCCTTGAGATCCTCAATTTTATTTTGAAATTGAGTTGAATTCTTGGCTGCTCTTCTATTTTCACTGTTCCATTGGCTTTCAAGTAACTTTCAAGCAATTTAACTCTCCTGCACTTGTTCTTCATTTTACATTTCTGTTCATGATCCCAAATTACTTTCCTGCAAGTTAATCTCTATGCAATTGTTCTACGCTTTGCTTTACTGCTCTCTTTAAATTTCCTGCACATTTACATTTTCTGCAATTTAAATTTCCAATTGCTTAATCTATTGCTTTCATTTAATTTCCAGCACCCAACCCCCCTTTACTTTTCATGCAATTTATAATTCTTGTCATTTAAGATTCTTGCAATTTTACTTTCTTGTTCTTTAAGCTTCCTGCCTATTTACATTCTGCACCTTAAGTTCATTGCTATTTACATTTTGCTGCCACAATTCTCACTTAAATGTTAGCTTGACTAAACTAATCACCCACTAAAATTGCTTGATCCATCAATCCCTGTGGGATCGACCTCACTCTTGTGAGTTATTATTACTTGATGCGACCCGGTACACTTGCCGGTTGGATTTGTGTGTTGGAAATTCGTTTTTCCACAAAAACACCATCAAGTTTTTGGCGCCGTTGCCGGGGATTGATTAGATCAACAATGATTAAGTGGGTGAGAAGTCTAGATCAAGCATTTTTTTTGTTTTTGTTCTCTGTTTGAAATTGATAGCAAGGTGTTTGAGTTATTGCCTCACTAAGAAATTCTTTCTCTGTGACATGAATTTCAAATTTCATTGATATTTACAAAATACAAATGGAGTTCAACTCATCTTATGGTCAAACAAAATTTTATGGGATATCACCCAACATCACCGATCTCTAATGGTGTTTGGGAATGTCACCAAGAAAATACAAATTCTAAGCACTCCAATCCATGGAGATTTGCTTCACAGACACAAGATGAGCAAGAAAATCATATGGGATATTTCCCACCACCATAAAATGATTCAAGTCATTACTCTAATGGTGGCTGGGAGTATCACCAAGGAATGGAAGAGCATCCACCCTCACATCCCAGTTTCTCATTTGAAAGTTCTTCATCACTTGATTATTATTACTCTCAACCTTCATCTCTTGAACCACCTGATGAGGATTACCTTCAAGCCATTGAAATACATAAAAAACTCATGGAAAGATACACACAACCCCAATCCTGGAAAGAAATCATCTTCAAGAAGATGAATGGCCCCTTAGAGCAAACAAGGAGGAGCGTAGAACCACTGAGCAAGGAAAATGAAGGCCAATTGATGGATGTGAAGGAGAAAGTGGAAGAGCAAGATAAGGAGGCCACTGCATCAAGTGAACTTTCAATGAAGAATGAGGTGGTTGAAAATGAAACTGCACTTGAGATGACAAGGGAACATGACAATTCACAAATCTCACAAACTTCCCTGGACCAAAATGCCTCAACACTTGTATCCATGATTGAAAAGTATGAAGAGGAGATGAAGAAAGCTTGGGAAGATCAACAAACCTCCTCCATGAAAGAGCTATTAAAGCAAATGTTGAGTGCAAGAGAGGAAGTGGAAGAGCAAGAAAGTGAGAAAGACATTCAAGAGGAGTCACACTCAAGTGAAGCAGAGAAGTGCAAAGAGAAAAAGCTCATTGAACCACCAATTCAAAAGGCTCTGGATGAAGATCAAACTCCAAAAATCACACAGCAACCATGTCTTGACATCCAAGAAGTGAAGGCAACTAACAAAAGCACCAAGCCTGTCCCTAAAAGCAAGCTCAATCAAGCAAAATTCAAAAGGAAGCTTGCTGAGAGGAAACCAAGAAAGGGGACAATAGCTGAAACTTCTCCTCCCTTGAAGTCATTCCTCTTAATAAACTGGAAGAAGAGGAAGAAAGTGAAGAACAACATGTCAAGCTAATGACACTAAAAGAGCACTTGTTGGGAGGTAACCCAACCGTAGGTATAATTTCTCTTCTCTGCTTTGTTTTCTTTCTTTACTTTGTTTAAATTCAATAAATTGGCATATGGTTACATTCTAAGTTTGGTGTTGCCATGCAACACATTTTCAATCTTTTTGGATGATTGCATCAAATCAAAAATGAAAGTGACGCACCAAGATTCTAAGTTTGGTGTGCCATTTATTTTTCTATGCAATTCATTCAAACAACACCACTTGTTTACATAACCATAATGCCGCTGCAGTGTTATTTTTTTTTAGTTAGAAAATTTTAGTTTTCTTGATTGTTTTAGTCATTTCCTTGTTTTTAATGCTTTCTTTTATTAACTGTGTTTGTTAATACATCACCCAAACATCCTTACTCATGATAGATTCTTCACTTGGTGATTGTATTCAACAAATAACAGTTTCTTTTCTTTAGTTTTAGTTCAAATAAATTGACATATGGTTGCATTCTAAGTTTGGTGTTGCTATGCAACAAAATTTGGTTCCAATGCTTACTAGATACTTGCATTAATTTCAGGTGAAAGTGTCACACTAAGTTTGGTGTGCCACTTATTTTTTTATGCAATGTATCATGCACACCCTCTTATGTTTGCAATCAAAATGTCTTTGTCTCTTGTGCCTTGATTGTTATCTTTCAGTTTGCTTGCTTAAAACACATGTGATACTAACATTTCATTGTGTAAGACATTCATGATCCATTTTAGACCCCACCACCATTGTTCTAATTGTTGCTTGAGGAAGAGCAAGCATTCTAATTTGGTATGGGAAGGAGAAGAATGGGAGGAAAATGACAACAATAGAGAAGATGGATTACAAGGTTGTAAAGTTCCTTTTCCTCTCATTTGTTTCTAGCACTTTAAATTGCATGATTGTCATATTATCTTCTTTGTATGCATGTGTGGTATGACTAAGCATAGCTTGAATTTGATTTGAAATATGTTGTTGTGACATTATGACTACCAACTTGAGTTTTGTGAATTCAAAAGCAAAAAGCATCATGATCATAAACAAACAAGGCATTAAAGAAGATTTTAGCATGTGCATACAAGTATTGGAAAGCTAGTATGATTAATTGTTGCTCAATTGCATTGGATTTTATTTAATTGGAGTTTTTCATCTAGTACATTTTGTGAAATCTTTTGAAATCATGAAAACCTTGAAGAAGCAAATACAATTAAAGCAAGAAAAGAAAAAGGGAAAGAATGAGAAAGCTAAAGGCTCTGAGTACCAATGGCAATTTATTTGCTAAGTGCTTGTGGTGTTTATGTATCAAGCCAAATGCTTGAAAACAAAACACTTAGAAGTCAAGGCTAGGCTCAAGTGCAAAAGCACTCCCTCAAAGCTCAAGGCTCTGAGCATCAATGATTAGAGAGTCAAGAAAAGAAAAGAAAAAATGAGCTTAATGAAGTCCTCTAATTAAATGCTTGTGGTGCTTATGTATCAAGTGGTAATACTTGAAAACAAAGCATTTAGAAGTCGTAGCTTTGTTATTAACTCATGGGGCAAAGCACCCAAAAGGAGAAAAAAAAAATCAAAAGCTTGTTTCAAGGAAAAATTATAAGAAAATGATTTCATAAAATAAGCTAGATAGAAGCATCAATCATTTACATCTCTTTTGTAATTGTAGCATGCATAGAAAACTAGCTTGCCATGAACATTGAGTTGCTATTCTTCTTACCTTGGATTGTCAATCTTTATTGCATGATTCTTTTCTTGCTTGGGGACAAGCAAGATTTAAGTTTGGTGTTGTGATGACATGTCATCATATACCCATTTTCTATGCTTTTTCATACAAGAAATTGATGATTTGTGCTTAAATATTGAATGCTTTTTGTACTTAAATGATATATTTCCTTGATCTTTTAATTTTATAAATCTTGTAGGAAATAAGAAGAAAAAGAAGCAAAGAAGCACAAAAAAAGGAGAAAAAAAGAGCTTTGGGGTACATTTTGAAGTTGGGTACACTTTGGAGCCTTAGGCCACGCTTTTAAAAGCGTGGCCCATGACCAAATCAAGAAAGGAAGCAGCCAGCACGCACACGATCCTGCCCTTGCCAAGGGCAGGGCAGAATTGTGATGCAAAGTATGGTTGGAAGCAAGAATTTTCGCTAAGTTAAAATCTGGCCGCACACAGCATGACCATGCCTACTTCAAAGGGCTATAACTTGAGCTACAGACGTCCAATTGATGTGCTTCCAGTTGCGTTGGAAAGCTGACATTCAGAGCTTTCCAACGATATATAGCAATCCATATTTGGCGTACAATTGAGGCAGGATCGGAAAGCATCTTTAAGGGCCAAAAACAAGCGAAAATAAACCAAAATGCTTCCACCAAGGCTCGAAGAGGGAGACGCACGGTCAAGGAAGTGGTGCGCGCACAAGACACACCAAGGCAACATTGCCCTGCCCTCCACAAGGGCAGGGCAGCATCCCATGCACCAAGGAAAATTTCTGGCGCACCAATTTCTAAATCTGGCGCACCAATTCTGGATTCTGGCAGCACCATGGCACGTTCTGGCAGCACCAACTTTTCCTGCCCTGCCCTTGGCGCGGGCAGGGCAGCATTTCATGCACCATGGCCGCACCAGGCTCGAACAAGGCTGCACCAACACGCACCAATTGCTAGCACCAAGCATCAATTTCTGCCCTGCCCTCCACAAGGGCAGGGCAGCCTCCTGGAAGCAATTTTCCTTCATGGGCCAAAATCAACTAAAATTCCATTTTAATTCAATTCCTCTCCAAATTGAATCAAGGCCAACCAAACCCATTTCTCCTCAAATCCAAAGCAAGAAAAAGCCCACATCATCACTCAAAGGCACATGGATCAATTAGATTAGGATTTTCATTTTAATTGTAATTTGTTTTAATTTTCACTTTGAAAAGCCTATATAAAGGCATCAATTCCATCTCACTAGGGGAGCTCGACTGAAAAAAAAGGCTTGCCCCATTAGAGAGCTCTCTCTTTAGTCTTTCTCTTGTTTTGAAATTTTGGATTGAGGTTGGAGGAATTCTGTTCCAATCTTTGATCTGAAATCCATGCTTTGTTCTTCTGCATAATTGAATTCTACTTTCTGTTCATTTCTTCTTCTTCTACAATTTCTGCAACTTGCTCTCCTTTATTTCTTTTGCAATTGTTGCTGTTGGATCAAGGAAGGGAGTGAGATCTAGACTTGTTTTCTAGTCTCTTTGATTCCTTGAGATCCTCAATTTTATTTTGAAATTGAGTTGAATTCTTGGCTGCTCTTCTATTTTCACTGTTCCATTGGCTTTCAAGTAACTTTCAAGCAATTTAACTCTTCTGCACTTGTTCTTCATTTTACATTTCTGTTCATGATCCCAAATTACTTTCCTGCAAGTTAATCTCTATGCAATTGTTCTACGCTTTGCTTTACTGCTCTCTTTAAATTTCCTGCACATTTACATTTTCTGCAATTTAAATTTCCAATTGCTTAATCTATTGCTTTCATTTAATTTCCAGCACCCAACCCCCCTTTACTTTTCATGCAATTTATAATTCTTGTCATTTAAGATTCTTGCAATTTTACTTTCTTGTTCTTTAAGCTTCCTGCCTATTTACATTCTGCACTTTAAGTTCATTGCTATTTACATTTTGCTGCCACAATTCTCACTTAAATGTTAGCTTGACTAAACTAATCACCCACTAAAATTGCTTGATCCATCAATCCCTGTGGGATCGACCTCACTCTTGTGAGTTATTATTACTTGATGCGACCCGGTACACTTGCCGGTTGGATTTGTGTGTTGGAAATTCGTTTTTCCACAAAAACACCATCAATGAGCGCCATCCATATATGCTGTTGAGCGTGGCATTCCTTCTCTGAACGTAACGCTTTACTGTTTGCTTCCCCCTTTCTTCATTTCTTCACCTAAAAGCAATCAAACAAGCAATCAAAGTCTCACCAAAATCACAAGGTCCTTGCACCATTCTTAAAATCAATTAATTCTTGCATAAACCTAATGATTTTGTATAAAATAAATGATGTTTGATTGACTCAAAATAATCATGAAATTTCACTCCAACCACTTACTTATTGTGCAAGAAAGTGCACAAAATCTAATGAAACAAATAAAAAATGCTTGTAAAACTAGCATAAGATGACTTGTTATCACTGTCCCCCTCTCCGACATGATACACCTCCTTGAGGTGTCTTTTGCGGGATGATTTAGAGATCCCTCCTCCTGCGAATCCTCTATTTATCATGTGAACATGTCTCTCAAGGGTGTGAGGGGGACATTCAGCTCGTCCGACCTCTTCATCCCTTCTTCTCTTTTTTGGTTCATCCCATCTATTGGCTAAGAACCGATCTAACCTCCATTCTCTTGCCAATTTTTCTATGACATTCTTTAGGTCATAGTAATCATTGGTAGAATGTCTGTAGATTCGGTGGTATTCGTAATACTCTATCCGACTTCCTCCTCTCTTGTGTTTAATCGGGCGAGGCGGTGGGATCTTTTCAGTGTTGCATATCTCCCATTAAACGTCCACAAGAGATACTCAAAGAGGGGTGTAGTTGTGGTACTTTCTGGGTGTCTCAGTAGGTTGATCTTCCTTCTTCCTGGACTCTTTATCCTTGTCCCGAGGTGGGTAGGACAATCCAGTCTTTGAGGTTTCTCCTAATCGGGAGTTCTCTTCCATATTAATGTATTTTTTCGCCCGCTCTTGAACCTCGTTGAGAGATGTTGGATACTTTTTGGATATGGAGTGACTAAAGGGTCTCTCTTGTAGGTCATTGATGAGACTCATGATGGCTGTTTCTGTTGAAAGATTTTGTATGTCCAGACATGCTTTGTTGAATCTTTCTATGTAACTGCGGAGGCTTTCTCGATCTCCTTGCTTAATCCCTAGCAGGCTTGGAGCATGCTTGGCTTTGTCTTTCTGGATGGAGAATCTAGTTAAGAATTTCTTTGCCGTCTTGGTCAAAGTGGTCAGGAAAGCTTTACAACGGATTGCATCTGAGGCATCCGAAAGATACATCTAACTTCTGAAATTGCTGAGATGGTGGCTTGGATCGGACGTACCATCGTATAGCGTCATATCGGGGGCTTTGAAGTCCTTTGGAACTTTAGCTTTCATGATTTCATTTGTGAACGGGTCTTGGTCCTTGTGGGGGTTATCTTTGCGGCTGGATCGAGTGGTCTTAGTTTTGAGGTCGGCTTCGAGCTATATGAGCTTGTCCTCCAGCTCTCAACGCCGCTTTGTTTCTCTTCGGAGGTCTCTCTCGGCCTCTCGCTGTCGTTCAGCTTCATGTTTGAGCTACTTAAGGCAACCCTGCTGTTCATGGATCATATCTAAAATCTCTGTGTTTGGGGTTTGCTTGTCTCTCTTGGTTTGAGGTGTGTCCTTTGATGCAGCATCCGTGTTCTTAAGCGGCATTCTATCTTCCAGACCGGAGTTGTGATCATTGTCAGGATTGTCTGCCATGACGGTGGGATGACTTCCAGATTCCTGGGCTGAGATCTTCTGATGTGATCGGAGCTGTTGTCTCTGATTTGCTGGATCTTGAGATGCTTGCTGATCCTCGGTCACCAGAGGGTGGTGGTACCTGTAAGAGACTCCGATGCTTAAGTTAGCACGGGCTTTAGGCAGGTTTTTGTGTAGAATCAAAGTATGAGTTATACCTGGGTGCTCTAGTGTATTTATAGTATTGTTGAGTGACCTTCCTTGAAATAATATAGTTATCTTATCTTATCTTTTGTGGGTGAGATCACTTATCTTTTGGTCAGCCACCTTCGGGTAGGCTATAATCCTCTGCTTTGGGCTTGCTTGGGCCGCTGTAGTGATTTGGCCGAACTCTTTAGGGAGAGGTCAGTAAAGAGCCAACCTTATAAGAGGTCGGTCATTCTGGTCTTCGTCCAACCCGGATCACATAACTCGACCCAGGGTATGAACAGTAGCCTTTTTGCTTTTTTGGCTCAATGCCTTTATCCTTTTCCCCAAATTTATTCAGATTCAAAACAGTAATTAGCCATTATGCTACACTATAAGAAATATGTCGACCTTTCTTCTTTGATTCTTACCCAGTTGTATGAAACACTTTCCCTAGTGGCCAGTGAGATTCTTCAAGGTGAAAACTCAATCAACCCCTTTGGCCCATTGTAGGTTGTAAACTTATGGTTAAAATCCATACTTGAACCTCGACTCAAAGCTCCTTCTTCTGATATCTCAAAAGCTCAACTTGATGGCATTTGACTATCTCTCATTTTTTGGTCGAAGCCAAGAAACATGTTCGTCATCGACTCTTTTTGTCATTTCATTACTCTCTTTCTCGACATCAAAACTGATGACAACACTTTTTATCACCCAAACCCATTCATTTTTCGTTGAAGTACTGTCAGATATCTCCATTATTTCATTTGTCCCTAACCTGAAAATCAACACATTGTTGATGAAATGTGGTAAAAAATATTAGCTCCTCAAATTCTACCTATGAGTCTTCCCCATGAATCGACAATGGCTCTGGAAAAGAAATTAGTCACTTATTCTCCACAATACGTGCCGAGGCAATTTGGCCTAGCCCAAGCCTTGCCTTCTCCACCTTCCTTCGATCTTAGGACTCAAATGGTACATTATGAAATGTCAAATTTAGAGGAGTTTGATTAGATTCTGGATTTGAATCATCAAAGAATATCTGCACATTACCGGAAGCTCGACATTACTCGCCGTTTCCTTTCTACATCAATATTTCACAAGTGGTGGTCAACTTTTTATTCCTCATATTGCACTTCAATTGAAAAAGCCCTTTCTAATTTAGTTCTTCTCGCTGCGCAGACTGCTGAGGCATCGAAGAAAACTAAAGGTGAGCATGTCGAAGAAATTGTTAAGTTCAAAAAGTATTATAAGGTAAAATAACATTTCAGGAAGGTAAAGTATGTTTTCAATGAGGCCTTGGAGGTATGGAAAAAGAAGAAACAAAGGGTTAATAGTTAAATTCATCCCTGAAAGATTACCCATTATTTAAATTAGTCCTCAAATGATTTTTTAAGTCATATTAGTCCTTGAAAGATAAAACGTAAGTCAAATTGGTCCATCCGTTAGTTGGATGATGACGTGTCACGTTAAGTGCCACATATCACTAGATGATTGGTTGACATGTCAGGTCAGCAACACCTAGCACACCACATGTCACTTGACATGTAAAAAAGTTATTTATAATAAAAATAGTCCCTGAAAGTCCAAAAATAAGTTATTTTCATCACTAAAATTTTAAATATTAATCAAATTAGTCCTTATATAATTTTTTTCATAATATTAAATTTAAAATATTTTTTGATAGTACTAATTTTAATATTATTTTTAGACCTTGATAAACAAAATTCTCTCTACATAAAATAGTAAAAATAATTAAATTATTATAAAGTTATATTGTAATTTGTATTTAAAATTTTACCATTTCAAATTGTAATTTTTTTATAGTAAAATTTTTTATTTTAACAAAATTATCGAATTACTGTTGATTATATATTTAAAAATTTAA
Organism: Arachis stenosperma; assembly: GCF_014773155.1. Taxonomy (NCBI): domain Eukaryota; kingdom Viridiplantae; phylum Streptophyta; class Magnoliopsida; order Fabales; family Fabaceae; genus Arachis; species Arachis stenosperma. Next base: position 47,717,484 of record NC_080381.1, on the reverse strand, counting down.
TATTTTAAATCTCACTAAATAATATAGTAGTTATTTTAAAATTTAAATCTTTTAAATTTTTAAAATTATAATTTTTATTATTGTTTAATTTATATGGTTGAACTTAATAATTAAAAAACCGATTTATCGAATCACTTGTTGAATCTTAATATTTCAATATAAAATATTTATATGATAGAACTCAAATTATTGTTGAATCTTAATAACTAGTATATAACTAGTATATAGTGAAAGTTTTAATATTTTGAATTTCACTAAATAAATATAGTAGTTATTTTAAATATTTTAATCTTTTATTCAACAAGTGATCCTATAAATTGATTTTTAAATTATTAAGTTTTATCATATAAATTAAACAATAATATAAATTATAATGTTAAAAAATTTAAAAGATTTAAATTTTAAAATAACTACTATATTATTTAGTGAGATTTAAAATATTAAATTTTTAAATATATAATCAACAATAATTTGATAAACTCATTTACATAAAAAATTTTCACTATAAAAAAACTTACATTATAAAAATGTAAAACTTTAAAATACAAATGACAAAATAATTTTATAATAATTTTATTATTTTTATTATTTTATGTAAAGAGAATTTTGTTTATTAATGACTAAAAATAATATTAAAATTAGTACTATCAAAAAATATTTTAAATTTACTATTATGAAAAAAAATTATATAAGGACTAATTTGATTAATTTTTAAAATTTTAGGAATAAAAATGACTTACGTTTGGACTTTCAGAGACTATTTTGATTATAAATAACTTTTTTACATGTCAAGTGACACGTGGTGTGCTAGGTGTCACTGACCTGACACGTCAACCAATCATCTGGTGACACGTGGCACTTAACATGACACATCATCATCTAACTAATGGAAAGACCAATTTGACTTACGTTTTATCTTTCAAAGACTAATATGACTAAAAAAATCATTTGAGGACTAATTTGAAGAAAGAGTGATATTTCAAGGACGAATTTGACTATTAACCCAAGAAACAAACATATTTTTCATAAATATCTTAATGTTATATCAAAGCTTTGGCTCGAGCCCTTATGTCCAAAAGAGAAACTTTATGAAAAAATTTAAGTTTTTTTCTTTTTCTAGTGCTCCTTTTGGCCTTGCTGATCGACTACTTGACCCCCCTAAACGAGCCTTAGAAGTGAATTACCTACTCCAAAAGAAAGACCCAATAACACTAGGCATAAACACTACGGGTGCCTTCTACTACCCAAGGATCAGTGATAAAATACAAGGTCAAACAAGGATCGCTGGATATCCTCCAAGGATCATTTTTTTTCTGAAGAGTTAGAACATTAAATCTTTACTCATCTTATATTTTATATATGTTTTCATCTATTTTGAGTTTAGAAAATTAAAACCATGATTAAGATGATGACTAAATATTATTAGGTTATTAACAATTATTTGTGTGATTAGTTTTGTTTAGTGTGCAGAAAACTAATTAAATCACACAGGCCCAAGAAGCATGAAAATAAGCCCAAAATTAAGTCTGGCATGCTTACAAAAAGACATGGAAATGATTGCTCATCACAAGATTTCTGTAAAAAAGAAAAAATCTTCAGAGATTAAAGAAAGAAAATAAGCCCATACATAACACAAGCCCAATTTGGTGGCCACACCCAAATCCAACTCACTAACGGGGTAAACAAATCGAGATTCATTTGAAATATTTTTCTTGACCCACCGAATCAAATTCTCTTTTATCTGTCTTTCTTTTCTTTCATATCATATCAATCTCTGAGACAAGAAAAAAGAAAAAGGAAAGTTCTGGAGCTAGGGAAAAAAGAAGAAAAAAAGCAAAGTTCCATTCTTAAGTAAAAAGAGAAAGAAAATGGGCTTACAACAAGAAGGAAGATCTCATCCAAATATAGGATCACAGAAAGGTGATTTTCTCATTTTTGCTTCATCAAGAAACCGTGAAGAAATCCTCTGTGTCTCAAGCACCATTCCGAAAATTATGAAGAAATTGAAGCCAATGGTGCTCTACAATAAATGAATGGTCAAGAAACAAACTTGAGGCCAAAATAAAGATGAATGGCGCAGATTCGAGAAGTTTGAAGAAAAAGGATGAAAGAGAAAGGCATGGTTGCATGTCACTACTTCTGCTCTCTTTTTCCTCTGTGAACGCCGCTGCTGATTCTGATTGTTGGAGAAGAAGACAAGAAAAGTGCTGGAGATGTTTCAAGCCCTGGAAGCTTCACTCTTCTATAATAAGGGTGAACGACCAATGATTGGAGCAAAGAGTGAGAGCACACGTTTGGGTTTCCATAACTCTTTGAGCTGTTTCAGTCTTCTCTTTCATGGTTTTCATGTTGTATTTCTTTTTTTCTGTTTAGTTTGTCTGAGTTTCATTGGTAAAAAGCAAACATGGTGAGGTTTATAAAAAAAAGCCAATGAGTGGAAAAAGGCAGAGAGCTAGACTTGGAGAAAAAGGCTAAGTTATTTCAAAAATCCTTTGTAAGTGTTTCTATTTTGTTTCATGATCCTGAGTGGATTCTTTTGCAAGTTGGGTTAGAATCTGGACTTGTCCCAAATAGGATTGGGGTATATCCTAGGGAGAATTGGTGTTTGTAATCTGTTGAAAAGATAGTAAAATTTCATCATTATTGTGATAGAGACTGGATGTAGGCTACACTATATTGGGTAGCCGAACCAGGATACATCTGTGTGTCATTCTCTATTATCTTCTCTGTTTCTGGTTCTGCACTAAAGGAGACAAAAACAAAGTATCTCATGAATCGTTCGTTAAGCTTCATTTCGTCACAACACTCCTTGCAAGTAATATTATTCTGGCTCTTACCGCGTCAGGAGACAAAAATAAAGCCTCTTCTATATTATCTCAATAGAACACAAGGTTACAAGTAAAATTAAAAGGAGGCCAAGATTCAACCCCCCTTCTCTTAGCCACTGATTACAATCAATTGGTATCAGAGCTTAGTCTCACAAAGATCAAGCTTTGCAGCTTGGAGGAAAGATCCTGATGGTGAACAATATTGGTTCTAACACAGTGGCCTACACACTGATTGAAGGTCAATCCAACAACAGACCACCATTCTTCAATGGAAAAAACAACAACTACTGGAAAGAAAGAATGAAGATCTTTGTTCAGTCAGTAGACTACAACTTATGGAAGATAATCATGAATAGTTCTCAAATTCTTACCAAAATTGGCGCTGATGGTGTTGTCACTCCCAAAACTAAAGTGGAATGGAATGAAAATGATAAGAAGAAGGTGGAACTCAATGCCAAGGCTGTCAATATGCTGAACTATGCAATCAGCTTTGAGGAATACCAAAAGGTTTAAGATGCAAAATAGCAAAAAAAAATTGGGATAAGCTCTAAGTCACACATGAGGGCACCACACAAGTAAAAGAAACCAGAATTGACATGCCGAGCAAAGAGCATGAGATGTTCTCTATGAAGGAAGGAAAATCAATTGATGACATGTTCGAGAGATTCTCTATCATCATTAACAACTTAGATGTTGTGGGGATTACTCACTGATAAACCCCATTTCTAGGGTTTATCTTGTGTTGAATTTAGTGGACTTTATCACCTTTTACCCACATTTATTCAATGAAATAGCATGGTTTTATAAATTCTCCTTTAATTGTACTTAAGAGTGAAAACATGCTTTTTAGGTCTTAAAATAGCTAAATTTAATTTACCTTGATTCCATTAGATGCCTTGATATGTTTGTTAAGTGATTTCAGATTTAGGAGGTAAGGATTGGATCAAGGGAATGAAGGAAAAGCATGTAGAAATGGAGAACTCATGAAGAAATGAAGGAATCGCAAAAGCTGTGAAGCCGACCTCTTCGCACTTAATCGACCATAACTTGAGCTACAGATGTCCAAATGATGCGGTTTCAGTTACGTTGGAAAGCTAACATCCGGGGCTTCGAAATGATATAAGATTTTCTATAGTTGCATCACGCATAGAGGCGCACACGGGCACGGTACACAGACGCACCAATTTGCATGTGATTCATTAAATGCAAATTCGTGGCCAGCGAATTCTAAAGCCTTGTGGGCCCAATCCAACTCATTTCTAATGCTATTTAAGCCAAGGATTGAAGGGGAATTGACATACTTTACACTTTGTTACCATTAGTTTAGTTTAGTTTAGTTTTGGAGGGAAAGTTAGTTTTGGAGAGAGAAGCTCTCACTTCTCTCTAGGATTAGGTTAGAGGTAGATTAGGATTTCTTAGATCTAGTTTAATTTCATACTTTGATTCACTTTTCCTTTATCAATTCTTGTTCCTCTACTCTTCCCCTCTCCACTTTTGTATTTCATTCTTGTAATTGTTACTTTGTTGTTGATGCACTCTTTCTTCCTCTATTTTCCTTTAATGCAATTTGAGGTAATTCATGTAGATTTTCTTTCCTTTAATTGTTGTTGTTTAATTACTTGTAATTGAGTAGTGTAGATTTACTTTCCTTGCAATTTTACTATGCTTTCCTTTTATGCCTTCCAAGTGTTTGATGAAATGTTTGGTTGGATTTTAGAGTAGAATTTTATGCTCTTAGCTTGGAAAGGTAACTTAGAAACTCTTAAGTTACTAATGTCCAAGTGATTGATGATTGGGAGCCATTGACTCTAGTTCTAACTAATTGGATTAGTAGAGAATTAGGACTTATGGACTTGGATTGATATAGCTCATTTGACTTTCCTTTACTATTAGTTAGAGGATGATTTAATGAGGTTAATCCTTGCCAATTCTCATATTGTGGTTAGTGATAGGGATAGAGATCCTTGACCACCAAATCTTACCAAGACCTTTTTAGCCATTAGTTTACTTTCTTGCCATTTATCTTTCATGTTTCTTATCAAAACCCCAAAAATAACTCATAACCAATAACAAGACACTTTATTGCAATTCCTAGGGAGAACGACCCGAGGTTTAAATACTTCGGTTTATAGATTTTAGGGGTTTGTAATTGTGACAAACAAATTTTTGTATGAAAGGATTATTGTTGGTTTAGAAACTATACTTGCAACAAGATTTCATTTGTGAAATTCTAAACCACACAAAAATCCAATCATCAAAATGGCGCCGTTGCCGGGGAATTACAATGGTGTTATGTTATTGGTTATTGTATATATGTGAATATTGTGAATAGCTTGATTTTTTTGGATTGCTTGCTAGTTTAGAATTTGTTTCATTATTTCCTAGTAGCTTTTGTTTTTATTTTCTCTTTTAATCATGAATTCTCACTTTGGCTATGAGTTTGGTTCTAATTATGTTGTAGGAAATGAGGATTACAATAAAAATGTGTATCAAAGATGGGACACTCAAAGGTGGGAGGAGCCATATGCATATGATCAATCCTCATGGCAACAACCTCCACCAATGCACTATGAAGAAGAGCCACTCTATGATGCATACTAATCCAATGGCTATGGTGAATCTCCTTATGACTTTTAAGAACTACCACCATATGCCTATGAGTCATATCCTCAACATGAATTATACTCACAAGCCCTCTACCACCAAGCACCTCCATATGACCCTAATCCATATCCTTCATACCAACCACCTTTTGAGCCATATGAACCATACATAGAACCACCACCACTCCAACATCAACATTTTCAAGAGCCACCCCCTCCATATTATTACCAAGATGAACCACCTCAAATATATAAAAATTTCCAACCATAAATGAATACTACTTTCCACCACAACCTCCCATGGAAGAATACTCATGTCCTTCAATCCAAGAGCCCTATGATCCTACTCATGATATCTAAGAGGAATAAGAGTCAAGGGATCATCTCAAGGAAGCATTGGATCAATTTCAAGGAACCATGGAGTGTGTTGTGTAACAAGTGGAAAGAATGGAAAATATTGAACCACCACAACTCTACCAAGAAGAACCACCTTACTATTATGAACCCTTCCCCCAAATTGATGACCCCTTCCACCCACCCCAATCTCTAATGGATGAAACCCTTGGTGTTCTTGTTCAAGGGCAAGAATAGATGAAAAGGGATGTGCACAATTTCATGGCCACCTTGGATGCGGTAACAAGTCAATTAGCCTCCCAATGCTTGAACACTCAAGGAACTCCCATGGCTACATTTGGAGAATCGAATGAAGAACATAGCATGAAGGAGAGATTGGAAACTCCGGTGAAAAATGAGAGAAGTTGCTTTGTGTTGGAACAATTGGAGGAAGTTAGGATTATCGAAGAAAAGGAAGAAATGGTTGAACACTTAGGAGATGCGGAACCTCCATGGGAACCTAGAGTTGAAGAAGACCCCTCCAAGAAGATTGAAATTGATGTTGAAAAGGGATGTGCACAATCTCCAAGGCATATTCCATATGAAGACTTGGATGGGATACAACAAGAATTGAGTTCCCATGGCAATGAAGAGCAAGCATCAAATTCTAGTGGTGGTAGATCCTTTGAACTTGAAGAACTGTCTCCCGATAAGATGGAAAGTGATTTGGAGGTAAATTTCTCTCACCCTCCCATTTATGAATTGAATAAGGGAAAAGGCTTAGATAAAATTGTTGAACAAAGGATTGAGATTAAGAGATCTTGTGAGGAGGTAGAAGTCCTTAGAAATAGAAGGATGGGAGTGGAATACACTTTGTCAAGAACCTTGGAATCATCTTTGCCTAGGTTGCCATCTACTTCTTCACTTGAGTAGGTAAAACTCATTTCTATTAGCTTTATTGTCCCACTTGAGTATGGCTTGCTTGAAACAGATGGTCAACTTAGGGAGCTTTGTGGGATGAAGCGTAAAAGAAAAATGTTTTGTGGTTGGTGTTGGAAATCTGGCTCATTATGGTTGATGCTTCAAACATGAGATATAAAGGTTGGAGTAGTGCTCAACTAGAGGGGTCTAGGAGGATTGTTGGCCACTATATTGAGAATTCATCTTGCTTGCCACCCGGATGGATCAATGATGATCAACCTCAAGACGGGTGTGAAAATAAAGTGTGGGATCCCAGATTGCAAGATGAGGATCAACATTGGGAGCCCATGGTTTGTGAAGAGCTCCATCAAAGTTTGGAGACATTAATTTTAAGAATGGAGCCTATTGGAGACTCAAGCATTGGTGGATGTTCCAAGATGAATTCAAGCATAAGCCACCTTGAGAGGAGCTCCCCATAAGTCCAACTTAAGGACAATAAACAAAAGTGCTAGGTGAAAAACACCCCACCATGGTAATATCATTTCATTTTTTCTTTTGTAAATATTGGTAGAATTTGATTAATTTCATGTTTTGATTAGTTTGTTGAGTATAATTGATAGTTTGGTATGTTAAATAAGGTTTTATGGTGTTTTGGTAGCTGTTTGGAGGTTTGGAATGCTTGGATTGGTGCAAAAAAAAACATAGAAAAAAATTTTGAAAAACAAAGCACCATCCACACGTACGCGTACTACGTGCATACGTGTGTATCAAGCATTTTGGACCATCCACGCGCGCGCGCCATGCATGCATACGCGTGGATTGAGAAGTTCCACCTTCCAAACATTTACCCGAGAGTTATGCCTGCACTGTGCGCGCACTGTGCCTGAGGCACAAACCAACTCGCGCGTACGCGCACATGACGCGTACGCGCCGCTCTCGAAATAAGCTATTGACACGGACGCGCCAGGTGCGCGTACGCGTCGCATCCATTACACCACCATCTGCGTGCGCATGCCGTTTGCGTGTACGCGTGGATGCCCTTCCTTCCATCCACTTCTTTTCTTCTCCTCTTTCCATTTCTTTCCTTCTCCTTTCTTCTTCCCTTCTTTTACCCCTCATCCAACACTTCCAAACACCATTGATAACCATTTATTTTAGTTAGTTAATTAGTTAGTTGGTTAGTTAATTTGTTAGTTTTAGTTTAGTTTTCATTTTATTTTCTCCATTTTCATTATAAGTGTTGGATTATTGACTTTGTCTACTATGCATTGCTGCCCCTTTGTTGCCTAAATGCTATTTTAGCATGAATATTTTTAGATAATCTTTGTTGGATTCTATGATTGAGGTTATATTTTGCTACTTGGTTTTGAGTTTTTCATGCTTACCTTTTGAAAGATACCAAGTGATGAGAATTGCCTTCAAGCTTTTCAATCCTTTTGAATTGCATGATTTGGCCACCATGTGATTTGAACCCTATTCTTTGATTAGGCAATCTCTTGATATTGGATGTTGAGCATTTACGTTAATACATTGTATTTCATGATCATATGCATCCAAATACTTTTAGCTTGAATGCTCTCATGCCACTTTAATGCTTGTTTTACCTTACAAGTTTACTTAAAGCATTTCAAGCATACTAGAATGAGTAAAGAGCTTGCTTTTATTGTGACTTAGCCTTTCATGTTTGTGTGTGCTCTAAACCGTGTGCAACTTAGAATGCACATTCACTTTTATTAATTTTACATTGATTCACTCACTCAATCCTAGTGATTTACCTCACTCCAACAATGTATGCTTCCTTGCTTTTGTTTTCTCATCCTATGGTGTTATATTTTTGTTTTTTATGAATGTTGAACCGCAAGCAAAAATGGAAGCGGAAGAATGAACATGCAGCAATCCAGAGATTCGCCATACCCCCTTGCGCATCTTTGAGTGCATCGAGGATGGTGCAAACTTTTAAGTGTGGGGAGGTCGTCCGACCGATCGGCGATTTTGGGTGACAAGTTTCTAATTCCAACACTTTTGCATTTCATTTTAGGTTTTTAGGATTTTTGTTGCATTTTCTTATTTTTGCATATATATATACAATAAGCTTTGTCAAAATAATGAAATTTTCAAAGATTTCTATCTATAAGGCACCTCAATTGATTTGAGTGAAAAACTTTTTCATAGAACTTGCTTGAATTATATATCTTGTGGATTATATTTTTGAGCTAAGAATACAAGCTTGTGAGATTTGAGCCTAATGGTGTGGTTACATCTTATAACCACTTATTTTTCCTTCTTGTGTGCATTATTCTCTTCCTATGATTGTAATCTTTGATTTGTTTGATTCTTTATGTACATTATTTTATGTATACATGCATTTATATGATTGAGGCCATCATTTCATTAGCTCACTTACCCAAATAGCCCTACATTTGATCTTCCATTGTTAGCCAATTTGAGCCTACGATTAACCCACATTGTTCTTTAATTTAGCACATTACAAGCCTTAAAGCGAAAACTAATAAATGTCCTTAATTTGGATCTTTGATTAGCTTAGGCTAGTGTGTGTGAGTATCATTCAAGTGTGGGAACCTTGGGACATTGGGTGAATAAAAGGGTAGTTTTGTATTTTTATTGGAAATATTGGGAATTGGGTACACACTCATGTGTTAATTAAATGTAAAACCATATGCATTGATATTCTTGAAAGAAGGAAAGAAAAAAATGAGAAAAACAAAAGAAAAAGAAAAGAAAAAGAAAAACAATATGGAAAAGAAAAGAAAAAAAAATAGAAAAAGAAAGAAACAAAGAAAAAGAAAGAAATAAAAAGGGAACAAAATACCCCAAAGCAAAGCAAAGCTCAATAAAGATCAATGCATAAGTGTTGTGAAATGAAAAGGGATACATGAGTATGTGAAAAAGTGAGAAGAATGGGTGATTAGGTTAGAACTTAATTGTATAGGATGACATAGGCTAGGTGGGAAGTCTAAGCTTATCAAAGATTCAAATTTTAAGCTCACTTGACCAAATATGCATCCTACCTTAACCCTAGCCCCATTATAACCAATGAAAAGACCTCATGATATATGTATGCATGCATGAAATATTTTTTGATTGTTAGAAGAAGAACAAATCTTGGAAAGCATGATTAGGGGAGAATTGAGTGAATCAACCCTAAACACTTGAGCGAATAGAGTGCAAACACATCCGGTGAGGGTTCGATTGCTCGATTACATGTTTCTACCTATGATCATCTCTTTTCATGCAAGTTTGTAAAAATATTTAATAACTCAATTCAATTGTGGATTAGACTTGCTAGTCCTTAGCCCTTGTGCATATATGCTTCATGGAAATTGATTTATTTTGACCAAGCAATTGCATTCATTTAGATAGTTGCATATAGGTAGATTGCATTTAGTTAGTTTCCATTGAATAAATGTCATGCCCTTTACTTCATTCTTAGTTTAAGCATGAGGACATGCTTAGTTTAAGTGTGGGGAGGTTGATAAACCCCATTTGTAGGGTTTATCTTGTATTGATTTTAAGAGATTTTAACAACTTTTATCCACATTTATTCAACGAATTAGCATGATTTTGTGATTGTCTCCTTATTTATGCTTAGATGTGAAAACATGCTTTTTAGGCCTTTAACTTGATGATTTTAATCTCCCTTTGATTCCACTAGATGCCTTGATGTGTTTGTTAGTGATTTCAAACTGAAAAGGCTAGAAATGGATCAAAGGAGTGAAGAGGAAAGCATGCAAAGTGGAGAAATCATGAAAAGTCAATGAGTTGAACTCGCCCATGGACGCGCGCGCGCACCAGGCGCTTACGTGCACCTTGCGAATCACCCCATGGACGCGTACGCATGCTATGCGCGTGTGCGTCGGTGCTGGTTTATGATTTTTTTAATAAAAACGTGGCCAGCAAATTTAGAAGGGTTGTGGGGCCCAATCCCCACTAACTTTGGCGCCAAAGATGCTATTTAAAGCCAAGGATTGAAGAGCAAAAGGACTTTTGATCATTTTACACACATTAGGATTAGTTTAGAAGTAGTTTTAGAGAGAGAAGCTCTCACTTCTCTCTAGGATTAGGATTAGGATTAGGTTTAGTTCTTAGATCTATATTTAGATTCATGCTTTCATCTTTTTCTACTTCTCAATTCTTTGTTGTTACATTCATTCTTCTTCTATTCTTTTGTTGTAATCTCCTTTATGTTGCTTCTATATTTTATTGTAGATCTACTATTGTTCCTTCTATTTTCTTTTAATTCAATTCAAGGTAATTCATAATAATTGTGTTTCTTTTTATTGTTGTTGTTAATTCCTTTCAATAATTGTTGTTAGATTTCATTCTTGTTGTAGATTTCATGTGCTTTCCTTCTATGCCTCTTATGTGTTTGATAAAATGCTTCTTTTGGTTTTAGTGTAGATTATGTTCCTCTTGGCCTAGGTAGAGTAATTAGTGACTCTTGAGTTATCTAATTCCTTTGTTGATTGATAATTAGAAGTTGCTAATTGATTTGAATGCCTCTAAAGCTAGTCTTTCCTTTAGGAGTTGATTAGGACTTGAGGAATCAATTTGATTTATCCACTTGACTTTCCTCCATGTTAGAGGTTAACTAAGTGGAAGCAATGAATAATTTGTGATCACAATTGAGGAGGATAACTAGGATAGGACTTCTAGTTCTCATACCCTGCCAAGAGCTTTGTTAGTTGTTAGTTTATTTCTTTTGCAATTTACATTTCTTGTCTAAAATCCCAAAAACCCCAAACATACCTCATAACCAATAACAAGGCACTTCATTACAATTCTTAGGGAGAACGACCCGAGGTTCAATTCTTTGATTTATAAATTTAGGGGTTGTTACTCGTGACAAACAATCTTTTGTTTGAAAAGATTATTGTTGGTTCAGAAACTATACTTGCAACGAGAATTCATTTGTGAAATTCTATACCATCAAAAATCTAATCATCACTCACTCCGAACAAGTGTTAGTGAGGAAAATCTTAAGAAGTCTGACTAAAGAGTGGTAAACAAAGGCTACTATTATCTCTGAAAGTAGTAACCTTAGTCAAATAACCTATGATGAGCTAAGAGGAAAGTTACTAGCATATAAAATCACTCACATAAATCATGATACAAACTAGAAAAGAGTGGCCCTCAAATCATGTACTGAATCATTGGATGGTGAGTCTAGTAATTATTTATGAGATGACAAATTTGTGTTTTTTGCTAGAAAAATTAGAAGGATGGTGAAACTAAGAGGAAGAAGCAAAGGAAGCAAGTCAAAAGGACCAAAGAAGGACCTAAGCAAAGTCATTTGCCACAACTGCAAACAAGATAGACACTACAAATTTGACTGCCCCAAGTTGAAGAAAGAAGATAAGTCTCAAAAAAATAAGAAGAAGGGACTTATCGCCTCTTGGAAAGAACTAAAAAATGACTCTGAAAGAAGATAAAGATTCAGACAACCAGTTTCAAGTGCCTTGTGGCCGACCACAACCAGGATGAAGTAATCTTTATTGAACCCCTGTAATGAAGACTTTCATGTTATGATTGATCATCTCGCTGAGAAATTAGGAAAATTTCTGAACCAATGTCATGAATTAAATCTGAAAATGACATCCTAAAGGCTGAAAATGCATTTGTCAAAGAAAAATTGAGGGAAGCCGAAACCACTGTTGATCTTGTTGAAGAAAACAAACGGCTTAAGGCTGAACTCGATAATTGTGATAAACAACATTCTGTTATTTCATACTTAAATTGATTTGAAGAGAATAAAAGGTTTCCTAAAGTGGTTAAGAATTTAAAACTAGACTTAGCCAAATTTGCTCAATGTTCTGAAAAATTGAGATAAATTATTGGTTAGTCAAAGACCTCTTTTTGAAAAGGCTGGATTGGGTTATTGTAAATAATTAGAATATGTTTTCAAAAGGCCACAATTTAAAAATGAAGCTTCCACTTCAAAAGACAAAATATTTCAAAACCCAAATTCTGTTAAAAAATTAATAACCAAGAAATTTTGTCACATATGCAATAAAAATGATCATTTTCCTATTCAATGTTTCATTTTTAAAAGAAAAATTGGTGATAAAATTTACAAAATAGTTAGCAAATATAATACTGTTGGTCAACGTAGAAGGTTTAACATTAAAGGATCCAAAAAGATTTGGATACCTAAGGTCACCTAAAAGCTTTGTGCAGTTTTGCCTAGTATCCAAGAAGAAGAATGACATGTGGTATTTGGATAGTGGATGCTCTAAGCACATGACCGAAAAGTCCACATTCTTCATCAAGGTTGACAAATATGATGGAGGCTTTGTGACTTTTGGTGAAAATAGTAAAGGAAAAATTGTGGCCGTAGGTAAGGTTGATAAGAGTTTCTCAACTTTCATCAATGATGTATTTCTAGTTGATGGTTTGAAACATAATCTTCTAAGCATTAGCCAATTGTGTGATTTAGGCTATTTGGTTGTTTTCAAGAAATTGGAATGTATGGACTAATCTTAGAGGAACTAAAAAAACAAAATATAGCTTGTTTTACTTCCATAGAATCTGAAAAATGGTTATGGCATAAGAAATTGGGACATGTAAGCATATTTCAAATTTCTAAGTTTGTGAAAAAGAATTCAGTTAAAGGTCTTCCTAAAATAAAATTTGAAAAAGACATCACTTGTGATGCTTATCAATTAGGTAAACAAACTAAAAACTCTATCAAGTCCAAATATGACATCTCAACCAAAAGACCATTGAAAATGCCACATATTGATCTTTTTGGTCCTACAAGGACTCAAAATCTTGGTGGTAAGCATTATGGTTTAGTGGCGGTTGATGACTATATTAGGTATGGATGAGTTCTTTTCATAGCTCATAAGAATGATGCCTTCATTACTTTTTCAACTCTATGCAAAAAGATCCAAAATGAAAAGGATTTGAAAATAGTTTCCTTAAGAAGTGATCATAGAAAAAAGTTTGAAAATCAAGATTTTGAATCATTTTGTGATGAATTTGGTATTTCACATAAATTTTCATGTCCTAGAACACCTCAACAAAATGGAGTTATTGTAAGGAGAAATAGAAGCCTTTAAGAAATGGCTAGTGCAATGCTTTGTGAAAATGAAATTCCAAAATTTCTTTGGGTTGAAGCTGTGAACACATCTTGTTACATTCTAAACCAAACCATCATTAGAAAAAGGAAAACACCATACGAGCTTTGGAAAGGAGTACAACCAAATCTTAAGTATTTTCATATTTTTTTATGCAAATATTTTGTGTTGAGCACTAAAGACAATCTTGAAAAATTTTGATCCAAAATCTTATGAAGGTGTCTTTGCTGGTTACTCAACCACTAGTAAAGCCTATAGGGTTTACCTCAAAGAACATATAATAATAGAGGAGTCTATACATGTCTCATTTTTTATTCTAGCACCATTCCAAGGGTTGTTGAAGAAAATGATGCAGGAACCAAACCTGAATTAAGTTCACAAAAGGTTCAAGAAGAAGATAAATCAGAATCCACTTTAGAAAATGCTGTTTCTGATTTTGCAGATTAGAATGCAGGAGACGATTATGTTTTGTCTTCTACTGAAATAGAGGATTCTGAAAATGTGAACAATGCAGAATCCAATCAGGCTCAACCTGAAATCACGTCACCAAAGCCAAGAGAATGGAAGTTCTTGAAAAACTCTCCTCATGAATTCATTGTTGGAGATCCCTCACATGGTGTTACCACAAGATCCACATGTAGAAAGAGAACCAAACTCAATAACTTCGCTCTCATATCACAAGTGGAACCCCAAAATATGAAGGAAGTACTTGAAGATCCATCTTGGATAAAGGCTATGGAGGAAGAGTTTGTTCAATAAGAGAAAAATGAGGTTTGAACTCTAGTGCCTTATCTAAATGGTAAGAAGGTAACCGGTACCAAATGGATCTTTAGAAATAAATTAGGTGACGCTGGTAGTGTTGTTAGAAATAAAGTTATATTAGTGGCTCAAGGGTATGACCAAGAAGAGGGCATTGACTTTGATGAGTCTTTTGCTCTGGCTGCTTGAATGGAAGCAATAAGATTATTGCTTACATATACAGCCCACAAAGGTTTTAAACTCTTCCAAATGGATGTTAAGTGTGCCTTTTTGAATGGTTTTATTGATAGAGAGGTATACGTAGCTCAACCCCCCGATTTTGAAAATAAAAACTTTCTAAACCATGTTTTGAAACCATCAAAAGCTCTTTATAGTTTGAGAAAAGCTCCAAGAGCTTGGTATGCAAGACTTAGCTCTTTCTTGTTGAAAAATGATTTTTCAAAGGGGCATTATAAATACTACTCTTTTCATTAAAGAATCTAATGATCATTTCATACTTGTTCAAGTTTATGTGGATGACATTGTGTTTAGATTGGTAAATGAAACCTTGTGTCAAGAATTTGGAAAATTAATGACTAGTGAGTTTGATATGAGTATGATGGGAGAATTTACATTCTTCCTAGGACTCCAAATCAAACAAACTCCTAGTAAAATTTTTGTACACCAAGGTAAATATGCCAAGGAGTTAGTAAAGAAGATTCCAAACCAATGGGTACTCCGATGCATCCAAACTCTAAACATGAAAACGATGAAAATGGGAAAGATGTTGACGAAACAAGGTATAGAGGAATGATAAGATCTCTCATGTATCTAACTTACTCTAGACCGGATATTGTTCAAAGTATGGGTGTGTGTTATAGATTTCAATCTCACCTAAAAGAATCAAATCTATCGGCTGTGAAAAGGATTACTAGATACATCAAAGGCATGGTTGATTTTGGTCTTTGGTATCCCAAAACTGATGAATTCTGTATAGTTGGGTATTGTGATGCAGATTTTGTTGGAGATTGTGTGGATAGGTGATAAACCCCATTTATAGGGTTTATCTTATGGTTCATTTAAGGGATTTTATGACCTTTTACCCATATTTATTCAATGAAATAGCATGGTTTCATAATTGTTTCCCAATTTATGCTTAAGTGTGAAAACATGCTTTCTAGACCTTAAATTAGTTAATTTTAATTCACCTTTGATTCTACTAGATGCCTTGATTTGTTTGTTAAGTGATTTCAGGTTGAAAAGGCTAGGAATGAATCAAAGGAGTGAGAGGAAAGCATACAAAGTGGAGAAGATCATGAAAAGCCAAAGAATTTAATTTGGCCATGGACGCACGCGCGCACCAGGCGCTTATGCGCACCCTGCGAAATGGCCCATGGACACGTACGCGTATTGTGCGCGTACGCGTCGATGCTGATACTTGATTTTTAAGTGAATTCGCACCCAACGAATTCTCAAGAGTTGTAGGGCCCAATCCCAACCAACTTTGGCGCCTAAACTGCTATTTAAAGCCAAGGATTGAAGAGCAAAGGGACTTTTGATCATTTTTACACATTAGGATTAGTTAGAAGTAGTTTTAGAGAGAGAAGCTCTCACTTCTCTCTAGAAATTAGGATTCGGATTAGGTTTAGTTCTTAGATCTAGGTTTTGATTCATACTCTCTTCTATTCTTCTTCTCAATTCTTTGTTGTTGCATTTATGATTCCTCTATTCTTTTGTTGTAATCCCTTTTACTTTGTTTCTATGCTTTGCTGTAGATCTACTTTTGTTCCTTCTCTTTTCTTTCAATTCAATTAGAGGTAATTCATAGTAATTGTGTTCCTTTTAATTGTTGTTGTTAATTCATTGCAATAATTGTTGTTAGATTTCATTCTTGTTGTAGATTTCATATACTTTCCTTTTATGCCTCTTATGTGTTTGATAAAATGCCTCTTTTAATTTTAGTGTAGATTTTGTTCCTTTTGACTTTGGTTGAGTAATTAGTGACTCTTGAGTTATCTAATTCCTTTGTTGATTGATAATTAGAAGTTGCTAATTGATTTGAATGCCTCTAAAGCTAGTCTTTCTTTTAGGAGTTGATTAGGACTTGAGGAATCAAATTGATTCATCCACTTGACTTTCCTCCATGGTTAGAGGTTAACTAAGTTGGAGAAGTGAACAATTTATGGTCACAATTGAGGAGGATAACTAGGATAGGACTTCTAGTTCTCATATCTTGCCAAGAGCTTTGTTAGTTGTTAGTTTATTTTCTTTGTCATTTATATTTCTTGTCTAAAATATCAAAAACCCCAAAATAACTCATAACCAATAACAAGAACACTTTATTGCAATTCCTAGGGAGAACGACCCGAGGTTCAATACTTCGGTTTATAAATTTAGGGGTTTGTTTTAGTGACAAACAATCTTTTGTATGAAAGGATTATTGTTGGTTTAGAAACTATACTTGCAATGAGAATTCATTTGTGAAATTCTAAACCGTCAAAAATCCAATCATCAAAATGGCGCCGTTGCCGGGGATTTGCAATGGTGTTGTTCCGGGGGTTACCTGAAACGTGTAGCTCGGTCGTCTGGAGATGCCCGAGGTGGGGGTCAGGGACCCGAGCTTGATGTGTTGACGGTTGGTGGTTGTACCTGCAATGACACTCCGATGCTTAAGTTAGCATGGGTCCAAGCGGATATGTGTAGAATGTGGAATGTCTCTCATACCTGGGTGCTCCAGTGTATTTATAGTAGTTGGCCGTGATCTTCCTTGGATAAGATATTCTTATCTTATCTTATCTTTCGGGAGTTTTATCCCTATCTTTGTGGAACCGCCTTTCCTAGGCCTTTTCGGCCTTTAGGTTTTGGGCTGCGTTCCTTTTGATGGGCCTCCTTAGCTTTATTGTTCGAGGTCCGACCTCAGGCGTGGGCCTTGGGACGAGGTCGGACCTTTCATGGATTTTGCCGAGTTGGAGGAGCTCGGTCAGGGTATGAACAGTGCCCCTGCCCGAGTTCGTCCTTTTTGGGAGGTCGAGCTCGGGCATAGTTGTTTTTCAAATTTCGAAAATGGCCGTTCCTGTATTTATTGCATTTTACCGTTTCTCCTCGATTTCCGTTCGGGCTCTGTGAAGGCATTATTTATTTGCTCCCTTCCTTTTTCTTCGTTTATTCTGTTCTTTCCTGTTTTTCTAAGTTTTCGCCCTCTCTTTTTCGAGTATCGCTTTCTTCTTTCTCTTTGTTCTTCTTCCCCGAATCTTTCCGTGCATCTTTCCGGAGTTTCCTCTGTGCCGCCGTTTTTGTTCTCCTTGCTTCGGAGCTCGTTGTCTTCTTTCTTTCTTCCAGGTTTGTTCCCGTCTCTTTTCTTTGTGCACATAAAGTTTCTGTTCTTTTGTGTGGCTCTTTGTCTGTTTCTTCTTTCTTTATGTCTGGGTTGCCCCAAAAAGAGGCGCCGCCATTGCTTTGTTTGTATATGGGGGGGTTCTTTTTTGTTTTTCTGGTACTTTGTTCCGGGTTGCCGCATTTTCTTTCTGTTGGGTTTTTGTTTCTTGCTTGGCTGAACGGGTTTTCGCTGTCTGCCTTATGTGATTTTTGCTTGCTGTTGTATCTCTTCTTTGTAGGTAAGAGTTTTATGTCTCGAAAGGTTCTTCAAGCAATGTCGACCAAGATTCCAAGTGGTCTTGGTTGGGTAGACCCTCTTCCTCTAAAAGTCCCTTCTGTGGTAGATTCTGAATATTTGACTAGGTTCCGTAGGCACTGTAGCATATGTGAGAATAGAGAGTCTGAGAGGGATTATGAACTAGTGGCCCCGGATTCCGAGGAGAGAGTTTGCTTCCCGCCTTTAGATAGTTCCGAGAAGCTCTTCTTTTATGCTTATGATTGTTTTTTCTCCAAGCTGGGTGTCCGACTTCCTTTTACCGACCTGGAGTCCGAGGTGTTGTGGTCTTGTAACCTTGCCCCTACGCAGCTCCATCCAAATTCTTGGGCATTTTTAAAGCTGTTTCAACTTTTGTGTCAGTTTTTGGGCGTCACTCCCTCTATTTCTCTTTTTTCCTACTTGTTTGTGTTGACGAAGCCGGGGTCGGGTGGAGGGAAGGTGTCTTGGGTCTCTTTTAGGGCTAACCAGGGAAGGAAGTTTTGTACCCTTTATGATGAGTCTTTTCATGATTTCAAGAACTTTTATTTCAAGGTCCGGGCTACTGGAGACGTCCGACCTTTCTTTCTGGATGAGAGTGGGGAGCCTTCTTTTCCTCTTTGTTGGCAGGAGAATGTAGTGTCTGCTAAGTATACTTTTGAGAGTCTAGATGAGGTTGAGCAGGCCTTTGTGGGTGTGGTGAGCAGTTTATGGGGTCGGGCGCCTCACTTGGACACGAAGAAAATGTTGGGAGATCCAAGCCTTCTCCGTTCCGAGTTAGGTAGTTCCCGACCTCTTCGAGATTTGTCTTTTCTTAGTATTTTGGCTTTGCTTGTTTTGGTGGAATTTCTGTTGTGGTAATCCTTTCCTTTTTATTTCTGCAGAGATGTCTTCTCAGGCGGATTCCATGAAGTTTCTTCGTCGTACGAAGAAATCTGTGGCCGCTCGAAATATCGAGGAGGCTTCTGCCCGATCTTCTCCGCAGAAGACTACTGTGGGTGTCCAGACTCGGTTGAAGACTATTCCGACTCCCCAGTTCCGAGCTATAAGTCAAGATCCTCCGACCTCCGGGCCTGCTACCTCTTCTCCTCCCCCGTTCTCGGGTCCTCCTCCCAAGAAGCAGAAGACCTCTCAAGAGCTTGCGGGTTTTAATGATAAGGATTTTGATGCTCTCGGTTGGATTGAACAGCATATTCTCCCTCAGACTTTTATCTCTACTGATGACGTGTCTATGGAGCATCATTTTCAGTATATGGCGCGGAGTTGTGTTCGGATGGCCAGTCTTCATGCTGCTATTGCCCGGGAGTTCAAGAAATCCCCCATTGGCGCGACCAGCTCCCGACTTGAGAAGGCTCAGTCCGAGCTCGAGAAGATTAGTGAGCTGAAGGCTGCTAGGATTACGGAGCTGGAGGCCTCTTTGGAGAAGGAGAAGGCTAAAGCTACCGCGGCTGTGGCGGCAGCGAAAGCGTCCAAGGAGATGGCGAAGGCGGCGACGGAGAATTATACTCGGATATATGCCGAGCTTGTGGAGACAAGGGAGAAGTTACAATCTGCTCAGGACGATTTTTATGAGCTGGAAGGCCATGTGGCTAAGGGTATGGATGCTATGTTCGAGAATTTGAAGGCTCAGGTCCGGGTTCTTGCTCCTGACTTGGATCTGAGCTTATTTAGTACGGATAACGTTGTTGTGGAGGGAAAGATTGTTCCTGCTCCCAATGAGGATGAGGTTCCGGTGTCCGATCCCAAGGTTCCGGTGTCCGACCTCAAGGTTCCGGTTGCGGACCCGACTTCACCTTTGGCCGGGGATGGATCTGGTGTGGAGGTTTCAAGCCGGGATGACGGTGCCGTTGATGCAGTCCCGATTTCTATGTTTCCTCCGCAGCCTTCTGTTGATGTGGAGTCCGGAAAGGACCTTGATCCTCTGTAATCTTTTATTTCTGGTTTTTTGCCCGGCCTGTGGGCTCTTTTGCTTTTTGGATGGTTTTTGTGAACGCTTTGACTTGCTGCTTCTGCTTTTATGCTTTTTAGTTGTTTTTTGGATAACAACTTTTTAGCTAGCGCTTGATTTCGTTTTTTCGCTCGTACTTTTTTAGTTGTTTTTGTATAGCAACTTTTTAGTAAGCGTTTTCGAAATTTTCGTTTTCGCCTATTGTGGCTTGTTGCTCCGCTTTTATGCTTTTTAGTTGTTTTTTGGATAACAACTTTTTAGCTAGCGCTTGATTTCGTTTTTTCGCTCGTATTTTTTTAGTTGTTTTTGTATAGCAACTTTTTAGTAAGCGTTTTCGAAATTTTCGTTTTCGCCTGTTGTGGCTTGTTGCTCCGCTTTTATGCTTTTTAGTTGTTTTTTGGATAACAACTTTTTAGCTAGCGCTCGATTTCGTTTTTTCGCTTGTACTTTTTTAGTTGTTTTTGTATAGCAACTTTTTAGTAAGCGTTTTTCGAAATCTTTGTTTTCGCCGTTTTAAGGCTTCCTTCTCGGGTCCGGGCCTTTTCTCGGACCTCGGGTTGGGCGGTCGAGTACACCCTTTGTTGGGTCCGACCTTTCATTGGTCGGCCTTTTAAGTTATTTTTGTAATCTCTTTTTATTTGGCTTCTTTGAGCCTTTTTCAGAGTTACTTTTATAACTTCTCACATTAATTTGGACCTCGTCGCTTCTATCCTTGCCGGCCTTATGTGGTCTCTCGGCAATGATTTCTTGCGTTTTGTCGAGCATAAATTAATGCGCCTTGGCGGGGTACTTTTCCAGGATTTTGTTTTATCATGAAGAACAAAAGAAAATAGAAAAATTTGATTAGTATTAAAAAAGAAAGAATGTTTACAGAGTGTTTACCCTTGACTAGGTCGGGTGCCTTACTTGACCGGGTGTCTCATTAAAAAACCCTTGTAGGGAAAAAGAGTACACCTCGGGTTAAATTTTTCTAGCTGTAGTACCGTCTTAGATTACAGGCGTGCCAGGCCCTGGGCAGCTCATTGCCTTCTAGGTCGGATATCTTGTAATAGCCTGTTCCTAAGACTTCTGTTACTTTGTAGGGTCCTTTCCAGTTTGCAGCTAGCTTTCCTTCTCCCGACTTTTGTGTTCCGATGTCGTTTCGGATTAGAATTAGGTCGTGAGTGGAGAAGCTCCGTTTTATTACTTTCTGATTGTATCTAAGGGCCGTTCGTCGTTTTAGGGCTTCTTCTCGGATCCGGGCTCTTTCTCGGACCTCGGGGAGGAGGTCGAGTTCTTCCTTTTGTGCCTGTGGGTTACCTTCTTCGTTGTAGAAGATGACTCTGGGTGACCCTTCATCTATTTCAATAGGAATCATTGCCTCCATCCCATAAGCTAGTCGGAATGGCGATTCTCCCGTTGTAGAGTGTGGAGTTGTCCGATATGCCCATAGTACCTGGGGGAGCTCCTCGGCCCATGCCCCTTTGGCCTCTTGGAGTCTTCGTTTTAATCCGGCCAAGATGACTTTATTTGCGGCTTCTGCTTGTCCGTTGGCTTGTGGGTGCTCGACTGAGGTGAATTGCTGTTTGATTTTTAGTTCGGCCACCAAGTTCTGAAAACTTGTGTCCGTGAACTGTGTTCCATTGTCTGTTGTAATGGAGTAGGGGACTCCGAACCTTGTGACAATGTTTTTGTATAGGAATTTCCGGCTTTTCTGAGCCGTAATGGTGGCTAAAGGTTCAGCTTCGATCCACTTTGTGAAGTAGTCGACCCCTACTATGAGGTATTTGACTTGCCCCGGTCCTTGGGGGAACGGGCCGAGTAGGTCAAGTCCCCATTTTGCGAAGGGCCATGGTGCGGTGATGCTGATAAGGTCTTCGGGTGGTGCCTTGTGAAAATTGGCGTGTTTTTGGCAGGGGGCATATTTTCACAAACTCCGTGGCGTCTTTTTGCAAAGTTGGCCAGTAGAACCCGGCTCGGATTACTTTTTTGGATAATGCCCGAGCTCCGAGGTGGTTCCCACACATGCCTCCGTGGACTTCTTCGAGGACGCTCTTTGTCTCTGAGGTCGGGACGCACCTAAGGAGGGGGTTTGCGAATCCTCTTCTGTATAATACGTCGTGAATTAGTGTATAATTCTGGGCGTCTTTCGTGAGTCTTTTAGCTTCCTTTCTTTCGGCGGGGAGAGTTTCCGACTTCAGGTAGCTGAGTATGGGGGTCATCCATCCTTGCTGTTGGTCGGATATATTTAGCGTTTCTTCCTCTCTTAGCACGGAGGGAGATCGTAAGGTTTCCTGGAGGAGACTTCTGTTGTTGCCTCCGGGCTTGGTGCTGGCAAGCTTTGAGAGGGCGTCTGCCCGGGCATTTTGTTCCCGAGGTATGTGCTGGATCTGTATTTCTGAAAAGTGGCGTAATTGTGCCTGTGTTTGGTCCAGGTATTTCTTCATAGTTGGGTCTTTGGCCTGGTAGCTTCCATTTACTTGTGATGTGACGACCTGGGAGTCGCTGAAGATTGTGATTTTCTGGGCTCCGACCTCTTCGGCTAGTTTTAGGCCCGCTAGTAGGGCCTCGTATTCGGCTTGGTTGTTCGAAGCCTAGAACTCGAATTTTAGGGATAGTTCTATCCGCGTTCCTTGGTCGCTTTCGAGTATAACCCCTGCTCCACTTCCTGTTTTGTTTGAGGACCCGTCGACATACAGGTTCCATGAGAGTGGGGTTCCAGGGGTCTCAGTGTATTCTGCGACGAAGTCGGCTAGATACTGAGATTTTATGGCAGTCCGGGCTTCGTAGTGGAGGTCGAACTCGGACAGTTCCACCGCCCATTGTAGGATTCGTCCCGCCAGGTCTGTTTTTTGTAGGATGTGTCTCATGGGTTGGTTTGTCCGGACTTTGATGGTGTGGGCCTGAAAGTAGGGACGGAGCCTCCGAGCTGTGAACACTAGGGCGTAGGCGAATTTTTCTATTTTCTGATAGTTTAATTCGGCCCCTTGTAGTGCCTTGCTTACAAAGTATATGGGGTGTTGTCCTTGGTCATTTTCTCATATTAATGCTGAAGCGACTGCTCGATGTCCGACCGAGAGGTATAGTACGAGCTCTTCCCCTTTTACAGGTCGGGTTAGGATTGGTGGCTGCCCGAGGAATTCCTTGAATTCTTGAAAGGCTTTTTCGCACTCCGGGGTCCATGAGAAGGGTTTCCCTTTCTTTAGGAGTGAGTAGAGAGGTAGTGACTTTATCGCTGATCCTGCCAAGAATCTTGATAGAGCGGCCAGCCTTCCATTCAGTTGTTGTAATTCTTTGACGCACATCGGGCTTTTCATATTGAGTATCGCTTGGCATTTGTCCGGGTTTGCTTCGATGCCCCTTTGGGTCAGCATGAAGCCTAAGAATTTTCTGGCTTCTGCGGCGAAGGTGCACTTTGTCGGGTTAAGTCTCATGTCGTGCTTTCTGAGGGTGCTGAAGACGCTGGTGAGGTCGGTCAGTAAGTTTCTGTCTTCTTGTGTCTTTACCAGCATGTCGTCGACGTATACCTCTAGCTGTAATCCGATGTGCTCTGAGAACACTTTGTTCATTAGCCTCTGGTAGGTTGCCCCTGTGTTCTTCAGCCCGAAGGGCATTACTACGTAGCAGTAGTTTGCCCTTGGGGTTATGAATGAGGTCTTTTCTTGGTCGGGTCCGTACATCGGGATTTGATTGTATCCCGAGTATGCGTCCATGAAGGAGAGATATCTGTAGCCTGAGGCTGCGTCTACTAAGGCGTCGATGTTTGGTAGTGGATATGGGTCTTTGGGGCAGGCTTTGTTGAGGTCTGTGTAATCGACGCACATTCTCCATTTTCCGTTGGGCTTTTTTACCAGGACCACGTTTGCGAGCCATAGGGGGTATTTTACTTCCCTAATGAACCCTGCATCTAGTAGTGCTTGTACTTGTTCTTCTATTGCTTGCATGCGCTCGGGTCCGAGCTTCCGGCGTCTTTGTTGGATAGGTCGGGACCCCGGGTAAACTGATAGCTTATGGCACATCAGGTCGGGGCTTATGCCTGGCATGTCGGAAGCTTTCCAGGCGAAGAGGTCGGAATTCTCCCTTAAGAGGGTTATGAGTTCCTCTTTTAGGCCCGTTTTGAGGTTTGCTCCTATGTTTGTTATTTTTTCAGGTGTGTTCCCAATCTGGACTTTTTCGGTTTCTCCCTCTGGTTGTGGTCGAAGATCTTCTCGGGACTGAACTCGTTCGAGTTCTATCGTGTTGACCTCTTTCCCTTTCAGGCTCAGGCTTTCGTTGTAGCATCGCCGCGCTAGTTTTTGGTCGCCTTTTAGAGTAGCGATTCCCTTTGCGGTAGGGAACTTCATACAGAGGTGTGGGGTCGAGACTATAGCTGCCAGTCTATTTAGGGTTGGTCGCCCAATGAGGGCATTGTATGCCGAAGTGACGTCGACTATAATGTAGTCGATGCTTAATGTTTTAGATTGCTCGCCTTTTCCAAAGGTAGTGTGTAGCGAGATGTATCCTAAGGGATGGATCGGGGTATCCCCTAGCCCGAATAGGTCGGTGGGATAGGCCTTTAGTTCTTTTTCTTCAAGTCCGAGCTTGTCGAATGCCGTTTTGAACAGGATATCTGCTGAGCTCCCTTGGTCAATCAGGGTTCGATGTAAGTTGGCGTTTGCTAAAATAATGGTGACTACCATTGGATCGTCGTGTCCAGGAATTATCCCTTGAGCATCTTCTCGGGTAAATGAGATAGTAGGTAACTCGGGCAGGGGACTGTCTTCTCGGACATGATAGACTTCTTTGAGGTGTCTTTTTCGCGAGGATCTGGATGTTCCTCCGCCTGCAAAACCTCCATTTATCATGTGAACATGTCTTTCAGGGGTTCGCGGGACTTGTTCGGCCCGACCTTCATTGTCTCCCCGTCTTCTCTTCCTGGTCTCTTCTCCTTTCTCTGCTATGTATCTGTCGAGCTTTCCTTCTCTGGCCAGCTTTTCTATAACATTTTTTAGGTCGTAGCAGTCGTTAGTAGAGTGACCGTAGAGTTTGTGATATTCACAGTATTCGGACCGATCTCTTCCCGCTCTCTTGTGTTTTAGCGGTCGTGGCGGTGGGATCTTTTCGGTGTGGCATACTTCTCTGTAGACGTCTACCAGGGAGACTCGGAGGGGGGTGTAGTTGTGGTACTTCCGTGGCTTGTCCGAGTTGGGTTCTTCTTTCTTCTTCTGTTCCCGATCTCGATCTCGGAGTGGGTAGGTTGATTCCTTCCTAGAAGAGTCATTTAGCTGGGAGGTTTCCTCCATGTTGATATATTTTTCTGCCCGCTCTTGTACCTCGTATAGGGAGGTCGGGTATCGTTTAGATAGGGATTGGCTAAACGGTCCTTCTTTTAGGCCGTTTGCCAGTCCCATGATGGCCGCTTCAGTGGGCAAGTGTTGTATGTCCAGGCAGGCTTTGTTGAATCGCTCCATGTATTCTCGGAGAGTTTCTTGGTTACCTTGTTTGATCCCGAGCAGACTGGGGGCATGTTTTGCCTTGTCCTTTTGAATGGAGAACCTTGTTAGGAATTTCTTGGTTAGGTCTTCGAAGCTGGTGATTGATCTTGGTGGCAGGTTGTCGAACCACTTCAGGGCTGACTTGGTGAGAGTGGTGGGGAAGGCTTTGCACCGAATCGCGTCGGAGGCGTCAACTAGGTACATTCTGCTTCTGAAGTTGCTGAGGTGGTGACTTGGATCGGTGGTGCCGTCGTAGAGATCCATATCGGGTGGTTTGAAGTTTCGCGGCACCTTCTCCTTCATGATCTCTTGCGTGAAGGGATCATGGTTGCCTTCAGGGGTGGTGTCGCGTTCTGTCCAATCTTTCAGGTTGGCCTCTATTTTCCGCAGTTTTTCTTCTAATTCTCTGCGCTTGCGAGCCTCCCTTCTCAGATCTTGCTCAGTTTCTTTTTGCTTCTTTATGTCCTCTTCGAGTTGTTTCAGTCGGTTTTGTTGTGCCCGGACTGCTTCTAGAATTTCCGAGCTCTTTTCTTTTTCGGGATTTTGTGGATCTTTGTTTGGGAGTGATGTCTTTGGGCGATTCTGTTTGTTTCCTCCTGGAGTGCGTGGTGATAGAGGGCTGTCCGGTCGTTCTCCGGTGTCAACTTCCTCCTCTTGTTCTGATGCAGCGTGGTCATTGTTGAGAGGGTCGTCTGCCATGGTAAAGGGATGACTTCCAGGTCCCCGGCAACGGCGCCAATGTTCCGGGGGTTACCTGAAACGTGTAGCTCGGTCGTCTGGAGATGCCCGAGGTGGGGGTCAGGGACCCGAGCTTGATGTGTTGACGGTTGGTGGTTGTACCTGCAATGACACTCCGATGCTTAAGTTAGCATGGGTCCAAGCGGATATGTGTAGAATGTGGAATGTCTCTCATACCTGGGTGCTCCAGTGTATTTATAGTAGTTGGCCGTGATCTTCCTTGGATAAGATATTCTTATCTTATCTTATCTTTCGGGAGTTTTATCCCTATCTTTGTGGAACCGCCTTTCCTAGGCCTTTTCGGCCTTTAGGTTTTGGGCTGCGTTCCTTTTGATGGGCCTCCATAGCTTTATTGTTCGAGGTCCGACCTCAGGCGTGGGCCTTGGGACGAGGTCGGACCTTTCATGGATTTTGCCGAGTTGGAGGAGCTCGGTCAGGGTATGAACAGGTGTTATGTTATTGGTTATTGTACATATGTGAATAGTGTGAATTTCTTGGTTTTTGCTTTATTTGCTAGTTGTAGAATTTTGTTTCTTTTGTTTTCTATTATCTTTTGCTTTTTGTATTCTCTTTCCATTATGAATTCTCACTTTGGCTATGAGTGTGATTACAACTATGTTATAGGTGATGAGAACTTCAATGAGAATGTGTATAAAGAATGGGACACTCAAAGGTGAGAGGAGCCATATGCATATGATCAATCCTCATGGCAATAACCTCCACCAATGCACTATGAAGAAGAGCCATTCTTTGATGCATACAAATCAAATGGCTATGGTGAATCTCCTTGTGACTTTCAAGAACCACCACCATATTCCTATGAGCCACATCCTCAACATAACCCTTAACTATACTCACAAGCCCCTTACCACTAAACACCCCCATATGACCCTAATCCCTATCCTTCATACCAACCACCTTTTGAGCCATATGAATCATACATGGAACCATCCCAGTATCACCACTTCCAAGAGCCACCTTCTCCATACTATGACCAAGATGAACCACCTCCAATGTGTGAAAACTTTCAACCACAAGATGAATTCTACCTTCCACCACAACCCTCCATGGAAGAATATCAATGTCCATCTCTCAAGTAGGCAATGGACCGGCTTCAAGCAACCGTCCACTAAAAGTTAGATGCATGGAACTTATACCATATGTCCAAGGATGATTGTGGAGGAGCAACCAAAGAGAGAAGCATGAAGGAGATTGTAGAATCTCAACTTGAGAACAATAGATTGGAGTGTGTTGAGCAACAAATGGAACAAATGGAGTACATAGAACCACCACATCATTACTATGATGAACCACCTTCCTATTATAAACCCTTCTCCTAAAATGATGAACCCTTCCACCCACCCTAATCTCTAATGGATGAAACCCTTGGTGTTCTTGTTCAAGGGCAAAAAGAGATGAAAAGAAATGTGCAAAATTTCATGGCCACCTTGGATGTGGTAACAAATCAATTAGCCTCCCAATGCTTGAACACTCAAGGAACTCCCATGGCTACATGTGGAGAATCGAATGAAGAACATAGCATGAAAGAAAGATTGGAAACTCCGGTGGGAAATGAGGGAAGTTGCTTTGTATTGGAACAATTGGAGGAAGCTAGGATTATTGAAGAAAAGGAAGAAATGGTTGAAGACTTAGGAGATGCGGAACCTCCATGAGAACCTAGAGTTGAAGAAGACCCCTCCAAGAAGATTGAAATTGATTTTGAGGAGGGATGTGCACAACCTCCAAGGCATATTCTATATGAAGACTTGGATGGGATAGAACAAGAATTGAGTTCCCATGGCAATGAAGAGCAAGCATCAAATTCTAGTGGTGGTAGATGATGGGAATTATTTTGGGTTTGAGAAATGAATCTCTCCCAAAACAACACCAATCTAACCGGCAAGTGCACCGGGTCGCATCAAGTAATAAAAACTCACGGGAGTGAGGTCGATCCCACAGGGATTGAAGGATTGAGCAATTTTAGTTTAGTGGTTGAATTAGTCAAGTGAATCAAGATTTGGTTGATTGAGTTGCAGAATTTAAATTGCATTGAAAGTAAAGAGAACAAGAGATTAAAGTGCTGAATCTTAAGGAACAAGAAATTAAATGGCAGAAACTTAGATTGCAAGAAATGTAAATTGCAAGAATCTTAAATGACAAGAAATGTAAATGGCTTGAAATGTAAAGGGGATTGGGACTTAGATTTGCAGGAATTAAACCAAGAAAAGTTAAATTGCCTCAAACAGAAAGTAAATGGGAATTGGGGTTGAATCAGATTCAAACAGAAAAGTAAATGAACAATAATTGCAAGAAATAGAAAATTGAAATGGTAAATTCGGATCTCAGGTCCCAGAGACTAGAAAACTGAGTCTAGATCTCAATGCCTTCCTAGATCCAACAAGAACAATAGCAAGGAAATTGTAAATTGCAAAGAAATTAAATGAGAAAGCAAGTAGCAGAAAAGGAAATTCAATTTGCAGTGAAAGTAAACAAGATCTAAGGTGAGATTGAAACAGAATTCCTTCAATTCTCAAACCCAAGATCCAAGACAAGTGTAATTCAAATTGAAAGCAATTAAAACTAAAAGGAAGAGAATGGAATTCTCCTTCCCCAAACTAAGAAACTAAAGATCACTCTCTGTAACTGAAAAATAAAGGAAAGCTCTATGAAAAATTCTAAAAAGGGAACCCCCCGAATAAATTGAATTCTAGCCTATTTATACACTTTCTCCAATTGATCTTCAAGCCTTGAGTTGGGCCTTTGCTCTTGGTGGAATTGGGTTGAAAGAGGCCTTGGTTGATTGCTCTTGAAGTTTGGAGAGAAACCCAAGTGAATCAATTGAACCGGATTTGAGTTTTGCAAAGTTGGTTTTAAAGTTAGCCTCAAAGTTAGGGGGCTAACTTTGAGGCCAACTTTTTCTAGCAGCAAACACATTCTGCTGCACTTCACGTTGGAGCCAACGTTAGGGGGCTAACTTTGACCCTAACGTTGGCCTTGCTTTGTGTTGGAGTGGCGCCAACGTTAGCCTCCAAGTTAGGGGGCTAACGTTGGCGCAAACGTTGGCACCCTGGGAAGCAAATCTTCATGCCAACGTTAGCCTCCAAGTTAGGGGGCTAACGTTGGCGCTAACGTTGGAACACCCTGGGAGCAAATCCTCATGCCAACATTAGCCTCCAAGTTAGGGGGCTAACGTTGGAAGCCCTGGGAGGAATTTCAAATCTCCAACGTTAGCCTCCAAGTTAGGGGGCTAACGTTGGGGCTAACTTCAAGTCCAAAAGTTTGTGCCAACGTTTGAGGGCTAACTTCAACTCCAACTTCATTCTTCCTGGTTCAATTTCACTTGTTTCATTGTCTTCTCTTAGCTTCTAGCCATTCCTTCTCACTTCAATCCTTCTCCAAGCTTTCTTCACCTATCATAAATCAACCAAACACATCAAAGCTATGCTTGAAATCATGAGATGATCATTCTATCCTAATATGCACCAATTATGGCATCAAACCTCATGAAATTGCATTAATTTATCTATGGTTGATTCAATCAAAGGAAACATGAAAATCTACCTAAATTGGCTTGCTTGTAGCTTAAGAAAGTGCATAATTCAAGTGAAAACAAAAGAAAAAGACTAGTAAAACTAGGCTAAGATGACTTGTCATCACAACACCAAACTTAAAGCTTGCTTGTCCCCAAGCAAGAAGTGAATTATTAGGAAGAAAGAATGAATTGGAGAGAGATGTTCATGCTAGCAGAATGTTATTGATAGTTCATGGGATTTTATGTTGATATGCACATACTCACTTCTTATTGATTCTTAGGCTTTAGAAAGTCTCCTTCAAGCTTCAAGTAACCTACTGCTATGACATCTCATTATTCCTTTATCCTTGGCTATTACTTTGTTCAAAGCTTTATTTGAGTGTCATGTGTAGCAAGTTCATTTTATTTTCTGTATACTTGACACATTATTCACCATGGACACTTGGCTCACCTTTCCTCTTAAACATTGATGCCCAGCACCTTTTTGGTTACTAAATGCCTTGTAGTTAGGTTGCTCTTGATAGTGGATTTTCAGCTGATGATCCCGGATTAGTTAATCCAAGTCACCGAGTGTTGAAGCACTCCAAAGAGCTTAGTAGCCCAAGCAGATCCTAGTACATAGACACCACAGGCATATATTTTTAAGGTTCAAGCTATTGGTGTCCAGCTTTGTTTCCCTTTTTTTTTTTTTCTTTGATTCTGCCATCTTTTGGCTATCTCTTTTCTTTCTTTCTTTTTATTTTTCTTTTGAACCAAGGATTTTCTTATTGGGATTCATAGACAGTAGATCACTCTATTCTTAGAAAAAGACATCCTAGCCCTTTATTCACTAAAAGTGAGTTTTTATACAATCACACACATACCACCACTTACTATTATTCTACTTCTTTCTAACAGAGAACTATCTCATTTCTCAATCAAACATTTCTTTTATTGATTTAAAGATGCAGGGGACAGAACATGCTCTTAGTCAAGTGAAAGTAAACACACAAGCACAACTTAAACTAGCTTACTTATTTTAAAAGAAAATTGACTCTGTTTGAACTCAAGGGATACTTTAGCAAGACACAAGTCAAAGCATTTCTCAACAGCAAGAGTTAAGTATAGATACAACCTATTGGTTTGCAGTTCTTTTGTCCTTCCTTCTGTTGTGCCCCTTTTGAGTTATGATGCATAATGTCTTCAATTGGTGGTTAGTTCCCTGCATAATTCTCAAAAGTTGCTTGATTCTCAAGCCCTTAGGTGACTGGTTAGTATGCATGAATTGAATGTGGCTTTTGGATTTAATTTGGTGTGGGAACACCAAACTTAATTCCTTGCCACTTCCTTTGATGCAACAGATTAACTATATGTAAACTCTTGTGTCCTTGCTAAAGGTTATAAAACTAAAACTAGAAAGCAATTAAATGGTTGAATGATTTGTCTGATTGCTTAGAGCTAGCTTTGTGCAGGAAGTGAGAATGTGCTTTTAAGTGAGATTTTGGTGGAACACCAAACTTAGAATGCTTCATTCTCTCTTAATTTGTTTTGGTGTGGAACACCAAACTTAGCTCCTTGCGATACATACCAATTATTCAACCTTTTTATTGAAAAAGTTATGAAAAGAAAACTACCTCATGTTGGGTTGCCTCCCAACAAGCGCTCTTTTAATGTCACTAGCTTGACATCCTTCATTCTTTGATCATGGAGGTTGAAAATCATAGTGCCTCAGCTTTTCTCCTCTTACTGTGAACTTCCTTCCAGTCTCCTCTTTGATGATCTCTAGGTGTTCAAATGAAAGGACTCGGTCCACAGTGTAGTATTCAGATAATTGTGGAGACACCTTCATTGGTTGGGTGTTTAACACCACTTTATCCCCTGGTGAAAAGCCTTCAGTAGGGATTTTCTTATTTCTCCACCCTCTTGGCCTCTTCTTCTTTTCTTTCTCAAGAGATACTCCCTGCCTTGGTGGTTCTTTATCTGGGATGCTGAATTTCTCATCTGGGGGTTTTGGATCTAGTTCCTCCTTGACTTCTTTGGTTTGTTGCACCATCTCTACTTCTTTCAATTGTGGATTTAGAAGTCTTGGATTTAACTCATTGAATGCCTCCTTCAAGCTTTGATCTCTGGCCTTATCCTTCATACAATCTTCTTCTTGAGTGGGCTCATGCAGGGTTTTAAAAACATGGAATGCTAGGTGTTCATCATGCACTCTTAGCAACAATTTCCCTTTTTCAACATCTATCAATGCTCTGCCCGTAGCTAGGAAAGGCCTCCCCAGGATGATGGGAGTGTTAGGGTCTTCTTCTATATCTGAGATAACAAAGTCAGCAGGGAGAAAGAATTTTCCCACTTTACCAATACATTCTCCACAACTCCCAGTGCTTGCTTAGTGGATTTGTCAGCCATTTGGAGAACTATTCGTGTGGATTTCAGCTCAGAAATTTGAAGTTTCCTCATTAGAGACAAAGGCATCAGGTTTATGCTTGCACCCAGGTCACAAAATGACTTCTCAATTGTTATGTTTCCTATGGTGCAAGGTATGTAAAAACGCCCAGGATCATCTTTCTTCTCTGGTAACTCTCTTTGGAGGATAGCACTACATTCCTTTGTCATCTCAACAATCTGTCCTTCCTGCAGGGATCTTTTCTTTGTCAGCACTTCCTTCATAAATTTGGCATATAGTGGCATCTGTTCAAGTGCTTCCAAGAAAGGAATATTGATGCTGAGTGTCTTGAATATGTCCAGGAATTTTGAGTATTGCTTATCCTCATTCTTTTTTTTGAACCTCTGAGGGTATGGAAGTTTGGGGACATCTGGCTTCACCCCTTCCTTCTTCTCCTGTAGCTGTGTTTCAAGGATGTCCTCATCTTTCTTTGAGCTTTTTGCATTCTTGGTCTTTCTCTCCTCTTCACTTCTTTCTTCTGTCTCTTCTCGTGGAACTTTTCTGTTGTGTTGTTCCTGATTGATGGCTTCCTTCTCACTTCCCACCATAATTGCTTTGCACTCCTCCCACTTTGTAGCTTTTCCTTTGTCCCTTGGGTGGTCTGAAGTGGTACTAGGGGATGCATTTGATTGCTTCTCACCCATCTCTGTGTTTTGTTTAGCCATTTGTTCCATATGCCTCTCAAGATTTCTGATTGCAGCTTCTTGGTTTTTGATTGTTATGGCTTGATCCTTCCGTGCTGCTTCTTGATCTTGTCTTGCCATCTCTTGATTTTTCATGAGTTTCTCCATCATTGTCTCTTGGTGCTTCATCATCTTTTCTATCAATGTCTCCAAGTTAGAGATCCTTTGAGTGTCTTGTGATGTTTGTGGCTGGTTGTGGGGTGTTGAAGGTTGATGGTGGGTGTTTTGGTTAGTGGTTTGGTTATTGGGTGGATAGTAGCTAGAATTTGAGTGGTTGTTTTGGGGTTTTCTATATGGATTGGGGTTAGTGTTTTGCTGGTTGTGATTTTGGTTGTTTCTTGAGTTATTTTGGTTTGAATTTCGTTGCCATGGTTGCTGATTTTGAGTGTGGTTATCTCCCCATCTTATGTTTGGATGGTTCTTCCAGGATGGATTGTAGATGTCACCATAGACTTCATTTTGGCCGGAGCTTTGGTTATGCACATATTGAGGTTGTTCCTGCTGCTGATCTTCTTGGTTTTCTTCATTTTGCCCCCATTTGGTTGATGGTTGGCTTGTGTTGACTGCTGCAACTTGGAGGCTGTCAATTCTTTTGGCCATTTGTTCAAACTGTTGTTGAATCTGTTGTTGCATCATCTTGTTTTGAGCCAAAATGGAGTCCACTCCTTCCAATTCTAATACCCCCTTTCTCTGTGATGGTTGGCGGGTTCTTTGATGAGCAAAGAAGTATTGATTGTTGGCCACCATGTCCACAAGATTCTGGGCTTCTTCAGTAGTTTTCATCAGTTGTAATGAACCTCCAGCAGAGTGATCTAATGCCTCTTGAGATTTCAACGTCAAGCCTTCATAGAAATTTTGTAGCACATCCCATTCATTGAACATTTCTGGGGGACACTTTCTGATTAGAGCTTTGTACCTCTCCCATGCTTCATACAAGGATTCGGCATCTAATTGGGTGAATGTCTGCACCTCAGTTTTCAGCCTGACGATCCTTTGGGGTGGGTAAAATTTGGCTAAAAATTTAGTCACCAAATCGTCCCAACTAGTGACACTTCCTTTGGGAAAAGTTTCAAGCCATTGTGCAGCCTTATCCCTTAATGAGAATGGGAACAGCAACAATTTGTATGTGTCTGGATGCACACCATTTGTCTTGACCGTTTCACAAATCCTTAAGAAAACAGACAAATGTTGGTTGGGGTCTTCAAGAGGGCCACCTCCATAAGCACAATTGTTCTGCACCAAGGTGATTAGTTGAGGCTTCAACTCAAAGTCATTTGCCTGAACATTTGGGGCGAGGATGCTGCTCCCATAATGTCTGGGATTGGGGATAGTGTAAGAGGCCAACACCCTTCTTGCAGGCTGGGCATTGTTGCTCACTCCCTCTTCACGCACCTCAGCCTCCATGACTTGCAAAAATCACAAACAAACCAAATAAAACATGAGTATTCTAGTGCTAGAATGTGGTTAGAGGGTTAGGTGACACAATGTGTCAAACAGTTAATGTGCTTAGTAAAAATAAAGAAAAATAAAGAAAAAGTGCTTGATCTAAACTACCACCTCACTTAATCATTGTCAATCTAATCAATCCCCGGCAACGGCGCCAAAAACTTGATGGGAATTATTTTGGGTTTGAGAAATGAATCTCTCCCAAAACAACACCAATCTAACCGGCAAGTGCACCGGGTCGCATCAAGTAATAAAAACTCACGGGAGTGAGGTCGATCCCACAGGGATTGAAGGATTGAGCAATTTTAGTTTAGTGGTTGAATTAGTCAAGCGAATCAAGATTTGGTTGATTGAGTTGCAGAATTTAAATTGCATTGAAAGTAAAGAGAACAAGAGATTAAAGTGCTGAATCTTAAGGAACAAGAAATTAAATGGCAGAAACTTAGATTGCAAGAAATGTAAATTGCAAGAATCTTAAATGACAAGAAATGTAAATGGCTTGAAATGTAAAGGGGATTGGGACTTAGATTTGCAGGAATTAAACCAAGAAAAGTTAAATTGCCTCAAACAGAAAGTAAATGGGAATTGGGGTTGAATCAGATTCAAACAGAAAAGTAAATGAACAATAATTGCAAGAAATAGAAAATTGAAATGGTAAATTCGGATCTCAGGTCCCAGAGACTAGAAAACTGAGTCTAGATCTCAATGCCTTCCTAGATCCAACAAGAACAATAGCAAGGAAATTGTAAATTGCAAAGAAATTAAATGAGAAAGCAAGTAGCAGAAAAGGAAATTCAATTTGCAGTGAAAGTAAACAAGATCTAAGGTGAGATTGAAACAGAATTCCTTCAATTCTCAAACCCAAGATCCAAGACAAGTGTAATTCAAATTGAAAGCAATTAAAACTAAGAGGAAGAGAATGGAATTCTCCTTCCCCAAACTAAGAAACTAAAGATCACTCTCTGTAACTGAAAATTAAAAGGAAAGCTCTATGAAAAATTCTAAAAAGGGAACTCCCCGAATAAATTGAATTTTAGCCTATTTATACACTTTCTCCAATTGATCTTCAAGCCTTGAGTTGGGCCTTTGCTCTTGGTGGAATTGGGTTGAAAGAGGCCTTGGTTGATTGCTCTTGAAGTTTGGAGAGAAACCCAAGTGAATCAATTGAACCGGATTTGAGTTTTGCAAAGTTGGTTTTAAAGTTAGCCTCAAAGTTAGGGGGCTAACTTTGAGGCCAACTTTTTCTAGCAGCAAACACATTCTGCTGCACTTCACGTTGGAGCCAACGTTAGGGGGCTAACTTTGACCCTAACGTTGGCCTTGCTTTGTGTTGGAGTGGCGCCAACGTTAGCCTCCAAGTTAGGGGGCTAACGTTGGCGCAAACGTTGGCACCCTGGGAAGCAAATCTTCATGCCAACGTTAGCCTCCAAGTTAGGGGGCTAACGTTGGCGCTAACGTTGGAACACCCTGGGAGCAAATCCTCATGCCAATGTTAGCCTCCAAGTTAGGGGGCTAACGTTGGCGCTAACGTTGGAAGCCCTGGGAGGAATTTCAAATCTCCAACGTTAGCCTCCAAGTTAGGGGGCTAACGTTGGGGCTAACTTCAAGTCCAAAAGTTTGTGCCAACGTTTGAGGGCTAACTTCAACTCCAACTTCATTCTTCCTGGTTCAATTTCACTTGTTTCATTGTCTTCTCTTAGCTTCTAGCCATTCCTTCTCACTTCAATCCTTCTCCAAGCTTTCTTCACCTATCATAAATCAACCAAACACATCAAAGCTATGCTTGAAATCATGAGATGATCATTCTATCCTAATATGCACCAATTATGGCATCAAACCTCATGAAATTGCATTAATTTATCTATGGTTGATTCAATCAAAGGAAACATGAAAATCTACCTAAATTGGCTTGCTTGTAGCTTAAGAAAGTGCATAATTCAAGTGAAAACAAAAGAAAAAGACTAGTAAAACTAGGCTAAGATGACTTGTCATCAGTAGATCCTTTGAACTTGAAGAACCTTCTCCCGATGAGATGGAAAGTAATGTAGAGGTAAATTTCTCTCACCCTCCCATTTATGAATTGAGTAAGGAAAAAGGCTTAAATAAAATTGTTGAACAAAGGTTTGAGATTAAGGGATCTTATGAGGATATGGAAGTCCTTAGAAATAGAAGGATGGGAGTGGAGTACGCTTTGTCAAGAACCTCGAAATCATCTTTGCCTAGGTTGCCATCTACTCCTTCACTTGAGTGGGTAAAACTCATTTCTATTAGCTTTATTGTCCTACTTGAGTATGGTTTGCTTGAAACAGATGGTCAACTTAGGGAACATTGTGGGATGAAACGTAAGCGAAAAAGGTCTTGTGGTGGGCATTGCAAATCAAGGCTCATTATGGTTGATGCATCAAACATGAGATATAAAGGTTGGAGTAGTGCTCAAATAGATGGGTCTAGGAGGATTGTTGGCCACTATATAGAGAATTCACCTTACTCACCACCCGGTTGGACTAATAATGATAATCAACTTCAAGACGGGTGCGAAAATAAAGTGTGAGATCCCGGATTACAAGACGAGGACCAGCTTTGGGAGCCCCAAGCTTGTGAAGAACTCCATCAACACTTGGTGCAACAAATAAGAAATCTTGGGGCACAATGGAGAACTAAGCATTGGTGGGAGTTCCAAGATGAATACAAGCACAAACCACCTTGAGTGTGGGGAGGTTGATAAACCCCATTTGTAGGGTTTATCTTATGCTTCATTTAAGGGATTTTATGACCTTTTACCCACATTTATTCAATGAAATAGCATGGTTTCATGATTGTCTCCCAATTTGTGCTTAAGTGTGAAAACATGCTTTCTAGACCTTAAATTAGTTAATTTTAATTCACCTTTGATTCTACTAGATGCCTTGATTTGTTTGTTAAGTGATTTCAGGTTGAAAAGACTAGGAATGAATCAAAAAAGTGAGATGAAAGAATACAAAGTGGAGAAGATCATGAAAAGCCAAAGAATTCAATTCGCCTATGGACGCGCGCGCGCACCAGGCGCTTACGTGCACCCTGCGAAATGGCCCATGGACGCGTACATGTGCTGTGCGGTACGCGTCGATGCTGATACTTGATTTTTAAGTGAATTTGCACCCAACGAATTCTCAAGGGTTGTGGGGCCTAATCCCAACCAACTTTGGCGCCTAAACTGCTATTTAAAGCCAAGGATTGAAGAGCAAAGGGACTTTTGATCATTTTTACACATTAGGATTAGTTAGAAGTAGTTTTAGAGAGAGAATCTCTCACTTCTCTCTAGAAATTAGGATTAGGATTAGGTTTAGTTCTTAGATCTAGGTTTTGATTCATACTCTCTTCTACTCTTCTTCTTAATTCTTTGTTGTTGCATTTATGATTTCTCTATTCTTTTGTTGTAATCCCTTCTACTTTGTTTCTATGCTTTGTTGTAGATCTACTTTTGCTCCTTCTCTTTTCTTTCAATTCAATTAGAGGTAATTCATAATAATTGTTTTCCTTTTAATTATTGTTGTTAATTCATTGCAATAATTGTTGATAGATTTTATTCTTGTTGTAGATTTCATATGCTTTCCTTTTATGCCTCTTATGTGTTTGATAAAATGCCTCTTTTAATTTTAGTATAGATTTTGTTCCTCTTGGCTTTGGTTGAGTAATTAGTGACTCTTGAGTTATCTAATTCCTTTGTTGATTGATAATTAGAAGTTGCTAATTGATTTGAATGCCTCTAAAGCTAGTCTTTCCTTTAGGAGTTGATTAGGACTTGAGAAATCAAATTGATTCATCCACTTGACTTTCCTCCATGGTTAGAGGTTAACTAAGTGGGAGCAATGACCAATTTATGGTCACAATTGAGGAGGATAACTAGGATAGGACTTCTAGTTCTCATATCTTGCCAAGAGCTTTGTTAGTTTTTAGTTTATTTTCTTTGTTATTTATATTTCTTGTCTAAAATCTCAAAAACCCCAAATAACTCATAACCAATAACAAGAACACTTTATTGCAATTCCCAGGGAGAACGACCCGAGGTTCAATACCTCAGTTTATAAATTTAGGGGTTTGTTTTAGTGACAAATAATCTTTTGTATGATAGGATTATTGTTGGTTTAGAAACTATACTTGCAACGAGAATTCATTTGTGAAATTCTAAATCGCCAAAAATCCAATCATCAATAGGAGAAGTATTTCTGGAATGTGTTACTTTCTGGGACAATCCGTGAATGTGTGGTAAAGCAAGAAGCAAGCTACTGTTGCTCTGTCAACGGCTAAGGCCAAATATATCTCAGCTCCATCTTGTTGTTCTCAATTAATTTTGCTTAAAATACAACTTGCAGATTACAAATTGCAAGTCAATAGTATCCCTTTGTTTCATGACAACTTGAGTGCAATCAGTATTTCTAAAAACCCTATTTTATACTCAAGAAATAAGCATATTGAAGTAAGATTTTATTCCATAAGAAAACATGTGCAAAAGGGTACAATTGACATACAATTTATGAAATTTAAGGATTAATTGGCTTATATTTTTACAAAACCGTTGTGTAAAGATAGATTCTGCAAATTGAGAACTGCTCTAGGGATTGTTGATTCTGAATTTTTGAATTGAACGTGCTTAACAGATTTCTGGTAATTTTTGTTTCTTAATTCGCAGAAAGACAAAACTGGGCAGATGATGACTCCTTCTAGGTTCTATAAAGTTTAGACAATGAGTTGAGAATTAATATAAATCTAAACATGAACCAAATCCAAGGTGGCCTTGTATGCTTCATTACACCACCACTAGGCCCAAGAGAAAGATATATTGTTTTATGAATTGGGCCTCTTGCTTGTTTTGATCATCAATATAAAATGGGAGTATTTGATTTTGTGATATTTTAAGTCAAATCAGTCAGTTACTTTTCAAAAAACTTTCTGATGTGTCTTTTCAAAATTGCCTGCATTGATTTTAAATTTCAAAATCCGTTGAATAAAAGATTATTCATTTCTTAATGCGGTTTTCAAAGAAACCCTGAGCATTTAAAGTAGTTGTTGATTTGATAACTTCTCATATTCCCCATTACTCCACTCTGTCACACTCTCTTACTTCTACCCTCTTTTTATTTTCTTTCATGATAAGAAAGAAAGTTGTAACTCGCAGAGGAACAGGAACCATTCGTCCTCCTTGTAACCCTCCTCCTTCCAAAACTCAATATCATACCCACATCGACATCCACTCCTCTTCCTCTCACTCCTCTCATCCACATGCATCAATTGCAAGAACCAAAACCACAAACCCTAGTCCTTCATCTGCTCCATAGGAGGCTGGCTCCTCAAGGTCTAAAGCAGCAAAAGGCAAAAGGCCCACGATAGAAGAGGAACCCCCATCTTCTACTCCTCTTCATTTGACTTCTCGTCCTCCAGGACACTCAGCCCCTTCCTCACGACCATTTCAAGGTAACAAAAGACCTTTTCTTCACTTTGTGAAAGAACCCATATACCTTGACCCTAGTGCATTTAAAGCTCATTTTGGAAAATGTCATCACTCCCATTTTAATCCTCTAAGGTTTCCTTCTTGCACGGACTTTGAATTTCATAGAGACGCTTGATAAGCCACTAATTTATAGTTTATATTGTGTTTAATTGTGTGGTTTTGTCGTGATCCTTACCCACCTATTCATCAATTTAGCATGCATTTAGATTTCCTTCCTGATTTTATTACATGTTTGAAAATTGCTTCCTAGAGACTTTAATTATTTAATTTCAATTCTCCTTTATTCCATTAGATGCCATAATTTGTGTGTCGAGTGTTTCAGGCTTCATAGGGCATGAATGAGACGGAGATTGGAGAGGAAGCTAGCAAAAATGGAAGGAACACAAGAATTTGAGGAGATAACCAGCGAAAAGTGACGCAGTCGCATGGCTCACGCGACCGCGCAAAGGAGCGCAAATCACAGTGACGCGGCCGCATGGCTTGCGCGGCCACGCGGATTGAAAAGCACAAGCAACGCGGTAGCGTAGATGACGCGTACGCGTGAAGAGGAAAAGCGCCAGCGACGCGTCCGCATGGACGACGCGATCGCGTGACATGCGCGATCTGCATAAACTGCAGAATCTGAAACCAGCGACTTTGGCCCAATTTTTGGCCCAATTTTCGGCCCAGAACAGCAGACTAGAGTCAGAGAATATGCAGAAACAAGAGACAAATTCATTGAGTAGTTTTAGAGCTAGTTTTTCACTCTCTTAGGTTTTTCTCTCTAGTTTTTTAGAATTCTAATTTTCAATTGATCTTAGCATTGGAACATTGAGAAGAGTTATTTCCTCATCAAGACTTCATCATTCCAGTTTGTTCTCTTCACTTGGTTTTATTCTTCCATGTTCTTTGTTATGTTCAATTTTGTCATTCAGATATTTTTATGATTAATTAATGCAAGGATTATTTCTTTCCAAGTTAATTTCCATTTCAATAATCATGTCTTCTTTTAATTCCCTTTCATGTGCCATGGATTCTTTAATTACAATGCGTGAGTAGTTTCATTACTTGATGGGGAGTTGATTAAAAGGAACTCTTGAGTTGGAAGGATTGAAAGAAAAATTTGTAATTGGGTTAAATGTTGGATTGCTATCCTGTCACCGACGCCAATCCCTTTAAGCTAAGTGGGTTGCAACTTGTGAACAGATCTGGCATTTTCACTTGTTTGACTTTCTCTTACCTAGTAAGGGATAACCAAACAGAACAACTATTAATTATAAATTAATCTTACAATCACACCATCAATGATAGAGATTCTAACAAATCAATTCCCAGTCAAGGCCTTTTATTTTTATTATTTAAATTTCCTCAAATTAAATCCCAATTTACTTAGCTCAACTCTTTTTGGAATATCTGATTAATAAAACAGCACACTTTTCTGCAACTCGTTGGGAGACGACCTGGGACTTAAACTCCCAGTAATTTTAATTTAAACTTTCTGTGACACATTTCTAAATTGATAGACAGATTCTCGGTGAGTTAAGAACTATACTTGCAATGTAACTATTTTAATAAATTTTTAATTCACCAGCTTCTGCATCTCCATCAATTTTTGGCGCCGTTGCCGGGGAACCAAGCTCACCAGAATACGCCTCAGCTGAAGAGGTGGTAGAAATCGAAGATGTTGGAGAGGAAGAGGATATACAGGGTATAGCTGAAGAAGAGATAGCTCCACCACAGGAAGAAGCACAAAAAGGTGCAGGCACCACAGAAAACACTACTCCCATTCCATTTCCACAACTTGCAAGGAAGCCTAGGAAGCAGCTGGAACCTGATCCTAAAATGGTAGAAATATTCAAAAAGGTTGAGGTAATTGTTCCCCTTTTTGATGTTATTCAGCAAGTACCTAAATATGCAAAGTTTCTAAAAGACTTATGTATCCATAAAGATAAAATTAATGAATTAGAAACTATTCCTTTAGGTAGTTCTATATCTGCTTTAATGGGAGGATTACCTGAGAAATGTAGTGATCCAGGTCCTTGCATAGTTAGTTGTACTATTGGTGGTGTAGTAATTTATGATTGCATGTGTGATTTAGGAGCATATGTCAGTATAATGCCTTTGTCTATATATGATGTTTTAAGGCTCCCTCCCTTAAAAAGGTCGGCAGCTCGTTTTGTGTTAGCAGATAAAAGCATTATTACAGTTGCTGGAGTTGCTGAAGATGTTTTGGTGAACATTAAAGGGCTCACATTTCCCACTGATTTTTATATCTTGGAGATGCCCCATAATGACTCAGATAAGCCATCATCAATCCTACTTGGAAGACCATTCCTTAAGACATCAAAATTCAAATTGGATGCTTTTTCAGGGATATACTCCTTTGAAATAGATGGCCGCATAGTAATCTTCAATATGAATGGAGTCATTGACAACCCCCCAGAAGATCGTTCTATCTTCCAGTGTGATGTCATAGACAAAAGTGTCGCTGAAGTTCAAAAGGAAGAGTTTGAAGAGAGGCATACTGGACAAGGTCCAAGTGTGGGGATCCTCTTAACTGACAATGAGGACACTTCACCATTTTCACAAGCCCCAGATAACCCAGAGCCTGTCCACGATCAAAAGTTAGAATTGAAACCTCTCCCTCCACATCTCAAATATGCTTACCTTGAGGATGAGCAGAAGTTTCCGGTTATTATTGCAAGAGAACTGACTTCTCAACAAGAAGAACAGCTACTTGATGTGTTGAGGAATCATAAGAAGGCAATAGGGTGGAGTTTGGCAGACATAGTGGGAATCAACCCTCAAATATGCGAGCATAGAATATTTTTAGAAGAGGGAGCAAGACCTGTCCGTCAACCACAAAGAAGATTGAATCCTACCATCTTGGAAGTTATCAAAAAGGAAGTGACTAGACTATTGGAGGCCGGTATCATATATCCCATTTTAGACAGTGAATGGGTAAGCCCAGTGCAAGTGGTGCCCAAGAAGTCCGGAGTCACTACAGTGAAAAATGAGCATGGAGAGCTCATAGCAACTAGAGTTCAGAATGCTTGGAGAGTCTGCATTGATTACAGGCGTCTCAACCAAGCTACTCGTAAGGATCACTATCCACTTCCATTCATTGATCAAATGCTGGATCGCCTGTCAGGTGAATCGCATTATTGCTTTTTAGATGGTTATACAGGTTATTTCCAGATTCATATAGCTCTTGAGGATCAGGAAAAGACTACTTTTACAGTCCTTTTGGGACCTATGCTTATAAGAGAATGCCCTTTGGCTTGTGCAATGCACCAGCTACTTTCCAAAGGTGCATGATGAGTCTTTTCTCTGATCTTATTGAGGAATGTATGGAAATTTTTATGGACGATTTTAGCGTTTATGGTGATTCTTTTAACCTTTGCTTAGATGGATTATCTAGAGTATTAGATAGATGTATTAATACAAACCTTGTATTGAATTTCGAAAAATGCCACTTTATGGTAAAGCAAGGGATTGTATTAGGACATGTGGTATCTAATAATGGCATTTATGTAGACCCAACAAAGGTGAATGTTATTTCTAGTCTACCTTACCCCTCTTCTGTGAGGGAAGTCCGTTCGTTCCTTGGCCATGCAGGTTTCTACAGGAGATTTATTAAGGATTTTAGTAAGGTGGCACTTCCCTTATCCAGATTACTACAAAAGGATATTGAGTTTGAGTTCAGTGAGGAGTGAAAACAAGCATTTGATAAGCTAAAGACTGCTCTAACTCAAGCTCCAATTGTGAGAGGACCCGATTGGAACCAGCCATTTAAAATCATGTGCGATGCTTCCAACCATGCAGTAGGAGCAGCGCTGGCTCAGCGTGAAGGTAAGAACCCTTTTGTTATTGCCTATGCGTCTAAGACTTTAGACACTGCCCAGTCCAATTATACTACTACTGAGAAAGAACTACTTGCTATTGTTTTTGCTCTGGATAAATTCCGGGCTTATTTACTTGGTACTAGAGTAGTAGTGTATTCGGACCATGCAGCTCTAAAGTATCTATTGGCTAAAAAGGAATCCAAACCAAGACTTATACGTTGGATACTGCTGTTACAAGAATTTGATTTAGAAATCAAGGATATGAGTGGTAATCAAAATTTAGTTGCAGACCACTTGAGTCGCCTTGAACATATTAAGGATGATTCTACTCCTATAGATGATAATTTTCCTTTTGACAACCTGCAAGCAGTATCTGAGGTAGTCCCTTGGTATGCACCTGTTGCTAATTATTTAGTTAGCCGCACATTTCCTCCACATTT
Source organism: Arachis stenosperma (assembly GCF_014773155.1). NCBI lineage: Eukaryota > Viridiplantae > Streptophyta > Magnoliopsida > Fabales > Fabaceae > Arachis > Arachis stenosperma. The sequence goes on along the minus strand of NC_080381.1, from coordinate 47,673,359 downwards.
TTCTAAACATCAAAGAGACAAGCTGAAAAGCGAGTCTAAATATTATATATGGGATGACCCATATTTATGGAGATGTGGCGCTGACCAGATAATTAGACATTGTGAACCTCAATCAGAATTCCAGTCCATTTTAGAGGCTTGTCACTCATCTGAAAGTGGAGGACATTTTGGCCCTCAACGAACAGCTAGAAAGATCTTAGACTGTGGATTCTAGTGGCCTACTCTTTTTAGAGATGCTGCTGAGTTTTGTAAATCTTGTCACCCATGCCAGAAATTCGGTAACATATCCAAGAGGGATGAAATGCCTCAACAATATATGCTCTTCTGTGAAATTTTTGATGTTTGGGGCATTGACTTCATGGGTCCATTTCCAAATTCTAGTGGATATTTTTATATATTGTTAGCTGTAGATTATGTTTCCAAATGGGTGGAAGCAATTCCTACCCGCACTGATGATGCTAACACTGTTGTTTCCTTTGTGAGAAACCATATTATATGCCGCTTTGGATCAACACGAGCGATCGTGAGCAATCAAGGCACCCATTTTTGTAACAGGAGACTAACAGGATTGATGAAGAAGCATGGAATAATCCATAAAGTTGCAACAGCTTACCATCCCCAAACTAATGGGCAAGCCGAGGTGTCAAACAGAGAAATTAAACGTATCTTGCAAAAAATAGTAAAGCCTCACAAAAAAGACTGGAGCACCAGACTACAAGATGCACTATGGGCATATAGAACAGCATACAAGACACCCATTGGGATGAGTCCCTTCCGCTTAGTTTATGGAAAAGCCTGTCATCTCCCAGTTGAAATCGAACACAGAGCCTTCTGGGCAGTTAAAGAGTGCAACATGGGGATTGAGGATGCTGGAGTTGAAAGAAAGTTACAACTGCAGGAACTGGAGAACCTTCGCCTAGAAGCTTGTGAGAACTCCAGAATATACAAGGAAAAGATGAAAGCTGTGCATGATCAAAACATCAAGAAGAGAGAGTTCCAACCTGGAGATTTTGTTCTCCTTTACAAATCTCGACTGAGGCTCATGCCCGGTAAGTTGAGATCAAAATGGAAAGGTCCATACAGAATAGAGAAGGCTGAACCGTACGGAGTTTATCACCTAAGCCATCCTTCCAGTTCTGAACTTATTAAGGTTAATGGACACCGCCTGAAGCTATACCATGGTGAGAAGGTGCAGAAGAGCAAGGAGCTTGAGATCTTCCGCCTGGAAGATCCCTACATAGCAACAGATTGAGCTAGTGGAGCGTCCAACTTACGGACGTTAAAGCAAAGTGATTGGTGGGAGACAACCCACCGCGGTATGATCGTTCTTTTCTTCACTTTTAGTTTTCCTTCTTTAAATAGCTCTTCTCTTTATTAATGCTTCCGTGTTCTTTCAATTACATGTCTTTATCTTTCTTAAAAGAAAAATATTTTTCGCCGCGCGACGCGATCGCACAAGCAACGCGTCCGCGTGGCAGGGGGAGTGAAGAAAAATAAAATGAACAGAAAGTTACGCAGGAGCAGCGCTGGAATCGTGCCAAAGGCACAATTTACTCCATGCGGCCGCGTCGCTGACGCGACCGCATCGCTTGGAAATCGTGGCCTCCCACGCGACCGCGTGCCCTGCATTTTCGACGTAAAAGGGTGCACAATGCTATATTGTGCGAGAGTGGTGCTGGATTGGTGCTGGAAGCACAATCCTTGTCACGCGACCGCGTCGCCGACGCGGCCGCGTCACATACTTTCTGATTCACAGTCACGCGATCGCTTGACCCACGCGATCGCGTCACCTTAATTTGGCAATTGAATTATATTGAATAGAGAGTTGTGCTGGAGCGAGGCTGCACTCGCGCCAGCAGCACAACGTAGGTCACGCGACCGCATGACCGACGCGATCGCATCCCCCTTCCTGGCGCGCATCTACGCGAACGTGCCGTCCGCGGCCGCGTCGTATGCGCCGCACAGCTCAACCCAGTAAGCCACATTATCTTATCTTTTTCTCCTCCAAACCCTACTTTTTCTTTTCCCCCCTTCTTCCTTCTTTCTCCCTTTCCCCTTCTACCTCACCTTTCACTCTCTTTCTCTCTCACCACCATTAACAAGGTTTTACCTTCTTCTTCCTTTTTCTCTTTTCTATCATTCTTATTATATTATTTATATATATTATTTTTTTTCTTTTTCTTTTCTTTTTCTTTTCAAATCTTTATTTTTCTTTCTTCTTCTTTTTCCTTTTACATGGTGTTAGAAATCTTTTGAGTCATCATTCCTCATTATATGCTTGTGGATTATTGCAAATTGCTTGACAATTATTTTTCTCTTATTTAAGGGATTGCATGCATGTTCAATTTCACACTTTTTATATCTTGTTTACCATGCATGCCATGTGTTTGTGAAAAAGCCCATATAGCACCATGCACTTTTCTACATTACTTTACTCTACTCTGCAATGCTTGCTTTTCACAAATTCCCTTTCATATTTTATTAATTCAATTTAATTGTCAATACAAACGTGATAGTTGGTTTGTTACAAATGGTAACCTAACTTGGACATTGAATGTTTGATATATGCCACTCATGCCCTTGCCTGCATGCCAATAACCTCTTGCATTCCATTGTCCTCCATGCACTTGCTATATTTCCTTTGATGAGCTTTTCACATGTAATCCGGACCATGTGTTCATGCCATTTATCTTTATTGTGCATTGACTATCACTTACAATACCCTCTTCCTTGCTCTATCTCTTTGAATTCAATTTCCTTTCTCTTCCCTTCTTTCAGGATGGCCACCAAGAAAGGAAAAGAGAAAGCTACTTCCAAACCACCTGCAAGAAGAGGAACTAAAAGGGCATTAGTGGCAGAGCCTTCTTCAACCGCAGTCAAGCCCTCAACAAAAAGAATTAAGAGGATAATAAATGTTGACGACAAAGAGAAAGCCTTTCCAGCAAAGGACACTGCGTGATTTCCCAATCGCTACTGTGAGCAGATGTTCCCTATCCTAGCAGAAAGGAACTATAACAACGAATACCTTCTCATCCTCCTGCCCAATATTGCCACCTTTGTTGAGCCACAAATTGAGCGAAGACAATGGGGTTTTCTGCGGAGACAGCCAAGGCAGGTCAATCTTTCTTGGGTAGTTGAGTTCTACTCCAACTTCTACATACCAACCCTGCAGTCTGTTTATGTCCGGCAGAAGCAAGTCCCCGTTATAGAAGAGGCCATTTAGCATGTTCTGAGTCTTCCCCCTATTCCAGCAGGAATGGACGCTTTTCAAGAAGCCACCCTTCGGCGCCAGTGATACCAATTTGACTGGGACTCCGTTCTCAGAGTCACTGCTTTACCTGGCAGCCGTTGGATCTACGGATACCACCGCAACCGCCCTAAGGGAATCTTGGCTTCCGCACTTACTTTGGAGGCTCGTGTATGGGCACAGATCATGTCCCATTACGTCTTCCCGAGCACTCATGAGTCCTCCTTCACTGCGGACATGGCTGTTCTACTATGGTGCATCCTTACAGACCAACCTCTGGATCTTTCAAGACACATCCGGCATGCTATGGAGCATGTACAAATCGCGGGCAACTTACCTTTCCCCGCCTTGGTCTCAACTCTTGTCTCAGCAGCCAGAGTCTCCTGCAAAGCTGAGGACACCAAAGCCATGCTTCCACGGGATGATCAATATGTCCCCTAACGGGAAATACCTCAGACTTTCAGTAGCCACTACAAGCCAGCCTCCTAAGCCGGTTGAAGATATTCCTTCTTCAACACCACAAGCATCTACCACTGAGAAATTGCTCCAGCAGATACTTGAAAAGTTGGATCGGCATGAACAGAAAGCAAATATGAGAGAGCGCCGTAACGAGCACCGATTCAAACACCTCAAGGAGCTACTCAAGGGACGCTACAGAGACTCAGACACCCCGGACTCCACTTCTTTTACCAGCACTGGGAGCCATGATGATCCCGACTGTGGAGATACTGCTACCAGCCCACCCCTGTTCCTGACAGACGGCACCGAAGACGGTGCAAAGCCTTAAGTGTGGGGAGGTCGGTCAGTACCTGACTTCCGGAGGTAAATTCTCTTCTCTGACACCAATAATTAGGATATTTTAGTTAGATTTTTCTTTCTTTTATAGAATAGAATAAATTGCATAGGTTAGGATAGTTGCATGCATGTTCTACTTGATTGAAAAGACAATAAGTTTCTTTTAAAAATCTATCTTTGGAACAAAATTTCACTAATTTTTCAAAATTTTCATGATAAATCTGCTTGAGTTGTATTTGGAACATGATGTTTGAGCTAAAGAACACACAACCTGTGAAAGATTTGAGCCTTTATGTATGGTTACGATATTTAACCATAATTATTTTATTCTTGTGTGTTTACTTCTCTATGATTGTAATCTATATTTTGTTTTATCTTATATTTCCAATATTTATTATATTTACATGCTTGCACATGATTGAGGCCATTATTTGTTTAAACTCACTTATCCAAATCAAGCCTACCCTTTTCAATTACCCTTGTTAACCACTTTGAGCTTTTAAAACCCCATTTGTTCTATATTGTACCACATTACTAACCTTAAGCTGAAAAACAATTGCATATCCCAAATTGAATCTTTGGTTAGCTTAAGATAGAATTGTGTGTGCTAGTTAAGTATGGGAAATTGTGGGAACAAAAGTTGTTAAGGGAATGTGTCATGAACCCGCTCATGTGAAAATATAAGAATGAAAAATCTATGTGCATTGATAAGCTTTATTTATATATATATAAAAAAAATCAATCAATAAATAAGGGGACAAAATTACCCCAATGCTAAATTCAGAATTCAAAGATCAATGCACATATGATAGAATTAAAATACAAGGTTGAAACATGAGTATGGGTTGAAAAAGGGAATTATGGGTAGCTAGGCATGAATTTAAAAGTATATAGAATATGTGTATATTAGGTGAGAGCTTAGGTTAATTAAAGATTCAATTTATAAAGCTCACTTAGCCATACATATATCCTTACCTGCACCTTGGCCCCATTACAACCCTGAAAAGACCTCATGATGTTTGCATTGGTATATTAACTGTTGTTGATTGGTTAGGAGAAAAACAAAAGTTAGAAAGCATGACTAGAGAAGAATAGAGTGATTACCCTATACACTAGAGATTAGAGCATACATACTTTATCAGTGAGGGTTCAATGCTTGAATTTTCATGTTTCTGGCCTTCATAAGCTATCTTCTTGCACTTTTATCAGTTTTATTACATGATGATAGAATTAGTGGAATTTGATTTGTAATTGTTTTGAAGGGCTTATTTACTTTTGATCAAGTGGATAATAATCATATAGTTGCATTTATTTATATATGTAGGATTGCATTGCATTTCATGAGTTTCTGCATGTTCATACTTATTTTCTTGTCTCTTTCAATTTAGCATGGGACATGCTAATGTTTAACGCTGTTTCAAAAAGACCCCTATGTTCTTCTTATGTTACTGATTTGAATTCATTGGTTGAAAAAGGAATAAACTTTGTTGAAAATTTTTGAGCTTTAGAATGGGAAAGGCTATTTGAAATCCGAAAACCTGTTTACCCTGACTTAGTCCGAGAATTTTATGCAAATATGCACTATAGTGAGGGTTGTGTTCACTCTTTTGTTAATGGTGGTCAAGTACATTTAAATCATGAAAACATCAATGAATCCCTTGCTTACACAGATGTAGGAGTCAATGCCTACATGTCTAGAAAATGGGACAATCATCTTGGAGTTTCTCACCAAGGTGTTCTGGCCAACATATGTGAAAACATCTCCCTCATGGATGGTGCCACTCCCACTCATAGAACCCTAGGTCCTTCTCGTGCACAACTTCATCGTATCATCATAATATCTTGCTGCATATCATCACAATATCGTTCTTACCAAAGGGTCACCCTCTGTGATACCTTGGTCCTATATACCATATTCAACAAAATTGATATCTCTTTTGCTTACCTTATGTTACGCCACATGTTTTATTGCATTAAAAGTGATAAGAATGTTTCACTTCCAAATAGAATGTTTTTGACATGCATCTTTGAATTCTTTGGTGTTGATCTAAGCAATTAGCCCAAGGAGAACAAAATTTCATCACTTAAGGGTGGTGGTGCAGTGAAGTAATCCAAAGGAAAAAGCTCTAAGGCCACCAAGGATACGGTCATGGAGGAAACAGAAGATGAAAGCCTCCCTCCTCATTTGGTTGCAGGAACTTCCAACTCACATAAATATTTTATTAATGGAATTGTTAAAGATGTACTTCAAGAATTTGTTAATCTAACTAAACAGATGGTCAATTCTAGCTAGCAATTTCGGAGACTTGCAATCCAAAATGAGAAATCATTGCAAAAGTCTCATAGTAGAGTTGAAGTACTTTTAAGGTACCTTGACTCGTTGGATGACGATCAAGTATTGTTTGAGCCAGAGGAAGAGAACTTGGAAACTAAGGATGGGGGCTCTAATGCCTAGTATATGTCTTTTGATGCTGCTGCCGAAGTTTAATGTTTTGATTCTGCTTTCTGAACTCTTATCTTGCTGAAATACTCCTTTTATCTTTTTGTCTTTTGGATACTGCTTTGAGTATTTTTTTTAGGATGACTGTAATAGATCTAGTCTTTTAACTTTGTTAATTAACAAGTTTGCTTAGTTTGTTGTTTTGGTATGTTTGTTATTTTTCTTTTCTGCAGGCTTTCTCCTTGATAACAAAAGAAAGAGAAAGAAAATGAATTAGATATGGGATGCCTTTGTCATATATGCCAACGGGGGAGAAAGAAAAATGAATTCTGGCTCTCTGACAATGGCTGCCTTTCTGTTTTGAATTGAAAATTTTTTGTTTTTGAATTAAAAGTGGCTGCTTCTGATTTGAACCTTGTTTTGAACTTCTGATGAATTGTTTGGAACTTCATAAATGATTGAGGCTTTGGTCTATGTTTAACGATGATGATTTGATGCTGCTTATAATTTGATTTTGTGCTTTAAAATTTGTGACTTGATCTGGTTGTATATAGAACTTAGTGTCAAAATTTTTAATAGTTTGTGATTGAACTAGCTCTAATTTTTGCTTACTTCAAGGCTGGCTGATGAGAATATTAGCCTTGACATATAATCAAACAGGTTCCCTAAAGATTTAGCTGGCTAAAAATTATTGGATGTTTGGCATTATTCTTGTGAAAAGTTTGATTGTATCAGGTTACAAAATGCAAATATTCAGGGAGAGCTTGAAGATCAAAAGAAAGAGGGAACTTCATAAAAGGAAACATCAATGGAAAGTTTCAAAAACTCATTTCCTTTCTTTTAATTCATTTCAATCATGTTTGTCATGATGGGGGTATATTGTTGAGTTTAGAAAACTAAAACCATGATTAAGATGATGACTAAATATTATTGGGTTATTACCAATTATTTGTGTGATTAGTTTTGTTTAGTGTGCAGAAAATTAATTAAACCACACAGGCCCAAGAAGTATGAAAATAAGCCTAAAATTGAGTCTGGCCTGCTTACACAAAGTCATGAAAATGATTGCTCATCACAAGATTTCCATCAAAAATAAAAATATTTCAGGGATCAAAGAAAGAAAATAAGCCCATACACAATACAAGCCCAATTTGGTGGCCACACCCAAATCCAACTCACTTCAACTAAGTCACTAACCGGGTAAACAAATTTAAATTCATTGGAAATATTTCTCTTCACCCACTGAACCAAATTCTCTCTTCTTTCTCTTCCTTTTCTTTTATATCACATCAACCTCTGAGACAAGAAGAAAGAAAAAGGAAAGTTCTGGAACTAGGGCAAAAAGAAGAACAAAAAGCAAAGTTCCATTCTTAAGCAAGAAGAGAAAGAAAATTGGCTACAATAAGAAGGAAGATCACATTTGAACAAAGGATTATAAAAAGGTGATTTTCTCATTTGTGCTTCGTCAAGAAACCATAAAGAAATTTTCTGTGTTTCAAGAACCATTCCGAAAACTATGAAGAAATTGAACTCAATGGTGCTCTACAATAAATCAACGGTCAAGAAACAAACTTGTGGCCAAAGTAAAGATGAACGGCCCAGATTCAAGAAGCTTGAAGAAAAAGGATGAAAGAGAAATGTATGGTTATATGTCACTACTTCTGCTCTCTCTTTCCTCTGTGAACGCCACTGCTGATACTGATTATTGGAGAAGAAGACAAACAAAGTGCGGGAGATGTTTCAAGCCCTGGAAGCTTTACTCTTCTATAATAAGGGTGCACAGCCAATGATTGGAACAAGGAGTGAGAGCACACGTTCGGGTTTCCATAACTCTTTGAGCTGTTTCATTCTTCCCTTTCATGATTTTCTTTTTCTTTGTTAAGTCTATCTGAGTTTCATTGGTAAGAGGCAAACATAGTGAGGTTTATAAGAAAAAGTCAATGAGTGGAAAAAGGCATAGAGCTAGACTTGGAGAAAAAGCCTAAGTTATTTCAGAAATCCTTTGTAAGTGTTTCTATTTTGTTTCATGATCCTGAGTGGATTCTCTTGCAAGTTGGGTTAGAATCTGGACTTGTCCCATATAGGATTAGGGTATATCCTAGGGAGAATTGGTGTTTGTAATCTGTTGAAAAGATAGTGAAATTCCATCATTTGTGATGGAGACTGGATGTAGGCTACACTACACTAGAAAGCCAAACCAGGATATATCTGTGTGTCATTCTATACTCTCTTCTCTGTTTTTGGTTCTGCACTAAAGGAGACTAAAACAAAGTATCTCCTGAATCGTTCGCTAAGCTTTATTTTGTCACAACACTCCTTGCAAGTAATACTGTTCTGGCTCCTACCGTGTCAGGAGACAAAAATAAAGTCTCTCCTATATTATCTCGATAGAAAGCAAGGTTACAAGTAAAATTAAAAGGAGGCCAAGATTCAACCCCCTTCTCTAAACCACTGATTACCATCAATCTACTCGACCTATAGAGATATCTGGTGTTACCCCTGATCCCAAACCCATTGAAAGGAATTGGGAATCAGATGAAGAGGTTGTTCTAAAGAAAATAAAACATAAAAGAGGTCAAGGCAGTGGCAAGTCAAGTGAAGCCACACTTTCCTCAAAGAAGCATAGGATTGTCGATATTCTCCTTAACATAAATCCAAGGAAGGTACAAAGAACATATCCCACTATTTCTTCTAAGGTAGTTTCATAGTACCTTTGAGCTTATGTTTGATTTGTTTAAACAAATACTTAGTATCTCCTGTTATCCCATTTGTTTTCAGTCTACGCAGTCAAAGAAGAGCTCCAAGTCCTGGGTCGAAACAGAAAGTCGTTATGAACTAAAGGTGGACCCATCCGGTGTCGACATTGAAGTCATTCATCCTATTCCTTGACAAATGGTCGTACCTTCCATTCCCATTCTAGGTCCAATATGGACCATTCCATCGACTGCTGCTTCTCAGGTCTCGACTAATTCTCCATTGGTAAAGTTCTTTACCATTTTCGTACTTTATTTTATTTGTTTATATTCATACTTATTTTCCTTCCTCTTGTAGGCAAGCTATATGCCTTTGCCAAGTCATGAAGAAACACATCAAAAGTCAATTCCTGTTTCGATAACTGTTGCAGCCACTTCTATGATCACACCTGGCGCAAATCAGGCTGCTGTTGAACAGGATTTAGAGCCTTATTTCAATGTTCCTACTCTAGAGGCTGGAGATTTAGACTTTGAAGACCTCGACTTTGACCTTGCCAATATTTTATCTAAAGCTCAACAGGTATATTCCATAAAGGGAACTAGGGTGCTATCTTCATCAGATCCATAGCCGAACCTTGTATCCTTAGTTTAGGAATCAATGCCAAAAATTTTGACCCATGAGGAGGAAGCCACTTCTCCTCAACCTCAAACACCACTAGGTCCTTATCCTTTTGTTGTCGAGAAGATGAACACCATTCTCGACTGCCTTAATCAACCATTGGAAGATATTAACAACAATGTTGTCCTAAAGGTTTGACTACTCGATTCTCTCAGTTTTCTCGATCAAAAAATTCTAATTGAGTTTCACACAACTCTAAGGGTTTTTATTGAGGATATTTATAATCATATCTCTAAATCTGAAATGGCTGAAGAACACCTGAACGAGTCAATTGAGGCGTTGGCCAATTATGAGAACCAACTGAAGAAATATGGTATAGCCAAGTCTCAAATAAAAAAACTTTCAACAGAGGGTTAAACTAAAGAACAAATTATGGCATCTAGAATTGATATTCTTGAGAAAGAATTAGTTGAGTTAAAGGATAGCAAAGGGAAGATTGTAGTAGCTAACTTGACTAACTCTTCGACTTCAGAAGGTCCAAAAGGTTTATGATTCTAAGTCCACCAACCATTCTGCCCTAGTCAAAGTAGTAACTCAGGCCACAAAGTCCAAGATGAAATTTTGGAGGCTTCAGCCGCTCTGGGTCGAAAATAGGAGGAGTTGAAGCTTAAGTTCAAGACTTTTTGTTTGAATTTTAATTTTATATCTTGGTCGATGTTTTGTATGAACTTTCACCATAATTATATGATTTGAGATATTTTTCATTTATTTGCCCAATCTGTTGATTATTTCTTATATCTCTTAACTCATATGCATTACCATCAAAGATCTTTTTGAACTTAAAAGTTCCTTCCCATAATGGTGACCATTTTCCTTTAACTTGCTCAGTGTGAAGGATTAATTTTAAAACCAAGTCACTAATTACAAATCGCTTATTCTTTACTTTCTTATAGTATGACTTAGCTATAGATTTTTTTTGACAAGATATTCTATCTAAAGCCATTAGTCGAGTTTAATTTGATTTATTTAACTCATCTATCATACTCGACCTATACAATCCTCGTCGATGCAAGATTCAATGCATCTTTTGACCCGACTCGTGATCTCCACAAATACCTTCATGTAACTTAACCATAGCCAGATGAGCTTCTTGAATACCAATACATTGGAGTAAAGAACCATCGATATTTTTCTTAAACAAATCTCCTCCAATCAATGCAAAGCTCAACATTAGGTATTTAACCTTTTGATCTGCTCTTTAATTGATTGGGATTTTTGAGATAGTCTATGATCCTGAACCTCCAATCACTTAGATCTATTGCATTTTCACAACACACTCCTCTTAACTCTAAATGAGTTAAGGTAGTTTCGATTTCACTGAACTCTTTTATCAAATTGGGAGATATTTTATAGTTAGAAGCTATTTGGGCTAATTCATTAGCCTCTTGATTCGACACTTTAAATATGTGCTTTATTGAAAACGAGTCAAATTCAACTAATAGTCAAACTACTACCACAAAATAGTTAGCTAAATTTTGGTTTACAAAATAAAAGTTTCTGGGTAACTATTGAACCACTAGTTGTGAATCTCACGGGGTTTCGATTATTCGAGCCCCTTTTTCTATTAAAAGTTCTAGGCCTCATATTCGGTTGATTATTCAATAATCTTGGCTTTAGTCAAAACATAAAATTGGTTGATAAGTTAACAGGGGTGGTTATTACTATCCAACTTCTACCCATTTTGATGCTTCGACCCATCGAAGAATAATTTCCAAGACTTAAGTTCTAAATATCCAGCTTTATTCTCGACGGGTCATTCATCAATGTCTACACAAGAGTAATCTACTAAAAAGTCAACAATCACCTATCCTTTGACAGCTCTAACAGGAATGTAAAATAAAGAATATTCTATTACACTTAACATCTACTTCCCGATTAAATCTCTCAAAATTGGATAAGAAAGCATGTAGTTAATAACATCGAATTTTGAAACAACATAAGCATTCTTTCCAATCAAATAACTTTTAATTTAGTACCAAAGTAATATAAGGCTAAGCAAAGCTTCTCGACTGCAATATATCGAATTTATACATCAATTAACATTCGATTTAGATAGTAAACTACTCTTTCACTTCCATCTTGTCTTCTTGGGTTAGTATGCTCCCTAAAGTTGACACAGCTTTATATATATCCTTAGTGGTTGACCTTGCTTAACAGGTGCCAAGTTTGGTGGTGAAGTTAAATACTACTTGATTTGGTCAAATGCTTGTTGATGTTCTTCTTCCCATTTGAATTCTTCTTCCTGTTTCAATTTTAATAAAAGAGTAAATATCCTTGTTTTTCTGATAGGTTTGAAATGAAACGTCGACGAAAATTCACTTTACCTAAGAAATATTGAAGTTTTTTCTTGTTTTTGGGAGTTAATGAATCAAAAATACCCTTGCACTTGTTAGTGTCGATAGCTACTCTTTTTTTTTTTGCACAATGAACCCCAAAAAATTTCCTGCAAACACACTAAATGCACATTTCAATAGGTTCATTTTAATTCGATGGTACCTCATTCATTTAAAAGAAGTTTCTAAGTTATCCAAATGAGATTGTTTCGACTCCGACTTCACCACTACATCATCAATGTAGATTTTCATAAACTTAGCAATAAAATCATAGAAAATAGAATTCATTGCTCTTTGGTAAGTAGCCCCAACATTCTTCAGTCCAAATGGCATGACTAAACATTCATAGGTGCCAATGGCTCCAAGGCATCGAAAAACTGTTTTTAATACATCTTTCTGGGATATGAATATTTGATTTTATCCTAAGTATCCATCCATGAAGCTCAGAAGTTTGCTTCCTACTATAGAGTCGATCAACATCTCTGCAATTGGCACGCGATACTCATCTTTTGCTGTTGCTTTATTCAAATCCCTAAAATCAATACACACTCTTAATTTTCCATTTTTCTTAATAACAAGTACAATATTAGAAATCCATTTGACATACCTGGCAGTTCGAATAAATCCACGTTTTAGCATATGCTCGACTTTTTTCTTCATTTTGATCATGATCTTAGGTGCAAAGTATTTGGGAGCTGGTTTGATGGGTTGAGCATTAGGCATAATAGGGAGCTTGTGCTCGACCAAAGATCTATCCAACCCAGGTATCTCCTTGATGCGTGAGCATTCTTTGTATCTTTTTTATGTGATTTATATAGTTTTACTATTGATTTGTTAGAGGATTTTAGTGGATTAGCCCTCCATTGGATACTACTTTAAGTTTTGCGGATTTTGATTGATTTCAAGTAATATCCTGGTGAAGAATTAGTGCATAAGGATCATTGGAGCAAAAAGGAAGATCGTGTGTATGCATACGTTGTGTGTACGCACGACCACAAGAGCTCAATTTGATTAATTCTTCTCTGGGTGCTTGGCGTTAAATGCCACGACCCAGCGTTTAGCGCCCAAAGCTTCGTAAAGTGTGCCTCATTTCAGGAGACCTAGCATTAAACGCCCAGCTACCAGCGTTTAGCGCCCAAGCCTATTTTTCACGTACAACCTCCACTACCTGGATGGCGCCAAATGTCCAGAACTTGGCGTTTAGTGCCGAGTACGTACTAAAAAGGATGGGGACCACATTATAAAAATCAACAAGGCTTTTGGAGATTTGATTTTGGAAATTGTAAAACTATTAGAAAAGATCTCTTAGGGTTTTATTTAAGTTTTTAATCTATTTTAATTAGGACTATAAATAGGATTTAGATCCGCCTTTGCGGGGATTTCTCTTCTCCTAATTTTCATTTCGCACTTTTTACACTTTTCTCTCCTAGGATTTTTTACACCATGAGCAACTAAACCTCTATTGTTAGGGTTAGGAGGTCTGTTTACTTGAATAAATTAAGAAATATTTGTTCTTCTACTCTTGATTAATGCTTTGATTACTTGAATTCTATTTGAGTCTTGGAAAAGTTATATCAATAGAATTACAGCTTGAAACCAACTCCTTATAATTTCTAATTATCTGGACTTATTGTGGTACATGACCTATAACTGCATTCTAATTTGGGATTCTTAAGGTTGTGTGCCTCATAAATCAGAAATTGAACTTAACCCTCTAATATAATTGAGTGATCAAGGAATTGACAGTCAATTAGATTATAAGAGATTGGATTGCATAGGAAAAGGAATTTAATCACTTGGGGTTTGATGTAAACATAATCATTGCATGATCAAGGTAGTTGACAACAAATATTAATTCATACATTTAAACATCTCCAAAGCCTTAACTCCAATTTCACATCATTATTTCAACCGTCCATTGCTTGCTTTCTTACTTTTTTGCCTTTTTATGCTATTTGACAACCAAAAATCTTATTTCAACTTGTCTAACTAGAATAGCTAATCAACCATTACTTGCTTAGTGCATTAATCCTCGTGGGATCGACACTCACTCACCGTGATTTATTACTTGGTACGACCCGGTGCACTTACCGGTAAATTGGGATTATCAATTCTGGGACAAAGTTTTTGACGCCGTTGTCGGGGATTAACTAAGACTAACAACTACCAGTTGATTAGTTATCTAGATTGTACCTTTTTCTTTATTCCAATTTTTGTTTAGCTTCTATCTTACTTTATTGTATTTTCTTTTATTTTAGTCTAGTTTATTTTTATTCCTTTTTAATTCTCATTTACTCTAGTTTATTTTCTTTTAAAATGTTTTCCCCTTTTCTCAATTAATTTCAGTTCTTTTTCTTCCATTTTTTAGTACTTTACTGGGATTCTCTTCATTGTGATGTTAAGAATCCCATTTTTCCTTGTTCTGGTTATTTATTGATGCGTAAGCATCGTTCATCTATTTTCTATTTATTTTAGATACAAATTTATGGAGTTTTAATTTAATTCTAGTGTTTTAAACCTCTTTGAATGCTATTTTGAGTTGCTTCAGTGTTTTAATTATTTCAAGTGAAGCTCGGATCGGTTTGGCAAAGTTCATATGCAAGAAAAGAGAAGAGTTTGGAAGCTGCCAAGCTGGTGCTAAACGCGGACCTAGGCGTTTAGCGCCAGCAACTCAGAAATGTGTGGAAGCCCTATGCACATTTGGACGCTAAATGCCAAGCCTAGCATTTAGCACCAAGAACTCATAATTGAAGGGAGATCTTCTGCCCACAAAGGCGCTAAACACCAAATCTGGCGTTTAGCGCCAACGATCCAAATCATATTCTCACTAATGAAGCATCCTTAGTTGGATTTAGTTTTTAATTATTGTATTATCTTTTATTTTAGTTATTTTTGTTTACAAATAAAATCTTTTAGGTTTAGAATTTGTTATTTTATTTTAGTTTCAAATCAAATTAGGCTAGATATAAAAGGGAAAAGATTCAGCCCTTAGGGGGATCTTCTCTCTTATGCACTTTCACATTTTTTGAACCCTAGTTTTCTCTCTAAATCATGAGCCATTAAACCTCCTTGGTTAAGGTTAGAAGCTTTGTTTATTTCGATGGATTAATACTATAATTAATCTATTTTAATTAATGTATTGATTTAATTTCAAGGATTATTTTCGTTCTTCATCTTATGAATCTAGCTATATCAGAAGAACAACCCTTATTCTATATGCATTCTTGTGATTCTCGGAAGAGTTATCTCACTTGAATACCAACTTGAAAGTAAATTCCTCCTAAATTGCTAATTACTTGGACTTAACGGGGTATGTGACATATAATCCTCTTATATTTGGGTAATTACGATTTTTGTGGCTAATAAACTATAATTGAACCTAACCCTTTAATCTATATTAAGTGACCAAGACATTGGCGGTTGATTAAGTTAGAGAAGACTAAATCACTAAGGAATTAGGGTTTAGTCAATTATAGTTTGCCATGAAGTGAATCTTGCATGATTAAAAGAGTTGGAAGAAAAACTTAATCCGAAATAATAAATAACTCCAAAATCTTAACTGCTTTCTCATATATATTTCACACCATTTTCACTATTTGCTTTCTTACTCTCTAAAGTACTCTTTAATGCGATTTATAACCCTCAAAACACCACTTTCCATTTTCCTAACTAAGTGAGTCATTCGACTATTGTTGCTCAGTCCATCAATCCTCATGGGATCGATCCTCACTCACCTGAGGTATTACTTGGTACGACCCGACGCTCTTGCTGGTTTAGTTGTGGATATTCAAATTCCGTGATAAGTTTTTGGCGTCATTGTTGGGAATTGACTGTGATTGACAACTACTAGTTGTTTGATTGCTTAGATTAGACATTTTAGCTTTAGTTTCATTTAATTTCTATCCTTAATTTTTGAAAATTGCATCAATTATTTTTCCTTAATTTCTGAAATTAAGTTTGGTGTCATCTAGTTATTTTATTTTATTTTGCTTGTTTATTTTTCCTTATAAATTTCAAAAATTTTGTTCCATTTTTCTTAGTTATTTTTTGAATTCTTTATTTTATTTGTTTAGTTTATTTTAATTTATTTCTTTTACTTAAGGTATCACACCGAGAATTCTCTTCACTCTGACGTAGAGATTTCCACTTCTTTTTTATTTTCTATTATTTATGAGCAGGAACAGGAATAAAGAACCTCTTTTAGACTTTGATCCTGATATTGAAAGAACATTGAGGTGGCGTTTACAACAAGAAAGAGCTTATAAAGCCGGTGAGAATCTCAAAGATAATTTTGAGACAGAAGTTGAAGAGTCCACTTTGGAGCTCAACAACAACAACAATAACAACAACAATGCGGTTAATGCCAATGTTGTTAATCCTCCTCAGAATATGCCTGAACAACCTAGGAGAACATTTGACTCTTATACTGCTCCTAGCCCGAATTTCTATAGGAATAGCATCGTTGTATCCCTTGTTGCTGCTAACAACTTTCAGCTGAAGTCTCAGTTGATTTCTCTGGTACATCAAAATTGCCAATTTTATGGACTCCCGCAGGAGGATCCAAATCTGTTTATTTCTAATTTTCTGCAAATCTGTAAGACTGTGAAGACTAATTCCATCCTGATGTCTACAAGTTACTTCTATTCCCATTTGCTGTATGGGACTGAGCTAAATAGTGGCTTGACACTCAACCCAATGAGAGTTTGGACACTTAAGATAAGGTGGTTAACAGGTTTATGGCCAAGTTCTTTCCACCTCAAAGGCTAACTAAGCTAAGGATGGATGTCCAGACTTCCAGGAAGAGAGAGGGTGAGTCTCTCTATAAAGTCTAGGAGAGATATAAGTTGATGCTCAATAAGTGTCTTCCTGATATATTCTCAGACTAGATTCAACTGTAGATATTTTATGATGTAGTCTCTGAGACCACTAGAATGTCTTTGGATAACTCTGCAGAAGGGTCACTCCATATGAAAAAGACCCTTAAGGAAGCTATGGAGTTGATTGAGATGGTTGCTAACAACTAATACTTATATTCTTCTAAGATGTCCTCTATAAAGAAAGGAGTCATGGAGTTAGATACCTTGGATGCTATTCTTGCCCAAAACAGGGCTATATCTCAGCAAATTAATGCTATTACACAACACTTGAGTGGAGTGCAAGTCTCAACTGTCAGTACTCAAGACACCTCCTATGATATGAGTGGTGGCTTCTCTCAAAGTGAGACTTATGATTATGGCCAGTTTACTCCTAAGCAGGTTAATTTCATGCGAAACTCCTTTATAAATCTCAATAATGATCCCTATTCTAAGACATTTAATCAAGGATGGAGGAATCATCCTAACTTTGGGTGGAGAGACCGATCTTAGAGGCAACCAAAGTTCAACAATTCTCAGAACGGTTTTAATCAGAATAATAACAACCGTTAGTTTCAAGCCTCTCAGCCACAACAAGCGCCCTCTCAGCCTCAGAATACTCCTGACTTGGCTTCGAAAGTTGTAGAGCTCTCCAAGAACACTCAAAACTTCATGCAGGAGACTAGAGCTTCACTTCAGAACTTGGAAATACAAGTGGGTCAGTTGAGTAAGCAAGTACCTGAGAGGCCTCCTAACACTCTTCCTAGTGACACAATACCTAATCCAAGAGAAGAGTGCAAGGCCATCATATTGGTAAGTGAACCAGTGATAGAGGAGGAAGTACAAGTTGCTGAGGGATCAGAGAAAGTAGAAGCTCCAGAAAAGACTGAGGGTACCATAGTACACGCCCCACCCAAGGCACCAAAGCACAAGCCGAAGATGCCATACCCTTAAAAGCTCCAAAAAGAGACCAAGGACGAGCAATTCTCACAGTTCTTGGAAGTTTTAAAAAGTTGCAAATCAATATTCTTTTTGCTGAGGTTCTGGAGCAAATGCCTCTCTATGTCAAGTTCATGAAAGGCTTACTCTCTAAGAAGAAGGCCTTAAAGAGAGATGAAATAGTGGTCTTGACTAAGGAATGTAGTGTAATAATTTAGAGCAAATTGCCAAGGAAGATGCCAGATCCAAGGAGCTTTCAGATTCCATGCACCATTGGGAGCACAACCTTTGACAAAGCTCTGTGTGATCTTGGTGCAAGTATCAATCTAATGCCCTTATCTGTGATGAAGAAGTTGCAAATCCAAGAATTACATCCAACAAGGATAGCACTATAAATGGTAGACAAATCTCTGAAACATGCACATAGAATAGTGGAGAATGTCATGGTCAAGGTTGGAAAATTTTTTCTCCCTACTGATTTTGTAGTCCTTGATATGGGAGAAGATGAAAATGACTTTATAATTCTAGGAAGACCATTCCTGGCCACTGGGAGAGCGTTGATCAATGTTGAAAAAGGTGAATTCGTTCTGAAGATGCATGAGGATTACTTGGTCTTCAAGGTTTTTAGATCCTGATTACTTGCATCATCTACCTCTTTTTCTCATAAAAAAAGGGACATAGAAGTGATAAATTCTCATTTATAGGACATTACTTTGAAATGAGTTCTTGCTTGCATTTCAGGTGAAAAGAGCAACAAAAGAGGAAGAAAACAAGCAAAGGTGACTGGGCGCTTGTGTGGGTGCGCTACTTCAAGCAAACGCCAGGATCTTAAAGCTGGTGTGCCTACTGGCGTGCCTGGGTGTGGCACTCCAGGCTTATTCTCTAGAGAAGGATGTCCAAGTTTCACAATGGGCGTGGCACACCAGCTATGTTTTCCAAAGGAGAGTCTTTAAAGTTCACTATGGGCATGGCACGCCAGTTATCTAATCTAGAGAAAAGTTCTTGGAGCTTTATAATGGGTGTGGCACGCCAAGTTGAAAAATTTACTCCATTAACATGAATGCTATTTTCGCAAACACATGGTAGGTGTAAATAAAAAATATGATAATTATGAGAAATTAATTAAATCAAAATTAGCACTAACAATAATTAACAATGATCAAACAAGGAATAAAAATAAACATAAAAATAATGCAATGCATTAATAAAATTCAAGATTAACAAGATCCAGACATGAATTCAATAACCAATTGGAAAAGAGTCTAAAGGGAATTGAAGAGGAAACTAGAAATAAAATGATGAGGAATAAAGGTAGCAGCAACTCTCTCAAGGTCCAATTTGAAAATCCAAATTAGAATGCCAAACCCTAGAGAAAAGTAGGAGTTTCTCTCACTAGAATTCAAAACTAATAAAAAACTAAAGTCAAGATTGAAGTATGTTCAGTCTCAGCTCCATCCCAGCCTCTAGTCTGCATTTTTGGGCTTGAAACTGGGTCCAAATCAGCCCAGAAATTGCCCCCAGCGAGTTCTGTTCAGTGCAGCATGTGACGCTCGTCACGCATATGCGTTGCTGAACCTTGCACCTGGCCACACGTACGCGTCATTCACGCGTGCGCGTCACTACCAGATTCTGAAATCCTTAATTCCTTGTGTTCCTTCCACTTTTGCATGCTTCTTTTCCATCCTCTAAGTCATTCATGCCCTATAATACCTGAAAACACTTAACACACATATCACGACATCGAATGGTAATAAGAGAGGATTACAATTTACAATTTTAAGGCCAAGGAAGCATGTTTTCAATTATAGCACAAAATTAGGAATTAAACTTAAAAACATACAATTTACATGAATAAATGTGAGAATAGTTGACAAAATCCTCTCAATTCAGTCCAAAATATATCATAAAATAATGGTGTATCAAACTCATGGTTGCCAAAATAACCCATATTGCAGTAAAACAATATTCTAAATACTTCACAAGTTTTAATCGTTTCACAACTAATTTTATTGGAGGATATTATTTCAGTAGGATTATCATCTCAATGATAGCCTTTTGAAAAAATAATTCTCAAATTATAGCCAATATATTACTTTCAAGTATGCCATACAAAAAGTGGACATATTTAAAAAATCTAAAATATGAAAGTAAATTAAGAAATTTATATTTCTGTCAAAATTATTTAGAATCATGAATTAGCACCTTGGTCATCAAGTTGTTACTCATACCTATTCTAAATAAACATGATTAAATTGTATCTCATACAATTATAATCCCAAATAATTATTTAGCTTTTAGACTATTATTTAAATGAATTATATTTTATACCCCTAGGTTGTTTAGGTTTAAGTATAAAATTAATTCTCCCTATACATCATCATATGCATAAATAAATTTTATCTTTGAGTACAAGTCTTATGGTTGTCAGGTTGCTCCTTGTAAATAAGAGATAAATTTATTATTATTTCTCTTTTTTACAATCTTCTAACTTTTAGAATTTATATCTATTGTTAGAGAATTTTTTATCAGTACACGTGAATTAAATTTTATACTCCCAAGTTGTCTAGGTAAAAATATAACATTAAATTCCTAATACATTAAATGTATATACTAATTATATTCTTGAAAATAAAACTCTTGGTTGTCAGGCCACTCTTTATAATCAAGAACATTAGAAAAAATTAATTTCTAAAATTATAGTGTTTAAAACACATTAAATACTTTATATATACACTTATATATATAAGAAACAAACAAAAAATATTTTGCATCTTATTCCTTTTATTATGACCAAAACCACTATAAAATTTAATAAATAAACAAAATCAAATAAAATATTTGATTATAATAATATAACTATTATATTAAAAGAATGATAATTTAATCACAATTAAATAATTAAAATTAAAATAAATTAACTATTAATTTATTAGAAAACTATCTTAATAGAAATAATTACATCAAATGCTTAAAAAATTGAATTAATACTATTAATTCACAAACTTTAAAAAAATAGGAATAAAAATTTAAACACAAAAAATTCAAACCTCTGATACCACCGAAGGATTACCATGTGTTCATAATACATAGCAGAAGAAAAGAAAGTAATCCTAAAGATCTATTTTGTGCTTAAATTTTATTCAAATAAACAATATATAGATCAGATCTAAATACCTGTGTATGCTAGTAAAAATCAATTTCTCTTTCGATGGTATGAAGGCGTTATGCATATCCACACTGAAACCAACCTTTGCTGTCAATTCCTTGACCAATGGACATCTCATCTAAATTAAGAAACCTCTGGTAACTCTTTGTACGCCATAAAATTCTTCTCCAAGAATTAGGCTCACATATGTTTATGTGTGTAGAGGTAAAGGAATAAAACTTGTGCTTTATTCTCACCGGTTTCCTCTACTCTTGGCGCATATATATATATATATATATATATATATATATATATATATATATATATATGCGCCAAGAGTAGAATATGAGCTTCTCAAATTTCATCATTCAAAGAAAAATATTACAAATTTTTAAATGATGTTAGATTGCATATTCCCTTTTTTGAATGGTTTCATGCTTATTCCATCAAAAACAACATTGAGTATCCTTTTAAAAATAAACAAACTTCATTTTCAGCAAATGTTATTTCAACTTGGAAAGTCAAAGATGGGAACTTAGTTAGATCTGAGTTTCCCCCAAAAGGAGCTTTTATTATCTCAAACACGGAAGGACATAATCCTGTTATGGCCTCTCCCTTTAAAACAAAAAATGTGGATGAAGCTGTCGCCCCTAAGGATATTAAAAATCTCATTGAACAATCAAATTATACCAACAAATTTTTACAATGCTTAGGCGACAATCTCTCATCTTCAAGATCTACTTTCTCTTTGAAAAATGATTCTGAAACATCTACTTCTAAAAGTATTGAGAAACCTCTTTTTAAACCTTTTAAAATAAGTAGCAAGGTTAAGCAAAGTCTTAAAACCTCCATTTTAAAACAACAATCTAGTGATTCGGAAGTTATTCAAAAGATTGACCAACTTTTGAACCGTTTTACTACTATCCCTGAAACTCCCACAAACTCCGGAGAATCTACTTCTCGTATTCAAACACGTGCTTCTAAGGCTATTAATGCCCTTGGCCTTGAGTCCAATGATTCTTGCTCTGAGCAAAGTGATGATTCTGGCAAATCATCCCTCAAGATCAGTCCCATTTTAACCAACTCTCTAACCAAGTGGAAGGGTTTAACTAAACCCTCTACGTACGGTTATAATCGTGTATCCGCTCCTGATCTAGCTCTTGAAGAAAGAGAACTAGGTTTTGTTAGCTTCAATGCCAATAATGTCTATGAATGGAATATAGATGGCAAAACGGAATATAATATCATGAGTATGCTCCAGCACATGACAATGGTAGGCACAGCCTATCAAGCAGCCCATGACACCTCTGAAGAAGCTATAGCTAATGTTATTGTTTCTGGTTTTAGTGGCCAGCTGAAGGGATGGTGGGATAACTACCTTTCCGATAACCAAAAGCACTCGATCTTTTCTGCCATAAAAGTTAATGACCAAAACGAACCCATCATTGGCGACGACGGGGAACCTATCCCCGATGCTGTCAATACCTTAATTTTTACTATAGCAAGCCACTTCATTGGTGATCCGTCTCTTTGGAAAGACCGTTCTGCTGAGCTACTTTCCAATCTCAGATGCAAAACTTTGTCTGACTTCCGATGGTATAAAGACACCTTTCTTACTAGGGTTTATACCAGAGAAGACAGTCAACAACCTTTCTGGAAAGAAAAATTCCTTGCTGGACTCCCCAAATCCCTTGGCGATAAAGTAAGGGACAAAATTCGTAGCTTAACTCCGGACGGGATAATACCCTATGATGAGTTAAGTTATGGCCAACTCATTTCTTTTATTCAAAAGGTTGCCTTAAAGATTTGTCAAGATGATAAAATTCAAAGGCAACTTGCTCGTGAGAAAACTCAAAATCGTATCGATCTGGGAACTTTCTGTGAACAATTTGGTCTTCCTGCTTGTCATCCAAGGAAATCCAAAAGACCTTCCAACCGAAAAGTTTTTAAACCTAACCCTGAAAAGAATTTCAGACGTTTCAAAAGGGATTTTCAAAAACCTAAACATGAAACAGGTTTCCAAAAGAATTTCCATAAGCATCCCCAGAGAAACCCCATTATTTGTTATACATGTAAAAAACCAGGACATGTTAGCAAATATTGTCGGTTAAAAGGAAAGATTAATAATCTGAACCTTGATCCTCAGATTGAGGACCAGATTAATAATCTTATGATTGAAAGCTCAGATGATAACTCTGGACCAGAATCTTCTAATAATAATATCAACAACATCCAAGTTGATGATGTTGAGTCATCATCAGATTCAGATATCAAACAAATTAATGTTTTATCCAAAGATCAAGATCTCTTATTTGATGCAATCGAGGCTATTGACAATCCAGAACAAAAGAAAGATTTTCTTTTGAAATTAAAAAGATCTTTACAAAAGGAGAAAAAGCCCAAAAGCTTAGTTCTTAATAACAAATATGACGTCAAACCTATTTTCAAAAAATTAGAAAAACAAGTTATTCGTCCCGTAACCATTCAGGACCTCCAAAGTGAGGTTAACAACCTTAAGAGAGAAATCCAGGAAATCAAAAGAAACCAAAACGATCATCATCTTATTCTCTCACAATTAGTACAAGAAGAAGAATCTGGTGATGAGGATCTTGGTTCTCTTTTAAACCAAACTGAGTCCTCTAAGGAACAAGAAAACAAAATTTCTAACGACAATGAGGTAAAACAAATTTTGATAATAATAAATGTATTCTCCTTCATGAAACACCGTGTTAATGTCCGAATTGTCGTTAAAGATTTTGTTTTTGACACCATTGCACTCTTTGATTCAGGTGCAGATTCAAACTGTATTATGGAAGGTCTGGTCCCCACAAAATATTTTGAAAAAACTACTGAACGCCTTAGCTCAATAACGGGTGAAAGGCTAAGTATCAATTTTAAAATAACCAATGTTTTTATTGAAAAGGGAAATATCAGTATTCCCCCGATTTCATCATCTCAAAAGAGATAAAAAACGATGTAGTTTTGGGGACACCTTTTATAAATCTTTTGTTTCCTTATCTGGCAGATTGGCCTGGACTTACCTCTTTTGTAGGAGGACAAATAACTTTTTTTGAGTTCTTAGACTCACCAAAGCAAAGATCTCTAAACCTAATCGAATCCAAAACCAAACAGATTTGTTTTCTAAAACAAGAAATCTCTTTCAAAACCCTTGAATCGCAGCTTTCGCAACCAAAGGTTCAAGAAAAGATAAAAAATCTTTTACACCAAATTGAAACATCTATTTGTTCTGATTTGCCTCATGCCTTCTGGGATAGGAAACAACATATAGTTGATCTTCCATATGAAAAGGATTTCAAAGAATCTAAAATCCCTACAAAAGCCCGCCCCATTCAAATGAATGAGCAGCTTTTACAGCATTGTCAACAAGAAATTAATGATCTCTTGGATAAAAGATTAATTAGGCCCAGCAAAAGTCCTTGGTCTTGCTCTGCTTTTTATGTTAATAAACAAGCTGAGATAGAAAGAGGAACTCCCAGGCTTGTTATCAATTATAAACCTTTGAATCAAGCTTTACAGTGGATTCGTTATCCAATCCCAAATAAAAAGGATTTGCTTAACAGGTTAAACTCGGCAAATATTTTTTCAAAATTTGATATGAAGTCAGGCTTTTGGCAAATCCAAATTACTGAATCAGATCGATATAAAACAGCTTTTACAGTTCCATTCGGGCAATATGAATGGAATGTAATGCCTTTTGGTCTGAAAAATGCCCCTTCAGAATTTCAGAAAATCATGAATGATATTTTCAATCCATACTCAAACTTTGCAATTGTCTATATTGATGATGTCTTAATTTTTTCCCAAACTCTGGATGAACATTTCAAACATGTTAAAACTTTTATGTACATTATCCAAAAAATGGACTTGCTGTTTCTAAACCAAAAATTGTTCTTTTTCAAACAAAAATCCGATTTCTCGGTCACATTATTTTCCAAGGAACAATAACTCCTATTGAAAGATCAATTCTGTTTGCAGAAAAATTTCCAGATTATATCCTCGATAAACCTCAGCTCCAGAGGTTCCTAGGATGTCTTAATTATGTTTCAGATTTCATCCCGAATTTGAACAACCTCCTTAAGCCCCTCCATGATAGGCTTAAGAAAATCCCCCACCTTGGACGGACAAACATTCGGATATCATCAGATTTCTTAAAACCAAAGTTCGCAATCTTCCATGTCTTTACCTACCAATTCCTCATGCATTCAAAATTGTAGAAACTGATGCATCAGATTTAGGATATGGTGGTATTTTAAAACAAAAACTGCATGATAAAGAAGGTATCATTGCATTTACATCCAAACACTGGAATTCTACTCAACAAAAATATTCCACTATCAAAAAAGAAATTTTAGCCATTGTTTTATGCATCACAAAATTTCAATCAGATTTACTCAACCAAAAATTTTTAGTCCGAGTTGATTGTAAATCAGCTAAAGACGTGTTACAAAATGATGTAAAAAACCTTGCATCAAAACAAATTTTTGCCAGATGGCAAGCAATTTTAAGTGTCTTTGATTTCGACATTGAGCACATCAAGGGTAACTCAAACTCTCTCCCTGACTTTCTCACACGTGAATATTTGCAGGGAGATAATCAAGGAAAAGATGCCTAGAAAGGCAGCACTAGCCTCGGTAAGAGGCAGAGGAATTCGCTTAGCCCTTCCTGGGCCAACAAAGAGGTCTGGGTCAAGTACCCCGACTGGGTCATCTACCCAACAACCTTCCCCTTTAACCCAAGAGCCGACTGGGTCATCTACTCAGATCACAAAAAATGTAGTTGAGTCATCTACTCAACCCCCAAGTAGCCAAACAGCAAAACAAACAAAGGCAGACTATGCCTTCCCAATCCAAACCTTGTTGGCCTTACAAGATGCAGGCCTTACAAAACTTCATAAAAAATCCTGGGCTGACATATGTGACAGCTCAGATGAAGATGAGATAGACCTCACCAAACTTATATCACAGATGGCAACTCAAAAAACCATTGCAATGATCCAAAAGGAAAAACAATTGCCCAAACCATGCCACCTCAATCAAACCAAACCCATCCTGTCAACACTCAATTAAAACAACCAACCACATACATTTCTAAAAACAAGTTCTCTTCTGTCCTTCTAATGGAACCTGAGTTTTGGGAAAAATCACCTTTTAAAGTTATTCCTAAAGTCTTTCCACCAGGATTCCATTTTAGACCAACAGCCTTGAATAAAACCAGACAGTTTTATGAATTCATATTAGTGGATTCAGATTCAGTCTCAATAAAACATTACAAAGATCCTAAAGATGCCACCAACATAACTCATTCAACCCTTCAAATTCTCAAAGTACTCACCCCTAATCAATTTGGTAAAAACCCAAACAATACAAAAAAATTCTCTAATCCTTATGACCCGATAGGATATTCTTATTGGGATTATGTGGATGCCTGGACAAGAGTATTCTGGTTACAAATAATCAGAATAGACATTCTTGGCTCATTTATTTCAAGAAAAATACCAATTATCAATTCCCAAATTGGTTCACCCAATGGTGGGATTACTTTGGCCCTCTACCAGAAATTTTGCCCCCACCTGTCGATGAGGGGTTCAAAATTTTCACCAAAAAATTTGACCAACAGGAAACAAGCATTCCTGCTGATCTCCAATTTTTCTCTGTTTTCTCCCTGGCCTGGGTATTCTCATGGCAGTACAGGTACGGCAAACAAGAACATCCAAAATCACCACCTATGCTTTAAAGGAATGCCTATGTAAAATGGTGGTCTCAGTTTGACGCCTCCATGGCTCATCCAGACAAAGTTCGTAATTGGTTCAAAGAGCACCCCAAGTTCACCAAACCATTCGACCATGAAGAATCAGTATTTCTCAACCAGAAAGCCCAAATTGCAGCAGCCCTTGCAGGGGCCCAATCAAAAGAAACCTTAGCAAGACACCTTCAAGAAATCATGAAGATGATCGAGGAAGACAAAAAACACAAAGATGATCATACTCCCTCAGAAGAATCATCAAGTGATTACAATCAAAATGAAGACGATTGCTTTGGAATCAATCTAGGAGAAGATTAGAAGACAATTTGCAAAATAAATTGTATCAACTTGTTCTGTAGAAATAGTACCAGTTAACATAACCGGCACTGTAGAAACAGTATTTTTCTCAATTATAAAAGGGGGCTACGCTTTCATAGGAAGGCACCCTTTTCATTTTACAAAAACATAGAGAGAAGTTAGAGAGAGATGCTCTGAGATTTCCCCTTGTAAGCTCTTCAGCTCCTCTTCCCTCTTCTCCCTTTTCAATACATTCAATAAAAATCTTTTATTCAGTTCTTCATATTTGTGTTTCCATATTTACATTACTGCAGTTGCATATGTGTGCGGACTACCGCCACATCTAACTACATAACTAACTTGCATATGCGTGCGGACTACCGCCGCATCTAACTTCATATTTACTTCCCTGTTCTTGCACATCATACTGCATTCATACTGACTGCTATCTCACTGATTTTAAATTTGAATCTCAATTCAAATTAAATCATATCTTATTATTTTAAACTTGAATCTTTCATATTTATGAATCATATTATAACTTAATTTAAAACAGAATCAGTTAGGATCTCATCCAAATTTAGAATTCAGATTTAGAAATAGAAAAACTAATTATTATTAAATCTCATTTAATATTCTCAATTATCATACTATTATTATATTCTTGTTGCTAGTAAAGAATACAATAATATTCTATTTGAGATAATATAATTATTTATTTGATCAAATCAAAATAATAATTAAATAATTTTATAGCAAAGATTAGAACACTCATTAGTGGGTGATCCCATAGGTTTAATACTAAGCGGGTAGTAAATTTGTCATACTAAATTTACTAATTAAGGTTGGTGTCTAACAACACTCCTTAACAACCCGCGCCGATAGTATGAAGTAATATATTTTTACTAAAAACCCAAGAAGAACAAAGTATAATTCTTTCCATCTTTCCAACTCTTGGTTAACCCTTAGAGTATGGTGTAATTGTCAAATTCTAACTTCTTACCAATATTATAATATAACTGTGAATGACTTAAGAAACTTATTTCTTCATTCATTCAATCTCCTTGACCAAGGTTTTATTCATCCCAGTCATTATAATCATAGAGCTCAAACTCTTTAACGAGAGTTGACAAATTCTTTATTGACTAATCATTAATTCTACAAGTATTTAAATCATACTCAATATCCATTCAACTAGCAGCCTAGGATATTAGGTGTCCGAAATCAAAGTATAATAAATACATTTTAATTACTATGATAGTCGCAGGTCAAAGGAAACTCTATTACCATGTTCATCTTGAGAATATCCTATTGACAAATATGCGGTAATTATAATCATTAGGAATTCTCAAAGTGAGTCAGTTCAATGGTCATATCTCTATATACACAATCTATATATAATTTAATAAATGAGATCTATTAATTTTCATCTAATGAAGACCATTATATATATATATATATATATATATATATATATATATATATATATATATGATCTTTTTGGATTATAATGTCCTTTTTAATAATTCTGTGATCAAGAACAATTTAGATTAAATAATAAAAGATTTATTTCTTAATATTATAATCATTATTATAATGATAAATCACTAAATTTAATCAAAAATCTTATTATATTAATATTTTAATATAATAACAATATCAAATTATTTAACACATAATTAATTGAATTGTGGTCGTATTATTTAGGGTAACCCTAGTTAGTGTCATGCACGGTTTCATTCTAAATACATGTTATATCAAGATCCATAATTTCCGTAAATAATATATATTAAAAATTGCATGTGAAAAAAAATATTCACTGGCTTACCTTGAATATATTTATACATATAAAGTATTGCGCTGTTATACTCATGGGATCATGTGAATTTAGCTTGAAAAATACATAGCAAATATCGGAAATTTTTTGGCATTTTGATGGAAGCTTTCAGAAAGCCAACTATGCTTTTAATCTTAATTTATTATTAGTGGACCTAATTATCATAACTAATAAATTAACAAATAGGGGAATCAGAAAAGATCGTTTAGTAGTGGCCACGTGCTTTGGCGATTCCTGGTTCCTAAATTATTGACATGTAATATATACTCTCTCTTTCAGAGAGAGGGAGAGGTGATGGAGTATTGTTAAGAGTTGCAAGAATGTGAGAACTCCCAGCATGTTTGGGATTTATAGTGCTCATATAGATATTAATTATATATGTCGACTGTGGAGAACATCTGAACATGTGACTCTTGAAATGTGAATATGTTGTCATAATTTGTGGAATTATTGGATGTTATTTTTCATGGATTTAACTAAAGACATATGTCGTAAGTTGAGATTAATATTAGTAAAGGTTTTTAAATTTTTTATTTTAGTAAATATATATATAATAATTATAATAAAAATATAAATCTTCATATTTTTATAAAAATAATTTTTCATTAATAACTTTAATATGTATGTTTTATTTTTAAGATGCGTGGTTTCCATTTTCTTCTTTTTCCTATTTTTATATATGATATGTGTCCTTGCGTATATATAGTGCGAGGAAAAAGCAAGTATAATTAATGTGTAGATTCTGTCAACGGCTAGTTAAAGAAAACTTTTAAGTAGCCTTTTAGTTGGCTACGGCAACTATATATAATATACTAGGTTTCAAAGGAACATGTTTATGGCTAACAACTTATCCATGCTTTTAATTATTTCAAGTGTTATTTTAATTAATTTCATCTAACTTCGAGGTTGATGTTGTGAGTTATAAGTTGTTCATCATACATGTGCTGCCCTTATATATTAAGTTGTGTATATTATTAAATATGGTATCTATTCGGATGAACGAATTAATTAATATTACATAATTATGGCATAATTTTTATAGGAGAAAGTAAACCTTAATATATTGAATTTATCTAAATAATAATTTAACAAGGCTAGATATGCATTAAAATCATCTATCAAAATTAATTATTAGTATAAAATATATAATAAAATATAAATTATTCTAGCAGTTATCTGAAATCGATGTAATTTGAACTTCAACGTGAGGTCCAAACTCCTTTTTAGTGAGGTGCTCCAACGTCTCCTATGGCAAAGTGATGCCATCTAAATTCTCCAGAGAGGTTGGGGTGGTACCTATAAGGTACTCTAATGCTTAAGTTAACAAGGACTTTTTAGGTAGGTTTATGCATAGACTAGAGTTGAGTCACTACAGCAAATAAAAGTTTTCACAACGGCCTAAAACTGTTGCCATAAATCGAAAAACTGTTCTTAAAAATTTAGGCAACACTTTGGCAAAGATTTTTCACCTCATTTATATGCAGCTGTTACCAATGCTAATAGGCAACAACTTCTTACCTAAGGCAACGGCAACAAAAAAATAGTTGTCCTTGTTACTCTAATAGATAACGGTTTTCACAACAATTTTTAAAGAATGATTTTTATCGTTGTCTATCATTATGCAACGTTTTAAAACCATAATAGGATAGACAATGGTCTTACACCGTTGTTACTAATTTGGACAATATTTTAAAAACCGTTGTCTCTTGTTGATGACTTTTAAGAACAGTTTATGACCCATTGTCTTTTGTGGTTTTTTTCACAATGGTTTAATACCATTGTCATTTTATATCTGCCTTTGACAACAGTTTTAACACCATTGCTTTTTGTAATTTTTGACAATAGTTTTTTTGTAGTTATTCCAATGGTTTTCTCATGCTGCATTGAAATTAGTATTCCATCTATTTTTTTTTTTAATTTAGTGTCAATAAATAGTTAAAAATCAAAGTGGTCTATGAACTTGCAATCGAATCTCAAACTCGTCCCTCAACTAAAAATTGCCCCAAAATTGTCCCTGAACTTAAACAATGTTCGTCCCTAAAATATTTTTCAATGATGGATTGATGATGTGGTTGGACGAAGGTCACACTGGACTTGTATTTTCTAGCTCAATCTCATCCCTCATCAATCTGAACCTTTTTATTCTCTTCGGTGTTGCTCCCACCACCGTTATCATCACCATCACCACCACCACCACCTCCATGTCATCCAAAGATACCAGCTTTTCATTCTCAGTAGTCTCGCTCTCGAACCTCGAAACCTTCTCACTCAATTCAATGAACTTCCTCTTCCTACACCCAACTGACACCTCATTCAATTCAATGAACTTCCTCTTAGAGACGACCGTTGTTAAGTTTAGGGATAATTTTGCAGAAATTTTAAGTTGAGGGACAAGCTTGAGGCTCAATTGCAAGTTTAGGGACCACTTTAAGATCTAACTCCAATAAATAACCTTAACTATTTGAATCAAATTTGTAAAGAAAACTAATAGAACATTTACCATCAAATTTGATTAATAATGTATTCTATAAGATCCACAGACATACATTATATTGTCCTTGCAAAATATCATAATACTAGTCTAAGTCATAACAAGCTCTAACTATATCATCTTTGCAAAATATTCAATAACAAAAGAGAGTTGAAGTAATTAAATAGCAAGTAGGTTTATCATCATGTCCACAACTTTATGACTTTTACTCCTTTTTTATTTAGGGGTTGTTGAGATCTCATATTTAAATATATGAGCATGTTTATAGGAGTGGTTAGACTTTGGGTACTAGGTCAGACTTAGAAGGTTGGTGTTCTGGTGGAGTGTGTTTTGAATATTGGTAGTGTAGCTAGCCCAGATTGATAAGGTGTATATATGTTATTAGAGTCGTTTGTGTTTGGGTTGGTTTTTGATTGAACAAAATCTCATAAGGACTATTATTACCCAATCCAACAGTAGGTAATCGATTGATGATATAAACAACACTTGGGATAGCATCTGCCTAAAAGGTCATTGATAAGGAAGCGATAGCCAACAAAGAAAGATCCATATCAGTTAAGTGATGATGTTTGCGTTCCACACTACTTTGTTGATGATAAGTGTGTGGGCAAGCCTTCCGATGAACAATACCCTCTACTACAAGAAAGGATGTAAAAGCTTTAGAGAGGAATTCTCTTCCCATATCAGTTTGCAATGATTTTAATTTTTTTCAGTTTTTTTTCCATTAAAGTTTTATAGTTTTGGAGGACAAGAAGTACTTGAGATTTATTGATAAGCATAAAAATACATGTGAATTTCAAATAAGAATTTATAAAGCACACATAATATCTATATCTATCTCTAGAATTAATTAAAACTGGACCCTAAATATCTCCAAATACCAATTCAAGAGGTTCATTGTAAGTAGAATCAGTGCTAGAAAAGTGCAATCTATGCATTTTTGACATAGAACATATTTTTAACACTCTCACTATCAGAATGTCATACTTTCAGCTGTACCCCTCTGATACTGAGAATATTACGATGATTTCCATATATTTAATAATAAGATATGAACCTTTTAACTCGAAATCGTATCGCTCTTTTCTTTGAAAAACTGGTAATACTTTTTCTTTCAATCAAACATACATAAAAAACCCAATTCATATCACAATCCTCATATACATATACATATACATATACATATACATATACAGATACATATATGTACAAAACTTCTTTTACAAGTAAGTTGTAGATATACATACATACATATCATTATAGCTTTTATCCCTCTTACAAATATAATGATAAAGGCAAGGGAAAACTATAACTGTATAAACGGGTAGGCATGGTTTGGACTTTCAAAAATCCAAACTGAATCCACTTTAAAACCAATTTTCGGGTTCATGAAACCAAACTAGAACCAGATAAAAAAGAGAAACTGGTTCTAGACCGAATTGAAAAAATAAAAATCGGTTTCAAACCAATTTCAATATTTAAATCCTGTTTTATATATAAACCAATTTTAAATCCAGTTTTTTAATATCCAAATCTAAAATTCGGTTTTTTTTTAAATTTAGTTTTAAAACCATTTTTTAAAAATCCAATTTCCAAACTAGATTTTTTTAACAAAAAATATAGTTTTAAAAAATTAAGTATTTTTTATGTAATTTCTAGTCCAAATCAACAAACTGTGCTATCAAACTTGTAAAAACAGGTTAATTAATGACTAATTAGTCCATAAATGAGAATTTATTTTAGAAAACCAAAAAATGTAATTTTTATGGCTTAATATGATAGGGGAGATTGTGACGAGAATTTCGACACCAGTTTTATAGAAATCGGACCAAGATTGGATCGAACGGGATAAATCGGGCCAACCGGACCCATATTGGGCCCTTGGCCCAACCTAACTAAATCTAAGGAACCCTAAAACAGCACTCTCTCTCCTCTCTACACACTCATACACGCTGAAAAAGGAAATGGGAAGGGGAAGAACACTCTCTCAAGTTTTAACCCTTGGTTGATCTTCAAACCACCATTACTTTTGATCTAGAGCTCCGATTGCCGCACTATTTGCGGCCACGCATTCACTGCGACAAGCTCTACAAAACCCACTACTTTATTCTTGAGGTAAGCCACGAATTCATTTCAGTTCTTCATCCCTTAATTTTGAATTTCATGGAGAAAAGTTTTGAGAGTTTGGGCTCTTTGATGTTATAGGACCCAATTCTCTTGAAAGAGAAGATTAATCTTGTTTCCTTGAACCATGGGTGTGGTAAGATTCTCAACCCTAGTGGAAATTATTGTTTTATGATGTTTGGTGATATGCTATAAACTTGATAGCTACGATTTTAGGAAATTGCACGATCGGCAAAAATTCCTTCCGGCAAGTGCACCGGTTATCGTCAAGTAAAAACTCACAATAGAGTGAGGTCGAATCCCACAAGGATTGGTTGAGTGAGCAATTCGGATTAGAAGTGTGTTCTAGTTGAGCGGAGTCAAGATTTAGATGAGAATTGGGAATGTAAAATTGGCGGGAAACGTAAATGGCAAGAAATTGAAAGTGCGGAATCTTAAATTGCATGAATTAAAGAGCGAGAAGCTAAATTGCTGAAATTAAAAGGGGATCGGGGTGATTGCATGAATTTAATTACAAAATGTAAAGAGAAAGTGGTAGATCAGAAATGGGGAATTCATTGGGTTTCAGGAGATATTGAGATCTCCGAATCAAAACATTTTTATCCCTTCCTCAACCAATGCATTCATTGAATTTTTCTTGGCAATCTTATATGATTGGATCCCAATCCCTTGGCTCACCAATTCTCTCTAAAAACAAACAAATTCCCAATCCCTTGGTTTAAATGTTCATTAGAAGAGATGATGCTCGATCACTGATTATACCACACAGTTTCATGAACCACAATTTGGTAGGATTACATGTCACAATATCCATCCAAACCCCAATCCAATTCACTGTGAGAAAGCTTCTCTAGCATGAATCCTCCATTCCTTTCCCAAGGTTCCGAAGGATTCCAATTATGGATAGTTTCTTTCCCAAGACAACTATCCAATGGAATTAGATCGAGAAGCTTTCTAACAAAATTCAAGAGAAAAGATTGAAGAAGAAGATAAAAACTATTATTGATTCATTGAATTACAATAGAGCTCCCTAACCCAATGAAAGGGGGTTTAGTGAGTCATAGCTCTCAATTCAATTACAAAAAGATGAAAAACTAGCAAAAATGATCAAAAGTTCCCCGATAAAGTTCTCTCAAACTTAAATTCTATCCTATTTATACACTTTCTAAATTGAGCTTCTGTTGTGTTTCTTGGGCTTTGAGGCCTTTTCCTGATTTCCTTTTGCCTTGGGTTTATGATCCATAATCCTGATGAGGCTGCTGATCCAATTCTATAACATTCATTGAGCCAACTTAGTGATAATCAAGTACTGACACATGACTCAACAAATTGAAATTCCAGACTCATCAATTCTTCAGGCCCAATCCCATAAACCATGATATTCAATTGGGTTTCATACCAGAGTACGTTTAAGTTAATGTTTGTGCTCAAATGCTAACTTAAACTGCAATATCTTTGGTCCAGAAACCTTTTCAATTAGTGGCGTTTAAGTTGCAGTTTAAGTTTAAACTGCAACTTAAACGTTGGACACTCCTGGAGGTGATATGAGTCGAACACGTTTAAGCTTCAGTTTAAGGTTAAACTGAAGCTTAAACGTGGAAATGGAAGAAGGCAACCCTGGAGTGTGGAATTGTTGAACACGTTTAAGCTTCAGTTTAAGGTTAAACTGAAGCTTAAACGTGGAAATGGAGGGAAGCCATCCTGGAGGGTAAAGGTCGAACACGTTTAAGCTCCAGTTAAGCTTAAACTGGAGCTTAAACGTGGAAATGCAAAACGCAACCCTGGAGGAGAATGGTCGAACACGTTTAAGCTCCAGTTTAAGGTTAAACTGGAGCTTAAACGTGGAAATGGCTCCCTGGTGCTTTCAATTCTGGCGTTTAACTTCCAGTTTAATGTTAAACTGGAGGTTAAACGCCACTTTCAGCCTTTCCTCAGCTTTCATGATTTTGGCGTTTAAGCTCCAGTTTAAGCTTAAACTGGAGCTTAAACTCCACATGTGATATTCAAGCTTCCTTTATTGATTTTGTTGCTTCCTTGCCTAGCCTCTT
Source organism: Arachis stenosperma (assembly GCF_014773155.1). Lineage (NCBI taxonomy): Eukaryota > Viridiplantae > Streptophyta > Magnoliopsida > Fabales > Fabaceae > Arachis > Arachis stenosperma. The sequence continues at coordinate 47,637,675 of NC_080381.1, read as the reverse complement.
CTTCCCTGAAATCATCCAAACAACTGCATCAAAGTCTTGCAAAATTTCATGAGAAATCTTTCATTCATAGCATTCAAGTAATATAACTAAAAACTCATGAAATTTGCATCAAAATCATACTGTTTGGATGGTTTATTGCTTTGTTATTCATTTAACCATTCTTGGTTACTTTAAGCTCAAGAAAATGCATAAAACAACTAAAACTAACAGAAAAATGCTAGTGAAACTAGCCTAAGATGCCTTGGCATCACAACACCAAACTTAATACTTGCTTGTCCCTAAGCAAGTCCTGAGTTATTTGAGAAGGAAGTATGAAACAGAAAGCAATTACATTGGCTATATTAGCAAGCATTTGAAGTTCATCAGAAGGGTTTTATGCAGAAAGTTGCAGCATCACTTTTTCATTCTGATCAGGTAAGATTATCACTTTTTCATTGCATCCATCAAACACTGCTATGGCCTCTTGTTATTCTTATGTCCTTGGCACTTTTCCCTTCTTTGTTTTTCTTTTTCTTAGAGCTCCTTTGCTCCTTGTTTGCTCAGTGTCATGTGTTGCACAAGCCTTTGGCATTTTCTTTTTCTTATCAGTGCACTACACATATCCACTACAGGCATTTTAGTTCACATTTCTTCTTGAGACATTGGTGCCCAGCACCTCTTTGTGTGACTAAATGTTTTGTATTTAGGTTGCTCTTGATAATGGACTTTTGGCTGATAATCCCGGGTTAGTTAACCTAAGTTACCAAGTGTTGAAACACTCCTCAGAACCTATTCATCCAAGCATATCCTTAATACATAAACACCACAGGCATTTGTCTCAGAAGTTCAAACCATTGGTGCCTAGCTTATTTTCTCAATTTTTTTGCTTTTTGGTTGCCCTTTTTCAGTGGCTTTTTCTTCTTCTTCTTCTTTCTTTTTCATGGCCAAAGACATTTATTCATCAAGATCCATAGACAGTATTCAAACTTCTACACAAAAATGATAATTCTACACTCAATTTCAAGTGATCTGACTAAACAATCAAGCATGCATACCACCACTTAATTCTACTTGAATTGTCACTAATTGAGCCAAGTTACTTTTGTTCAAACTTTTCTTTTATTTTTGGAAACAGAACAAGCATGGCAAGCATTTGTTTAAGAAGGTGAAGTTATATCCAAACATCTAGGCATTCACTTTATTCAAAGCAGTAAACCAACACTCATACTAAAAACTTCACATTCCAGAAAGATTCAACAATTACAGTTTAAACCAGAACAAGCATGCTTTTGTTTGCCTTTTAAAGAATGGTCAAGGAACAACACCACCTTGTGAAATTTCTTGTTTTCTCTTTGTTGCCAGGAAACAATTTGATTTCTCCTTCTTATCCTAGTTGTTGCTTCATGTTCTTTCTAAGATCCTTGTTTCCTTTCCTGCAAAAAGTGATGAAGTTGCTTGCTTCTCAAGCACTTGAATGGTTAGCTCAACTATGTATGGGCAAGTGTCTGAGTCTTAAGTTGGTGTGTGAACACCAAACTTAGTCTCCTACTTACTCCTCTGCTCTTTGAATCCTTGAATTCTCCTTGGAATGAAGTTGCTGCTAAGGATTTTAAGCATTTCTGTGATTGCTTAGAATGGTTGTTCCTTTCATATAATTCAAAGGTTGTTGTGTTCAGTTGATCTGTATGGTGGAACACCAAACTTAGAGTCACACATTCCCCTTTGAATTATTGATCCACGAATTCATTGTTTGGTGTGAAACACCAAACTTAATTCTTTGCAATGCACAGAAACTACTTCACCTTTTTATTGAAACAAATAAAAGAAACAGCAAAGGAGTATTACCTCAGGTTGGGTTGCCTCCCAACAAGCGCTTCTTTAACGTCATTAGCTTGACGGTTGTCCCTTGTTAGGGTGGATTGTAGTGCTTGATGTCCTCTCCTCTCACTATGAAAACATCCCCATTTGATTCCTTCATGATTTCCAAATGTTCCATAGAAAGAACTTTCCTGATTGTGAACACTTGAGGGAGCTGGGAAGGAATGGTTTTGAGGCCAGGCGGGATTGGCAGATAATGACTTGATATCACTTTATCTCCCGGAGAGAAACCTTCAGTGGGAATTTTCTTGTTTCTCCACCCTCTTGGCAATTTCTTTACAATTCTTCCCTCTCTCTTGAGGATTTCTTCATTGACCCTTATGCCAGGAGGATCCTTCTGACCTGTTTCTATTAATTCTTGTGGCTTTAACTCTTGCAATTCTTGTTTGCCTTCCAAGGACTGTTTCAGAGTTTCAGCTGCTGGATTGCTTTCCTCTAAACACAGATGGCTACTATCATCCTTAGGCTTTTCAGGTTCTGGTTCAGGCTCAGATGCAGGTTTGAAAACATGGAAAATGAGCTGTTCATCATGTATTCTCAAAATTAGCTCTCCTTGTTCTACATCTATGAGCGCTCTAGCAGTGGCTAGAAATGGCCTTCCCAGAATGATAGGGTGTAGGTAGCTTTCCTCCATGTCCAAAATGACAAAGTCTGTGGGGAAGAAATAATTTCCCACTTTCACCAGCACATTCTCAACTACCCCTTCAGCTTGCTTCTGAGTTTTGTCAGCCAGTTGCATGATTACATCAGTGGATCTGACCTCATTCAGTTGTAGCCTCTTCATAAGAGTCAGAGGCATCACATTTATGCTAGCTCCTAGATCACAGAATCCTCTGTCAATCTTTGTTTCCCCTATGATGCAGGGGATATGAAAGCTTCCTGGGTCTGTTTTCTTAGAGACTATGTCCTTCTTGATGAGGGCACTGCATTCTTTGTTCATTATTACAGTTTGTCCTCCCTTCAAAACTCTTTTCTTGCTCAGTAATTCCTTCAAATACTTGATATGTGTAGGCATCTGCTGGAGAATCTCAAGAAAGGGAATATTGATATGGAGAGACTTAAATGTCTCTAAAAACCTTGAATATGTTTTCCCTTTTTCACCTCCTCCTAACCTCTGAGGAAATGGTGCTTTTGGTTGGTATGTTTCCAGCATGCCTTTATTTTGCAGTTCCTTGGCTTGCTCAGTTTCACTTTCCTGCTTAGCTTCTTCCACACCTTCCTTCAAGATTTCTGGCTCCTGTTCTGAGGGTCTGATTCCTTCTTCTTCTGAGACTTCCTTCAATATGGTGATGGCCTTGCATTCTTCCCATCTTACTCCCTTTTGTTCCCCTTTAGGATTCTTTTCTGTGTCACTAGGGAATACTGCAGTTGACTTGGGGGCCTGTTGAGATAGCTCTCCTACTCGAGACTCCATCGTCTTGAGTTTTTCACCATGGTTCCTTAAGGTAGATCTCACATCATCCCTAAAGCTTTTCAACTCACTTATCTCCTGACCCATGTTTGCAAGCATTCCTTCTATCCTGTTTAATTGATCTTGAAATTGTTGGTTCGGATTAGGTTGGGCAGGTTGATTATTTTGGCCATGATATAGTGGTTGGGAGTAGGTGTTTTGTGTGGCTTGGTATGATTTTTGGTTGGAGTTTTGGTATGTGGAATTGTTATGTTGGTTGGGGTTGTAAGGTTTGTGGTTTTGTGGTTGGGTTTGCTGGTTTCCCCACCCAAAGTTTGGGTGGTTTTTCCAGCCTGGGTTGTAAGTGTTGGAATGTGGATCATATGGTTGCCTTTGTTGATTTCCCACATAGTTGGCCTCTTCCCAATCACCTCCTTCAGTGCTTACCTCCTCTTGATCTTGTGTGTGTATTGCAGCCACTTGATTTGTTCCTAATTTCCTGGTGAGCTCTGCTAGTTGCTTGGCAAACACCTTGTTTTGGGCTAGAATTGTATCAACATGGTTCAGCTCCATGACTCCCTTAGTGTTGTGTCTCTCTGAAGCATAGTAGTACTCATTCTCAGCCACTGTCTCAATCACTTCAATGGCTTCTTCCACAGTCTTCTTCCTGTTCAATGAACCTCCTGATGAATGGTCTACAGCCTTCCTTGATTCATAAGAAAGTCCATCATAGAAAATATGCAATTGCACCCAGTCATGGAACATGTCTGGTGGGCATTTCCTTGTCAACTCCTTGAACCTCTCCCATGCCTCGTAGAGAGTTTCACCATCTTGTTGTCTAAAAGTCTGAACCTCAGATCGAAGCCTATTGACCTTTTGTGGGGGGTAGAAACGTGCCAGAAACTTGCTTTCCACCTCATCCCAGGTGGTTAGGCTCCCCCATCGGAATGATTCTAGCCACTTAGCTGCCTTGTCCCTAAGTGAAATGGGAACAAGAGCAGTTTATAGGCATCTTCCTGGACTCCATTGGACTTCACAGTGTCGCAAATTCTCAGGAATTTTGTGAGATGTTGGTTTGGATCTTCATTAGCACTCCCACCAAATGAACAATGATCCTCCACCAGTAATATTAGCTGTGATTTGAGTTTAAAATTGTTGGCCTGAATGGGTGGTTTCTGAATGCTGCTACCACAATTCCCAGAGGTTGGGTTTATGTATGAACCAAGAACCCTCCTCTCAGGAATGGCATTGTTTCCATCAGCCCTCTCATGGTTGTGAACTTCTCTATCCATGTTGAGATCTAGAGCTTCCTCAAAATTGTCCTCAGATTCTCCTTCAGATTCTTCTTCTCTCAGTACTCTCTTCCCTCTTGCCTCCCTTCTAAGTTTATGAAGGGTCCTCTCTGGTTCGGTATATGGAGGAGTTGATGTCTCTCTTCTCCTACCTGTTATACAAGAACACAGCACAGGCAACAAACAAGTGAAATACTCTTGGTTAATGGAAGAGTATGGTTAGAGCAGTTGAGGAATTAATTCAAATAGTTAGTGGGTCAGTGAGTTAGTTGCTTGAATTTAAAGGCATAAAGAAAGAAAGCAAGTAACAGAGTGCAGAAATTAAAATTCAACAAGTAACTTGAACTGAATTAACAAAACAAGAAAAATGCTTAATCTAGTTAACTTCCAATTTGAGAATTGTCAATCGAAAACCAATCCCCGGCAACGGCACCATAAACTTGATGTGCTATAAACTTGATAGCTACGATTTTAGGAAATTGCACGATCGGCAAAAATTCCTTCCGGCAAGTGCACCGGTTATCGTCAAGTAAAAACTCACAATAGAGTGAGGTCGAATCCCACAAGGATTGGTTGAGTGAGCAATTCGGATTAGAAGTGTGTTCTAGTTGAGCGGAGTCAAGATTTAGATGAGAATTGCGGAATGTAAAATTGGCGGGAAACGTAAATGGCAAGAAATTGAAAGTGCGGAATCTTAAATTGCAAGAATTAAAGAGCGAGAAGCTAAATTGCTGAAATTAAAAGGGGATCGGGGTGATTGCATGAATTTAATTGCAGAATGTAAAGAGAAAGTGGTAGATCAGAAATAGGGAATTCATTGGGTTTCAGGAGATATTGAGATCTCCGAATCAAAACATTTTTATCCCTTCCTCAACCAATGCATTCATTGAATTTTTCTTGGCAATCTTATATGATTGGATCCCAATCCCTTGGCTCACCAATTCTCTCTAAAAACAAACAAATTCCCAATCCCTTGGTTTAAATGTTCATAAGAAGAGATGATGCTCGATCACTGATTATACCACACAGTTTCATGAACCACAATTTGGTAGGATTACATGTCACAATATCCATCCAAACCCCAATCCAATTCACTGTGAGAAAGCTTCTCTAGCATGAATCCTCCATTCCTTTCCCAAGGTTCCAAAGGATTCCAATTATGGATAGTTTCTTTCCCAAGACAACTATCCAATGGAATTAGATCGAGAAGCTTTCTAACAAAATTCAAGAGAAAAGATTGAAGAAGAAGATAAAAACTATTATTGATTCATTGAATTACAATAGAGCTCCCTAACCCAATGAAAGGGGGTTTAGTGAGTCATAGCTCTCAATTCAATTACAAAAAGATGAAAAACTAGCAAAAATGATCAAAAGTTCCCCGATAAAGTTCTCTCAAACTTAAATTCTATCCTATTTATACACTTTCTAAATTGAGCTTCTGTTGTGTTTCTTGGGCTTTGAGGCCTTTTCCTGATTTCCTTTTGCCTTGGGTTTATGATCCATAATCCTGATGAGGCTGCTGATCCAATTCTGTAACATTCATTGAGCCAACTTAGTGATAATCAAGTACTAACACATGACTCAACAAATTGAAATTCCAGATTCATCAATTCTTCAGGCCCAATCACATAAACCATGATATTCAATTGGGTTTCATACCAGAGTACGTTTAAGTTAATGTTTGTGCTCAAATGCTAACTTAAACTGCAATATCTTTGGTCCAGAAACATTTTCAATTAGTGGCGTTTAAGTTGCAGTTTAAGCTTAAACTGCAACTTAAACGTTGGACACTCCTGGAGGTGATATGAGTCGAACACGTTTAAGCTTCAGTTTAAGGTTAAACTGAAGCTTAAACGTGGAAATGGAAGAAGGCAACCCTGGAGTGTGGAATTGTCGAACACGTTTAAGCTTCAGTTTAAGGTTAAACTGAAGCTTAAACGTGGAATTGGAGGGAAGCCATCCTGGAGGGTAAAGGTCGAACACGTTTAAGCTCCAGTTAAGCTTAAACTGGAGCTTAAACGTGGAAATGCAAAACGCAACCCTGGAGGAGAATGGTCGAACACGTTTAAGCTCCAGTTTAAGGTTAAACTGGAGCTTAAACGTGGAAATGGCTCCCTGGTGCTTTCAATTCTGGCGTTTAACTTCCAGTTTAAGGTTAAATTGGAGGTTAAACGCCACTTTCAGCCTTTCCTCAGCTTTCATGATTTTGGCGTTTAAGCTCCAGTTTAAGCTTAAACTGGAGCTTAAACTCCACATGTGATATTCAAGCTTCCTTTATTGATTTGTTGCTTCCTTGCCTAGCCTCTTCTTCCCTGAAATCATCCAAACAACTGCATCAAAGTCTTGCAAAATTTCATGAGAAATCTTTCATTCATAGCATTCAAGTAATATAACTAAAAACTCATGAAATTTGCATCAAAATCATACTGTTTGGATGGTTTATTGCTTTGTTATTCATTTAACCATTCTTGGTTACTTTAAGCTCAAGAAAATGCATAAAACAACTAAAACTAACAGAAAAATGCTAGTGAAACTAGCCTAAGATGCCTTGGCATCATTTGGGTATTGAGTTGTTGTGTTGGATGTGATAATTGTTGCTTAGGTAGTGTGTATGTGAATATTGAAGCTTGATTGAGATTTTTGGAAATCTTGGAAAAGGGCTTTGGTGTGCCAAATATCTATTCTTGGAGGTGTTGAGACATTGAGAGCTTTGTGAAAAAGTGATTTGGAAGTGCTCTGGTTGAGTGGTGGAAATCGGCTAAGGTATTGTCTCGGTTTTGGTATGTTTTGGGTTGATTTCAAAAAGAGTTGAAATTGGTATGTTTTGGTTGATTTTGAAAAGGGTTGAAATTGGTTTCTTTTGAAAATGGTACTTTGTGATTTTATATGAAAATGTGATTTTTGAGCATACTTTGACGGAGCGTAACTTGGGCTCCAGATCCCCGTTTTGTGCCAAACTTGTTGAGAAATGAAATTGGATCCAGGATGTTCATGTTGTTTGAAGAACGGGTGAAAAATGATTTGAAAGGAAAAAGTTATGTCCGTCGGAAGATTGGGGTTTAAAATTGTAAATTCTGCAGCTTTTAACTTAGTAAAATTTTTGGCAGAATGCACCCCCACGCGTAGGCGTGACTGACGCGTACGCGTTATTTTCGCTATCCACGCGTGCACGTGACCGACACGTACGCGTCAATGCACTGCACCTGATTGCCCAGCCTAATTCCCGAGAGTTGTGCGAGAATTGTGCCAGTTCTGTGTGTGGGGCACAAACCGCACCCACGCGTACGCGTGGCTGATGCGTAGGCGTCACTTGGCTGTTTTCCCATCCACGCATGCGCGTGGGCGACGCATACGCATCGATGAACTTTCTGGCATTCCACGCGTGTGTGTGGGCGATGCACACATGTGACCCTGTTTTCTCTCCAAAGTTGATTTTTGAGTTTTCAAAGCCAAATTTTATACTTCTAAGCCTCTGATCTCACCCCTTATGTCTTAAATCATTATGATATGCCTAGCAATGAGAAAAGAGGTAGGGGATGTGGTAACTTGTGAATGAAGAATTCGGAGAATTAATGATCAATGATTATCAAATATGATTATATGAGATACGGAGGATGGCGGTGCAAGTTCGTTTTTCTGCCATGAGCCGAAGGGCTGTATTTGTTAACAAATTGGCTGGTTCTGGATTGAACTATGAGCCGGATGGCTGAGTTATTGCTGAATTATGGCAGAGCCATTATTGAATTATGGCTGAGTATGATTGCATATATGAGTATTGAATGAAATGTGAATGTTGCACTTCCACTATTTGAGAGACGAGTTTCCCTGGGTTAAAGCAGTGGCTAGCCACCATGTGCTCCAGGTGGAGATTCGATACTCTGCTGACCATATGTCGTAAGTGATGAGCGGATATTTTATACGCTTTTTGGGGGTAATTTCATATAGATTTTAGTATGTTTTAGTTAGCTTTTAGTATATTTTTATTAGTTTTTAGGCAAAATTCATATTTCTGGACTTTACTATGAGTTTGTGTGTTTTTCTGTGATTTCATGTATTTTCTGGCTGAAATTGAGGGAGCTGAGCAAAAATCTGATTCAGGTTGAAAAAGGACTGCTGATGTTGTTGGATTCTGACCTTTCTGCACTCGGAATGGATTTTTTGGAGCTACAGAAGTCCAATTGGCGCGCTCTCAATTGGGTTGGAAAGTAGACATCCAGGGATTTCTAGCAATATATAATAGTCCATACTTTGCTCGAAGATAGACGATGTAAACTGGTGTTTAACGCCAGTTTCATGTTCCATTCTGGCGTTGAACGCCAGAAACAGGTTGCAAGTTGGAGTTAAATGCCAGAAACAGGTTACAACCTGACGTTTAACTCCAGAAACAGCCCAGGCACGTGAGAAGCTCAAGTCTCAGTCCCAGCACACACCAAGTGGGCCCCAAAAGTAGATTTCTGCACTATCTATCTTAGTTTACTCATTTTCTGTAAACCTAGGTTACTAGTTTAGTATTTAAACAACTTTCAGAGACTTATTTTGTATCTCATGACATTTTAGATCTGAACTTTGTACTCTTTGATGGCATGAGTCTCTAAACTCCATTGTTGAGGGTGAGGAGCTCTGCAGCGTCTCGATGAATTAATGCAATTATTTCTGTTTTCTATTCAAACACGCTTGTTTCTATCTAAGATATTTATTTGCACTTTAATATGAAGAAGGCGATGATCCGTGACACTCATCACCATTCTCAACCTATGAATGCGTGCCTGACAACCACCTCCGTTCTACATTAGATTGAATGAGTATCTCTTGGATTCCTTAATCAGAGTCTTCGTGGTATAAGCTAGAATCCATTGGCAACATCCTTGAGAATCCGGAAAGTCTAAACCTTGTCTGTGGTATTCCGAGTAGGATTCAGGGATTGGATGACTGTGACGAGCTTCAAACTCGCAAGCGTTGGGCGTAGTGACAGACGCAAAAGGATCAATGGATCCTATTCCAGCATGAGTGAGAACCGACAGATGATTAGCCATGCGATGACAGCGCACCTGGACCATTTTCAGTGAGAGGATGGATGGTAGCCATTGACAACGGTGATCTACCAACACACAGCTTGCCATAGAAGGAACTTTGCGTGTGTGAAGAAGATGACAGTAGGAAAGCAGAGATTCAGAAGACGTAGTATCTCCAAAACTCCAACACATTCTCCATTATTGCGTAACAATTACTAATTTCATGCTCTTTTACTTCTTACAATTGAAACTAAAGAACCCTATTGGTATCCTGACTAAGAATAATAAGATAACCATAGCTTGCTTCAAGCCAACAATCTTCGTGGGATCGACCCTTACTCATGTAAGGTATTACTTGGACGACTCAGTGCACTTGCTGGTTAGTTGTGCGGAATTACATAGTGTGAGTGTGATTTTCGAGCACCAGTAAGTGTGGCCGGACACTGTGAAAGTTTCGGATGAGCTTGCCCCCGTGAATATACACCAGTGAGGGTGTTGGATTTGAATTATCAGTATGAATTATATTGAGTATAACTCGAGTTGGGGATGCACGACAGAGGGACAATCCAATGGTTAGCTACCAAGACTTGTCTGGTTGGCTTTATATCTGACGGATGAGACGCATCAGCCATTAGGACAGGCTGATGCACCACTATTTCGTGGTACATCTTGTGCTTAATTGAGTGAATTTTAATCCTCTCTTATTATCATTCGATGCCTTCATATGTGTGTTAAGTGATTTCAGGGTTTAAAGGGCAGGAATGGCTTAGAGGATGAAAAAAGAAGCATGTAAAAGTGGAAGGAATACAAGAAATTGAAGGAATTGCAAAGTTGTTAAGCCTGGCCTCTTCGTACTAAATCAGACATAACTTGAGCAACGGAGGTCCAAATGAGGCAGTTCTAGTTGCGTTGAAAAGCCAACATCCGGGGCTTCGAAATGATATGCAATTTGCCATAGATGCCTTACTGTTAGGTGATGTGTACGCGTGGATATTGCGGCAGACAAGCTATGCATACGCGTGGGTGACGCCTATGCGTGAAGGAGCCACGTGCTACACGTATCAGAAATCGCTGGGGGCAATTTTTGGGCTGTTTTTGGCACAATTTCAAGCCCAAAAACACTGATTAGAGGTTGCAGAGTGGGGGAATCAATGATTCACTTCTCATTCACATAATTTTAGGTTTGAGATGTAGTTCTCTAGAGAGGGAGGCTCTCTCCTCTCTCTATGTTTTAAGGTTTATCTTAGTTTTAGATTTATTTCTTCTCAAATCTAGGTTCAATATTCCTTTAGTTTCATTTCTCTTCTACTTTTATTTATTCTAGTATTTTAGTTCATCTATTCCTCTTATCGATTCCTCTATTTTCCCAATTTAGCTTATGAATTCTCTATGTTAGATTCAATTTTCTTATTAATGCAATTAGAGATATTTTATGTTTATTGCTTCTTCCTTCAATTGTCCCCATTTATATTTGCAATTGGTTGTTTAGATTTAATGTTCTCTTATTACTTTTCTATGCTTTTATTTTATGCCTTCCAAGTGTTTGATGAAATGCTTGGGAAAATTTTGAATTAGCTTTTTATATTCTTAGCTTTGGTTGAGTAATTAGTGACTCTTGCTTTATCTAATGCTTTTGTTGATTGATAATTAGAAGTTGCTAGTTGATTTGAATTCCACTAAAGCTAGTCTTTCCTTCGGAGTTGACTAGGACTTGAGGAATCAAATTGATTTATCCACTTGACTTTCCTTCATAGGTAGAGGTTGACTAAGTGGGAGCAATGGACATTTGTCATCACAATTGATGAGGATAATGAGGATAGGACTTTTAGTTCTCATACCTTGCCAAGAGCTTTATTAGCTATTAGTTTAATTCTTGCAATTTATATTTCTTGCTTCTTATATTAAAATCCCAAAAAGATACAATCTCATAACCAATTATAAGTACACTTCCCTACAATTCCTTGAGAGACGACTTGAGGTTTGAATACTTCGGTTTACTTTTATAGGGTTTGTTACTTGTGACAACCAAATGTTTGTATGAAAGAATTCTTGTTGGTTTAGAAGCTATACTTTCAACGAGAACTTATTGTGAGATTCTTTACCACACAAAAATCTGATCATCACAGGCATACATCATATGCATATTATGTGAATTGTTTGAGATTGCCTAATTGACTGCATATTACTTGCTAATTGTCTAAATGTTGTATCTGTTTCCTATTTGAATATGTCATGTCTGATATAATTGTGTTTTCCATATATACTCCTGCTAGTGGTTGGGAGGTCTAAAGGATTTGGAAAAGGAAGTATTAGTTAGACTGAAGATCTGTACTCAGTTGCCATTTATGGTTTAGTCTGTTTATAAGCTTTGAATTATCTATTGGAAGTTCTAGGATTGCCTTTGGCTTTCCCAGGACATTACATGTTAGATATGTGGGCACTGTTACAATACTGAAAACCTCCGGTTCTCACCCATGCGAATTTTGTGGTTTTCAGATGCAGGACGTGATGCTTCTCATTGAAGCATGCTGAAGACTTCTAGATTAGCGAAGATCCTTGGTTTTTGGGACTCTATTTTGGTTTATATGTTTTTCTTAGATACTTTTATCCTCACTAAATAATACAAACTGTGATGACTCCTCTTAGAGGAGGTTTTGGAGAATAGATTTTCTTTATTTTCGCCCTTTGGGGTTCCTTTGGGTTTCTTGCTTTATAAATTTATATAATCTCGTGTTAGCCTATCCTTTATCTGTTACGTTATGTCACCGATCGGAGTGTTGCGCTTTTCAAGTTACAATGCCAATTCTTCTTCAAAGGCTCCTAGTTATAATCAATTTTATTTTTAGAGGTCGTAATACCTTGCCATCTCTGAATTATGACTTAATCATAAGACTCGCTCTGTGCATTCTCTATAGAGCCTGAGAGATGGACTGACTATGCTTCTGTGTATTCTCTGTATGTGTGTTATGTGCTATTAGTATATTTACTTGATATAACTGGCATAAACGTTTATGAGCATGCATTTGGGACTTTGAAGCACTAAACTTTTGATATTGAGACTGATCAACTTAATATCGATTATTTGGTGTGTATAGGAACTAGATGGCGCCTCGTGGACGCAGTTGAGGCCATAGGAGAGGTCGTACTAATCCTCAGGGGCCGGGGATCAACCCAAATGACCCCGTGAACTTTATGATGACGTTGGAGAACATGGCTGCTACTATGCAGGCCACTGCTGAAGCTCTTGGGCAACAAATGAACAACAATGGCAATGACGAAGGTGGAGCTCAGGGCCCGATGACATTGGCAACCTTCTTGAAGGTTAATCCACCTAAGTTCAAGGGAACTACTAGCCTGACTAAAGCTAATACCTATTTTCATGCTATGGAGCAAGCACTGCAAGTGTAGATGGTACCTAAGGGGCAGTGTGTTGAGTTTGCTACCTATTTACTCACTGGGGAAGTATCGCATTGGTGGCAAGGAGTCCGACGTCTCCTGCAGCAGGGTGATAACTATATCACCTGGGATGCCTTCTGGGAGGAGTTCTATAAGTACTTTTTAACTTCTGTCAGGACGGCCAAGGAACTTGAGTTGCTGCCGCTGAAGCAGGGTACTATGTTCGTATCTAAGTATACTAACAAGTTTCAGGAGCTATTCAGGTTTTTCCGTATGTGTCAGAGGACTCCGGGAAACTATGAGGAATGGAAGTGCATTAAGTATGAAAGAGGACTCCGGAGCAATATCTTCAGCTCAGTGGGACCAATAGAGATTAGGACTTTCTCAGAGTTAGTGAACAAGAGTAGGGTTGCTGAAGAGTGTGTGAAGAAGGTGGCTGCAGAGAGGGGAAGTCACAAGGAATCATTCCTACAGAACCGAGGGAAGAAATTTGCACCTAAAGGTCCGCCTTTCAAGCCAGGAGGCTCTTTCAGGAGGCCCAACAACAACAACTCCCGAGAGAAAAGGTTTGGAAAACAGCGACAAAATGAGCAAACTTGTACTATGTGTGGAAGACACCATCCAGGTTCCCCGTGCAAGGCCGGATGGGGTTTGTGCTATTCTTGTGGTAAGGCAGAGCATAAGGCCGAAAACTATCTGGAGAAGCAGAAACAAGGTGCAGGGAAAGCACAGCAGACTGGTCAGGTGTTCACCACCTCAGTTATAGGTGCTGAGGGATCCGAGACACTTATCCGAGGTAACTGTAAAATGGCTGGTCAAACTTTAAATACTTTATTTCATTCGGGAGCAACACATTCATTCATTGCATTCGAAAAGGCTAGTGAGTTAAGCTTGAAGATTGTAGTTTTAGGTTATGACCTAAAGGTGTATAATGCCACCCATGAAGCCATGGTAACTAGGCTAGGATGTCCGCAAGTCTCATTTAGGATAAAGCAACGTGACTTTGTCCATAATTTTATCTACTTGCCGATGATCGGTCTTGATCTTATCTTGGGATTGGACTGGTTATCTGAGAACCATGTCCTGCTTAATTGTTCTGCAAAATTGGTGTATTTTATGCCGGAAGATACAAAAGGACCGGTTGTATTGAATAGTTATTACTTGAATTCGATGATGGTGATCTGTTCGGAAACTGAATGTCAGGGTATCTTGTTGTTAACCGCAGGTGTTTCGGGTGATGATAAAAGATTGGAACAAATTTCGGTTGTTTGTGAGTTTTCAGAGGTGTTTTCCGATGAAATTGATGAATTTCTACCTAACCGAGAGGTTGAGTTTGCTATTGAGTTGGTGCCTGGGGCTGGACCAATCTCGAGTGCTCCTTATAGGATGTCACCGCTAGAAATGGCCGAGCTAAAGTCTCAGCTGGAGGATCTGTTGGGTAAGAACTTTTCCGACCATGTATTTTCCCGTGGGGTGTGCCAATGTTATTGGTAAAGAAGAAAGATGGGAGTATGCAGCTCTGTGTGGATTATAGACAGTTGAACAAGGTCACAATAAAGAATAAGTACCCACTGCCAAGGATTGATGATCTCATGGATCAGTTACAAGGAGCCGGGATTTTCTCCAAGATCGATTTGTGATCCGGTTACCACTAGATAAGGGTGAGGGGTGAGGACATCCCCAAGACCTCTTTCAGGACTCGTTATGGTCATTACGAGTACATTGTAATGTCCTTTGGGTTGAAAAATGCTCCTGCAATGTTTATGGATTATATGAACAGAGTTTTCCATCCGTTTCTGGATAAATTCGTTGTTGTCTTCATTGATGACATACTGATTTACTTCAGGTTTGAAAAAGAGCATGCAGAACACTTGAGGACCGTATTGCAGATACTAAAGGAAAAGAAACTTTATGCAAAACTGTCTAAATGTGAATTCTGGAAGAAGGAGGTGAAGTTTCTGGGTCATGTGGTGAGTAAGCAATGGATAGCAGTAGATCCATCTAAGGTGGCGGCGGTAATGAATTGGGGGCGACCAACCTCAGTGACTGAGATAAGGATTTTTCTGGTCTTAGTTAGCTATTACCGAAGATTTATCAAGGGCTTTTCTCAGATAGCGTTGCCATTGACAAGGTTAACCCGCAAGGATGCGCCATTTGTTTGGACTCCTGAGTGTGAGGTGAGTTTTTAGGCGTTGAAGCCAAAGTTGACCACTACACCTGTGTTGGTGTTACCTGAGCTAAATGAGTCATTCGTGGTGTACTGTGATGCCTCACTGAAGGGTCTAGGGTGCGTGCTGATGCAGCATCGTAATGTGGTGGCGTATGCCTCACATTAGTTGAGACCTCATGAAGTTAATTACCCTACACACAATTTGGATCTCGCTGCGGTTATGTTTGAGCTAAAGGTGTGGAGGCATTACCTCTATGGGGTTAAGTTCCAAGTTTTCTCTGATCACAAGAGTTTGACATATTTCTTTGATTAGAAAGAGCTTAATATGAGACAGAGGAGGTGGATGAAATTACTGAAGGACTACGATTTTGAGTTGAATTACCATCTGGGGAAGGCGAATGAAGTGGCGGATGCGTTAAGTTGGAAGTCGTTGTATGCTGCTTTGATGATGCTTCGAGAAGAGGAGTTGCTCAAAGAATTCAAGAGTCTAAAAATTGGTGTTCAAGAAGTGTCTGAGACTCTGTGTTTGAGTTGATTATAGATCTCAAGTGATTTTAAATCTGAACTCCTAAAGGCTCATGAAAACGATGAGTGTTACCAAAGGTGTTACCGGATTAACTTTTCTTACTAACTAATTTAATTATGTAGGATTTAATTTATGGCAAACTATGTGACTAGACTCTAATTCCTTAGACCTTCCTAGTCTCCTCTAAAATTCATTAACTGCCAATTCCTTGGTCAATTAATTCCAATTAGAAGGTGATGATCAAATTCCAGTTTATATGCCACAAAAATTCTAATTGCCCAAAAATAAGGGGATTATATGTCACATATCCTGTTAAATCCAAATAATTATAATTTAGGAAAAATTGTTTTCAAGCTGTTGTTCACGTAAAGAGCTTTTCCAAGTTTTACAAGAACTCAAATTGAAAGAGGGTCATACTTCCGTTCCACCCAAATTCATAAAATAAAGAGCGAAAACAATTCTTAAATTATAAATCCACACATGAATTAAAATAAAAAAAAGCAATAAAATCAATCCATACAAATAGACAGAGCTCCTAACCTTAACAATGGAGGATTAGTTGCTCATGGAATGCGGAATGTAAAATTGTATAGAATTCCCTAATGGAATCCCCCTAATGGAATCTAAAATAGAAAAGAAGTCTCTCCTTTTTATAACTAATCCTAATTAATTTAAAATCTAATTTCTAAAATTAAGATAATATCTTTTCCTATATTCAAATTCAAATTTGAATTTAAATCAAAATTACTTATAAGAATCAGCAAGTCTTTAATTGATGGATGGGGACCACTTGATTCCTTCACTCTGCAGCCTCTGATATGTACTTTCTGGGCTGAAAACTGGGCAAAAGCAGCCCAGAAATCGTCCCCAGCATTTTTCTGCATTTTCTGCACGTGACACATGTCACGGTACGCGTCAGTCACGCCTACGCGTCGATGGTCTTTTTCCTGAGTCATGCAGACGCGTCGATCACACGCACACGTCGCTGTGCAAATCTTCAAATCACGCGTACGCATCAGTCACGCACACGCGTCGCCATGGAAAGTTCCAAATCACGCGCACGCATCGGTCACGCGTATGCGTCACTCCTCGCTGCCATCTCCTTTGATTCTTGTGCTGCAAAAACTCCATCAAATCCAGCCGAATGCTACTAAAATAAACAGTATTGCACAAAACTCAAAATAGCATCCATAGTGGCTAAAATATAATTAATTCTTAATTAAACTCAACAAATTAGATGCAAATTCACTAGGAAAAGATAGGAAATATGCTCACGCATACAACACCAAACTTGAACTGTTGCTTGTCCTCAAGTAGCCAAACTAACATAGGCTTAGGATGTGAATTTGCATGAGAATGAGAGTTCGATTAAGCTCATGTCTCTTTTTATAGTGGGGTTTATAACTGTAATCCTGAATAGTTTTGGCATCCCACCCTCTTTTGAATCAGAAGGATGCCATTATCATTCAGAATTAGAATCCAGATAATATTATGAATTCTCTTATCTTTATATTTCAGTTTAATCCTTGAACACAGCAAAATTTAGTTTAATTCATTTTTCTTTGGTGCTTTGCACCTTGAGCCTAGCCGTGACTTTAAATATTTTGTCTCAAGGATTACTTGACACAGAAACACCACAAGCACTTAACTGGGGGACTCTCTTTTAGTCTTGATTTTTCTTTCAGTTACTCCCAGACAGTGGTGCTCAAAGCCTTTGGCATACTCTATTAAACGCACTTGGTCTCGACTCTAAGTGTTTTGTCTCAAGGATTACTTGACACAATCACACCACAAGCATATGACTAGGGAAACAACTCTTTGAGCCTTTAATCATGTCTGACCTCCCTAGTCATTGATGCTCAGAGCCTTGGACCTTGCTTTTATTATTATTTATTTATTTATATCTTTTTTTCTTTTGCTATTTCTTTTGCTTCAAGGATTAAATTTTTGTTTATTTTAGAGAAGTCATAATAATTCTCTAAATTCTTGTTCCTTATACATCAACATCCCTTGATTCAAATTCTAATATGCACAGTTCATATCATGCATTCAAAAATCACAGAAAATACCACCACTTTTAAGTAAATAAGACTATTCTTAAAATTAAACTTAATTTCTCATACAATACATGATTAAAAAAAATTTTGATTTCAAGCTCAGTGGGGAATACATGAGACATCTTTCAGAATTAAAGCACTTAACAGAAAACTAAACTAGAACCTATGAATCTACTAATAAAGTATCATGCACTAAACAAAACAAAGTAGCAGGAAACCGGAATATAACATAATAAAAGCGGGAGGGAATAAAAAATGAAAGAAACTCAACCACCTTAGTTATCCGAGCGATCGTTTTATTCTTCAGGTTGTGCTCCTTTGTGAAGATGATTTGCCTCCCTTTTGTGCCAGAAAACCCATAAGGGCAGCGTCAACACCAAACTTAAAGGTTTACTTGTCCTCAAGAAAAGAAGAAAAGTGTAGTTGTGCGGCAAAGGCGATGCGTACGCGTGCAGCACGCGTATGCGTGGGTCGCGAGTTTCCTTTATGACGCGTTAGCGTCAGGCACGCGTCTGCGTGCCATAGGTTTTGTGCGATTCGCGCGAAGCTAGCCGCGTGCACGCATAACTCTCTGTTCAAATTTATTTTTCACGCACAGACATATGACACGTACGCGTCAGCGACGCTTGCGCGTCATGTTTTTTTTTTTTAGCTTGAGGTGTTCGGTTCCTGGAATAACATTGCTGCGTGATCAGAAAATTAGTAAGAACTCAATAAAAATAAAATAAATAAGAAAAATACTACTACAAAAAATAAAAATAGCTAAGGATACGAAGTTATCTGGTTGCCTCCCGACAAGCGCTTCTTTATCGTCACTAGCTTGATGGTCAGCTCCTCTAAGGAGGAGGATCATAGGGGCTCAGCTCTTCACCCCTTACTTTGAACTTCTTTCTTGTGTCTCCATAATGTAGCTCAATATGCTCCAGAGAGAGGATTTTGATTACTGTATAAACCCATGCTGGATTGTTGGTCAACACCACCTTCATTCATGGGGAGAAACCTTCAGTGGGGAACTTTTTGTTTCTCCATCCTCTGGGTACTTTCTTCTTTTTGGGAACCTCCTCCTTGGTAGATGATGCATTCCCAACACCAAACTTGGGTTTGATGTCAGAAGGAATTTTATTAATTGTTACCAAGGGAGGTTTGAGCTGCAGATTCTGCTGTGTATCATTAGGGGGTTTTTGAAGGGTTGGATCAATAAGCTCAGTCTGCATGCACCTCTCTTCTTCACCTGTTGAATGTATATCTTTGAAGACATGAAAGATCAATTGCTCATTATGCACTCTAAGCATTAATTCACCCACTTCTACATCAATCAGAGCTCTTCCTGTGACTAGGAATGGTCTTCCTAGAATTATAGAGGCATTCTCATCCTCCCCTGTGTCAAGAATCACAAAGTCTGTTGGGAGGAAGAACTTATCCACTTTGACCAAGATATTCTCCACTAATCCGTATGCAGGCTTAATAGATTTGTCTGCCATCTGTAATGCTATCTTTGTGGATTATGCCTCTTGGATTTGCAGCTTCTTCATCATAGATAAGGGCATTAGATTTATACATGCCCCCAGATCACATAGGGCTTTCTCAAAGATTGTGCTCCCAATGGTGCATGGAATTTGAAAGCTCCCTGGATCTGGCATCTTCTTTGGCAAGTTATTCTGAATTACAGCACTACATTCCTTAGTCAGGACTACTGTCTCATCTCCCTTTAAATGCTTTTTCTTTGACAACAGCTCTTTTATGAACTTGACATAGATATGCATTTGCTCCAAAACCTCAGCAAAAGGAATATTGATTTGCAACTTTCTGAAGACTTCCAAGAACTTTGAAAACTGCTTGTCCTTGGACTCCTTTTGAAGTCTCTGAGGATATGGCATCTTAGGCTTGTACTCAAGAGCCTTTGGCAATGTAAGATAAGTGTCAAGAGAGTCTGGGAATGGGTTGTCCGCACGCTTTGGAGGGGCGTGCTCCAATTTTCCATTCTTCTCCTCTGGAGCTTCTTTTTCAACTAACTCTTCATTGTCCTTGGTCTCAGAGCCAGCTACTTTACCACTTCTCAATTGAATAACCTTGCAATCTTCTCCTGGGTTCACCACTGTATCACCTTGAAATGTACTTGCAGACCTCTCAAGTATTTGCTTGCTCAGTTGGCCCACTAGCACCTCTAAATTTCTAATGGAGGCTTTGGTTTCCTGCATAACTTGTGCTTCCATACTTGCCACTTGTCTACTTATCAAGGTGATAGTCTTGCATTCCTCTCTTGGATTTGGAATTGTGTTACCAGGAAGGCTATTAGTGGTCTTCTGATCAATTTCAGTGACTTTTGTGGCTAAGTGACCCATTTGAATCTCCAGGTTCTTGATGAATGCTTTGGTTTCCTGTCTAAAACCTGTCAATATTGCTTCCAAATCATTGTTCTGTTGAAAACCGCCCTGAAAACTATTGTTGAAGTTCTGAGGTCTCTGAGGTTGATCCCTCAATCCAAAAGATATCTAGTTGAGTCCATTTGGAGAACATGTCCAGAAGATATTGCCTAGTCAGTAGCTTGTATCTCTCCCAAGCTTCATACAGAGTTTCACCATCCTTCTGTATGAAAGTCTGAACCTCTACTCTAAGCTTAGTCAGCTTCTTTGGTGGGAAAAATTTAGTGAAAAACTCAGTAACCACCTTGTTCCAAGTATCCAAACTCTCCGTGGGTTGGGAATCTAGCTATAGCTTTGCTCCATCCCTCAGAGCAAACGGGAAGAGCATGAGTTTG
The DNA here is from genome assembly GCF_014773155.1 of Arachis stenosperma. Lineage (NCBI taxonomy): Eukaryota > Viridiplantae > Streptophyta > Magnoliopsida > Fabales > Fabaceae > Arachis > Arachis stenosperma. The sequence continues at coordinate 47,617,217 of NC_080381.1, read as the reverse complement.
TACACATATGGGTTTACTCCATTTGTCTTCACAGTATCACAAATTTACAAAAAACTAGAAATAAATTGATTTGGGTCTTCGTGGGGAAGACCATGATACTGGCTTTTTTGTTGCACTAGGGTGACCAATTGAGGCTTCAACTCAAAGTTGTTCACAGCTATAGGAGGCACCACAATGCTCTTTCCATACAGATCTGCTGTATGAGCGGAGAAAGAACCAAGTACTCTCCTTTGTTGTTCATTCCCATTCGGGTTTGCCACATTGGCATTATCAGCATCATTAGGATCCATAGTGGATTTTGCAGCCTGGTAGCGTCTTGCTTGTTGTAAACGCCGTCTGAAAGTCCTTTCAGGTTCAGGATCAAAGTCTAAGAGATGTTATTTATCTCTGTTCCTGCGCATAAACAAACAGAAGACAAGAAAAGATGGGAATTTCTACGTCAGAATGCAGAGAATTCTCAGAGAGATAACCTGTGTAAAAGAAAATAAAACAACTAAATAATTAAAGCCTGGAGAATTTCAAAAATTATAAAAAAATAAACAAAAAATTTAAAATAAAGATAACTAGGGTACACCAAACTTAATTTCAGAAATTAAAAAAAATATAGGATAAAATTTTTTGTTTTTTTGTTTTTTTTGTTTTTTGTTTTTTGAAAATTAAAGACAAAAATAACACAAAACTAATAGAAAATAAAAAATAAAAGAAATAAATGCAATTTGAAGAAAACAAAAATGAAAATAAAAGGAAATGCGGTATTTTACAACCCACAAACTAATTGGCAAGTGCACTGGGTCATACCAAGTAATACCTTACGTGAGTAAGGGTCGATCCCACGAGGATTGATGGATTAAGCAACAATAGTGTTTGATAGGCTTAATTAGACAAGCAGAAAATAGTGTTTAGATGTTAAAAAAGCATTAAAGAGTAAAGAAGAGTTTGAAGAGATAGGAGAATAAGGGAATAAATTGGGAATAAAATATGGAGAAGATAGTTAAGGTTTCAGAGTTATCTATTTTTCCGGACTAACTTTTCTTACTAACTAATTTAATTATGTAGGATTTAATTTATGGCAAACTATGTGACTAGACTCTAATTCCTTAGACCTTCCTAGTCTCTTCTAAAATTCATTAATTGCCAATTCCTTGGTTAATTAATTCCAATTAGAGGGTGATGATCAAATTCCAGTTTATATGCCACAAAAATTCTAATTACCCAAAAATAAGGGGATTATATGTCACATATCCTGTTAAATCCAAATAATTAAAATTTAGGAGAAATTGTTTTCAAGCTGTTGTTCAAGTAAAGAGCTTTTCCAAGTTTTACAAGAACTCAAATAGAAAGATGGTCATACTTCCGTTCCACCCAAATTCATAAAATAAAGAGTGAAAACAATTCTTAAATTATAAATCCACAAATGAATTAAAATAGAAAAAGCAATAAAATCAATCCATACAAATAGACAAAGCTCCTAACCTTAACAATGGAGGATTAGTTGCTCATGAAATGCAGAATGTAAAATTGTATAGAATTCCCTAATGGAATCCCCTAATGGAATCTAAAATAGAAGAGAAGTCTCTCCTTTTTATAACTAATCCTAATTAATTTAAAATCTATTTTCTAAAATTAAGATAATATCTTTTCCTATATTCAAATTCAAATTTGAATTTAAATCAAAATTAATTATAAGAATCAGCAAGTCTTTAATTGATGGATGGGGACCACTTGATTCCTACACTCTGCAGCCTCTGATTTGTACTTTCTGGGCTGAAAACTAGGTCAAAAGCAGCCCAGAAATCGCCCCCAGCATTTTTCTGCATTTTCTGCACGTGGCACATATCACGCGTATGCGTCAGTCACGCCTACGCGTCGATGGTCTTTTTTTCGAGTCACGCGGATGCGTCAATCACGCGCACGCGTCGCTGTGCAAGTCTTCAAATCACGCGTATGCGTCAGTCATGCGCACGCGTCGCCGTGGAAAGCTCCAAATTACGCGCACGCGTCAGTCCCGCGTACGTGTCACTCCTCACTGCCATCTCCTTTGATTCTTGTGCTGCAGAAACTCCATCAAATCCAGCCGAATGCTACCTAAAATAAACAGTATTGCACAAAACTCAAAATAGAATCTATAGTGGCTAAAATATAATTAATTCTTAATTAAACTCAAAAAATTCGATGCAAATTCACTAGGAAAAGATCGGAAAGATGCTCACGCATTAGCACCCTTAAAGAGTTAGCACAGTTATACATAAAGGAGATTGTGAGACTTCATGGTGTACATGCTACTCTAATCTCTGATAGAGACGCTCATTTCACTTCGAGGTTTTGGGGTGCATTTCAGAAAGCTTTTGGAACCTGATTAAGCTTGAGCACAGCTTACCATCCTCAAACAGATGGTCAATCCGAGAGGACGATCCAAACCCTATAAGATATGTTGAGGGCTTGTGTTCTGGATCAGCTGGCGAGCTAGGATCGATATATGCCGCTAGTGGAGTTTGCGTATAATAATAGCTACCATGCGAGCATCGGAATCGCTCCGTATGAGGCTCTGTGTGGGAGGAAATGTCAATCTCCGCTATGTTGGTATGAAGCTGGGGAAAAAGACTTGTTGGGGCCGGAGATGTTAGCTGAGACCACTGAACAAGTCAAGAAGATCCGGGATAGGATGCTTACTGCGCAGAGTCGTCAGAAGAGTTACGCCATCAGAGGTGGAAGCCCTTAAAATTTCAGGAAGGAGACCATGTTTTCCTTAAGATTACTTCAACCACAAGAGTAGGTAGGGCAATTAAAGCGAAGAAGCTGAATCTTGGGTACATTGGTCCATTTCAGATCTTGCAGAGGGTTGGACTGGTGGCATATCGGATGGCTCTACCACTTCATCTTTCGAACCGGCACGATGTATTTCATGTGTCGCAGCTTTGAAAGTATACTCCTGATGCTAGCCATGTGTTAGAACCTGAATCTATTCAGTTGAAAGAAGAATTGACGCTTCCAGTGGCTCCGGTTAGAATTGATGATACTAGTATCAAACGGTTGCGTGGAAAAGAGGTTTCGTTAGTAAAAGTGGCATGGAGTCAAGGTGGTGTTGAGGAACACACTTGGTAACTCGAGTCAGAGATGCGAGATGACTACCAACACTTATTCTCAGGTAATTGAATTCGAATTTTGTGGAAAAATTTCTCAATTAGGTGGGTAGAATATAAAACCCCGTTAATTAAAGACTAATTAGCCTATAAATGAGAATTTATTCTAGAAAGCCAAAAAAGGTGATTTTTATGGCTTAATATGATAGAGGAGATTGAGACGAGAAATTTGATACCAATTTTATAGAAATCAGACCAAGATTAGACCGAACGGGCCAAACCTAACCAACCGGACCCATATTGGGCCCTTGGCCCAACCTAACTAAACCTAAAAAACCCTAAAACAGCACTCTCTCTCCTCTCTACACACTCATACATGCTGAAAAAGGAAATGGGAAGGGGAAGAACACTCTCTCAGGTTCTAACCTTGGTTGATCTTCAAACCACCATAACTTTTGATCTAGAGCTTCAATTGCCGCACCGTTTGCGGCCACGCATTCACCGCGACGAGCTCTACAAAACCCACTACTTTATTTTTGAGGTAAGCCACGAATTCATTTCAATTATTCATCCCTTAATTTCGAATTTCCTGGAGAAAAGTGTTGAGATTTTGGGCTCTTTGATGTTATAAGATCCAACTCTCTTAACGGAGAAGATTAATCTTGTCTCCTTGAACCTTAGGTATGGTAAGGTTCTCAACCCTAGTGGAATTTGTTGTTCTATGATGTTTGGGTATTGAGTTGTTGTGTCGGATGTGATAATTGTGGCTTAGGTAGTGTGTATGTGAATATTGAGGCTTGATTGAGATTTTTGGAAAGCTTGGAAAAGGGCTTTGGTGTGCCAAAAATCTGTTCTTGGAGGTGTTGAGATCTTGAGATCTTGTGGAAAAGTGATTTGGAAGTGCTCCGGTTGAGCGGGGGAAATCGACTATGGTATGGTCTCGATTTCCTGTATCTAAAATGTAATGTGGTGTGAAAACTTAGGCTAGAGGCCCTCAGAAAGGAATTTAATTATTGATATTGTTGAATGGGTGAGATATATTATGTGGTCATGCTTGTGATTATGATTATTGATGCCTTGATGGTATGATGCATGAGGGATATGCATGTTGTGATATATGCTTGATGAATAATTGAGGTTGAATTATGGATGAGGCCATGATGATGGTGAGTATCATACTAATTATATGTAATGATGATTGAATGGAAATGGTGTTGTTGGAATTTGGGATGAGGAAGGATGTATGACATGTTAATGTGTTTGCAATTTAGCTATTTGATTGAGATGGGTTAAAATGGTTGGATGGTGGTTTTGTGAATTTGATAAAAATCTTAAAGTATGAGTTGAGGAGGCTTGAGGTTAATTTTTGATATGTTTTAGGTTGATTTCAAAAAGGGTTGAAATTGGTATGTTTTGGTTGATTTTGAAAACCATTGAGATTGGTTTATTTTGAAAATGGCACTTTGTGGTTTTGTATGAAAATGTGGTTTTTGGGCATACTTTGACGGAGCGTAACTTGGGCTCCGGATCCTCGTTTTGTGCCAAATTTATTTAGAAATGAAATTGGATCCGGGATGTTCATGTTGTTCGAAGAACGGGGAAAATGATTTGAAACGAAGAAGTTATGTCCGTCGGAAGATTGGGGTTTGAAACTGTAAATTCTGTAGCTTTTAACTTAGTAAAATTTTTGGCAAAATAAACCCCCACGCGTAGGCGTGATTGAGGTGTACGCGTCGTTTTCGCTATCCAAGCGTGCACGTGGCCGACGCGTACGCGTCGATGCGCCACACCCGATTGCCCAGCCTAATTCTCGAGAGTTGTGCGAGAATTGTGCCAGTTCTATTCGTGGGGCACAAATCGCACCCACGCGTATGCGTGGCTGACGCGTAGGCGTCACTTGGCTGTTTTCCCATCCACGCGTGCGCGTGGGCGACGCATATGCGTCGATGAACTTTTTGGCATTCCACGCATGCGCGTGAGCGACGTGCACGTGTGACCCTGTTTTCTCTTCAAAGTTGATTTTTGAGTTTTCAAAGCCAAATTTCATACTTCTAATCCTCCGATCTCACCCCCTTATGATGTAAATCATTATGATATGCCTAGCAATGAGAAAGGAGCTAGGGGATGTGGTAACTTGTGAATGAAGAAAGGGGAGAATTAATGATCGATGATGATCAAATATGATTATATGAGATACGGAGGATGGCGGTGGAAGTGCTTTATGTGCCATTAGCCGAAGGGCTATATTTGTTAATAAATTGGTTGGTTTTGGATTGAACTATGAGCCGGATGGCTGAGTTATTGCCGAATTACGGTGGAGCCATTATTGATTTATGGCTGAGTATGATTGCATATATGCGTATTAAATGAAATGTGAATGTTGCACTTCCACTATCTGAGATACGAGTTTCCCTAGGTGAAAGCAGTGGCTAGCCACCATGTGCTCCAGGTGGAGACTCGATACTCTGCTGACCCTATGTCGTAAGTGTGGCCGGACACTGTGAAAGTATAACTCGATACACTGCTGAATTATGAGTATGAATCATATTGAGTATAACTCGAGTTGGGGATGCACGACAGAGGGACCGTCCAATGGTTAGCTACCAGGACTTTTCGGGCTGGCTTTATAACCGACAGATGAGACTCATCAGCCATTAGGATAGGCATACATCATATGCATATTATGTGAATTGTTTGAGATTGCCTAATTGACTGCATATTACTTGCTAATTATCTAAATGCCGTATATGTTTCCTATTTGTATATCTCTTGTATGATATAACTGTGTTTGCCATATTATACTCCTGCTGGTGGTTGGGAGGTCTGAAGGATTTGGAAAGGAAAGTATTTGTTAGACTGAAGATCTGTAGTCAGTTTCCATTTGTGGTTTAGTCTGTTTATAAGCTTTGAATTATCTGTTGGAAGTTCTAGGATTGCCTTTGGTTTTCCCAGGACATTACATGTTAGATATGTGGGCAATGTTACCATACTGAGAACCTCCGGTTCTCACCCATGCGGATTTTGTGGTTTTCAGATGCAGGACGTGAGGCTTCTCACTGAAGCATGCTGTAGACTTCTGGATTAGTGAACATCCTTGGTTCTCGGGACTCTATTTTGGTTTATATGTTTTGCTTAGATACTTTTATCTCCACTAAATAATACAAACTGTGATGACTCCTCTTAGAGGAGGTTTTGGAGAATAGGTTTTATGTATTTTCGTCCTTTAGGGTTCCTTTGGGTTTCTTGCTTTATATATTTGTATATACTTCTATGCTCAGACCGGTTATATTTACAACCAGATATTGAGTTTTGATATTCGTGTTTTTGGCACTCGTTTGTATATATATAATCTTGTGTTAGCCTATCCTTTATCTGTTACGTTGTGTCACCGATCAGAGTGTATCGCTTTTCAAGTTACGATTTTGTTTTACCCATTATTCTTCAAAGGCTCCTTGTTATAATCATTTTTCACACTACTATACGTACTAAATTTTATTTTTAGAGGTCGTAATACCTTGCCATCTCTGAATTATGACTTAAGCATAAGACTCTGTATGGTAGGGTGTTATAAAACTCATATAAAATTTTGAGTTGAAGTCCAAGTGTCAGTTGTTAGACATACTCTACCACAATTTGTCGAGAGAAAATCTTGCAACTTCATCTTCTCTTTAGCATAAAGAGCTCCAATGTCACGTGCTAATATAGTCCATGAAGGAACTTTGAATCATGCTTTTAGGGAATGCACAAATCTTCGGAATTTTGGGCTATTAACAAAGTGAAATAGTAGCTCTTTCCCAATAATCATTTTCACAAGTGCCCTTCGAGGCTCCTCTTGGTCAAATTTGGAAGCACTGAGTGAATTTAAAACACCATGCTCATCTATAGTCGATGTGGTCGTTGTTTTTCTTCTTTTGTTCGAATCCTTATAAGGATTTTTCTTGCATCTTCTCAAATAACCACCCATTGAGCTAGTTCTGTTCCCATATTGTATTAAACTACCACAATATTGGCATTTGACCTTTTTCTCGGTGCGTTCTCTATGTCAAAATGATCCCAAACAGCTGACCAATTTTTACAAACACCTGACGGTGGAGAAGATAGTTGAGTACTAGCAGACATCCCTACTACTTCAATATTACTGTTTTCAGTCATCTTGCTCTGCATATAAAGCAAGGTACATAACTCAAAATTTGATGCCAAACATACTAAAATTAACACAAATTAATCCAAAGAAACAACAGCCAATGCTATTAGCAGTAGAACAGAAATAAAAACTTAGAATGTCAGTAGAAAAATCTTTAAAATTAACTTCACTGTGATGACCTTGATTTTGCTGATTAGCATGAAGAAAACAAATTATTGATATAAAATGAATTATACGATTCCAACATTGTTTTTCATACAAATGTATATTTCTTTGTTTTACATCTTTTTTTTTCCAAAGATCCCAAAAAAAGTACATCAAAGCCAATATGAAACATTGTAATTTTCATGCAAAAAGATGGTTAAACTAGGATCCACGTTAATTACAATAGTTATTAGAGCATTTAGTAAGGCTTAATATGAGTAGTTTTAGTGTCATTGCTTAATCCTAGTGCTAAGGGCAATCCGTTTTAAAAGGAACTGGATAACTAAATGAAGGGTATTAAATCCTTTTATATATGCTTGCGACTTTATGGCCTAATAAAGGTTTTATTAGCTTAGTGCTATTATTATTTGAACTTCCACACAAACAAAATCAGATTATAGAAAATACAACAATTTGGGTAATTTCAATATATGACACTTATATAGAACTATCGCCTTTCTAACCGAATCCTAAAATCTTAACCTACCATAATCTCATTTTACCACACAGTTACAAGAAAAATATATAACTTTTTTGCATTTGGGTAATTTCAATCTCAAATCCCACACAGTTACAGGGAAAATTTCAAAGTGCATTGCTTTCTAGATTTATAGAATTCATCAAGAGGCATAAATTAATATGCATTCTACTTTCACAAATCTACTCATCAAAACAAGAATTAATTATTAAAAAAAAAATTCATAAGCTAACACTAGTTACTAGGCACTGAATTCGATGGTTCCAGAACGTTTGGACCATTAAATGGTCCCATAATAAAATATATTTATTAAACTTTTTAATAACCATTAAATAGTCTTTTTTATTTTAATTACAAATTAATCTTTTATATATTATTTAATTATAAAATATATTTTTTATTTTATAAATTATTATTTTATCATTCATCTATTATGTTTATTGATAATCAAAAACAAAAACAACAACGAATTAGATCTTCCATTAATCATAATAAATATTTTAGCAATCCTAATCAATTAGAATTTTATCCTTGATCCGTTACATCCGTATAGGTTTGTGAAATCATGTTTGTTACGTAATCAATCGATTAGATGCACAAACAATTGATTAAATTTTTGGTTTTCCCAAAATTCAATCGATTGGAATTAATACACAATGTTGAATTTTCAAGGCATGTGAATTTTTTCTTATTCAATGAATTGTTCATGTTACCCAATCGATTGAAGTTTTCAAAGCAATATGAGTTCTCAATCTGATGCAACCCCTTACTAAGCCTTGTGCTCAACAATGTTGAAAAGAGCCCATATTTTCTTACTATGTATGAAGTACCATCCCATTCCCATTTGTGAATTATTGACGACGATAAAATTGAATATTCAAGCCTAAAAAAAGAACTGTCTTTCTTTTAATAAGCCTAACCTTAAACCGAGCCTTTGTCGTTACGCATGCATAGCCTCCAGTATGAGAATCAAGGCATTCTACTGGGGTAGTGCACACATGTGAAAATATTTTTGGATCTAACTAGTTCAAAGTAGGGTTTGTCAAGTGAATCGTCTACATACTCAAGGTCATGGTTGTCTAAGATTTGAATAATGCTGGGAAGACTGGCAAGATGTTGCAGATGGATTATTCCTAGGTGGTCACACTTTCTACCTTCCAAAAACAAGCGAATACCTATTACAGGCCTACGTCCTCTGTTAACCTGCAATGCATGTATTAAACTTCAATCGATTTGGTAACATGAAGAATCGGTTGAATAAGAAAAAACCCACATGCCTTGCAAACTTCAATCGATTGTGTTTCAATTCCAATCGATAGAATTTTGGGAAAACGAAAAATTCAATCGATTGTTTTGTACATTCAATCGATTAATTATCTAACAAACACGATTTCACAAATCTATAAGGATGTAATGAATCAAGGATAAAATTCTAACTGATTAGGATTGCCAAAATATTTATTACGATTAATAGAAGATCTAATTCGTTATTGTTTTTATTTTTTATTATTAATAAACATGATAGATGAATGATAAAATAATAATTTATAAAATAAAAAATAAATTTTATAATTAAGTAACATATAAAGAATTAATTTGTAATTAAAATTAAATAAAGACTATTTAGCAGTTATTAAAAAAATTTAAAAAACATATTTTAATATAAGACCATTTAATGGTCCAAATATTTTGGGACCATCGAATCCGGTACCTAGTTACTAACGTTTCTCTTATTTGAGACACGAACCAATGAACCAATGATAAAAAAATTATCAAATAATAATATGAAATTCATCAAGTCAACTCAAGTCTTAGTCAAATTTCCAGATTTGAACAAGTTCAAAGTTCAAAACTAACACAGTTATACAAAGATTAAATAAAAATAGGGGTGAATAGAAAAAAAATGAAAACTCACGTTAGAAGGATTAAGAAGTTCAGCAGGGGTCAAATAAATAGCGAAGTGAAAAGAAGGAGAAATGGGTGGTACTAACCTTATAAGGCTGTGACCCAGAGGCAAGGAGCACAAGCAGAGGTGAATGGAAAGAAAAAGAACTGGAAGCCCACAACGGTGAAACCAAAGGATGACAACATCGAACGATATGGAGAAGGCCAAAGACAGAAGAAGAGAAACAGAGGTGAGGTCGTTGAACGGTTAAAGGAGACAACACGGTATCGGTGCCAGTTGCCTACTCTGGTGCTGGCTGCGGTGGAGACTACACAGTTGAAGGAGAAGAGCCGAAGGAGAAGAGGACTGGATTTGTGCGTGACTAAGTGTGAACTGGTTCAGCGAATCAGAGTTAAGATTTTTTCAAATTTGGATATTAATTTGGATCTGGATCCGGATTTAAAACTATTTAAATGGTTTGGATTAAAAACTTAACTATAAAATAAATTTAATTTGGTTTGAATTTTTTAATTTAAAATTGTTTTTTTTAATGATTTAGTTCAGATTTGGTTTAAAATCCAAATTCTGGATTTTTTTTGCACACCCCTAACTGTATATACAATAATATATAACAATCAGATATACAGAAGAAACTCCTTAAACTCTTCCGTCCTGAAAAAAGAAGTCTGTAGGGGGTGAGAACATCGTCCTTGAAAGGGTTCTCAGTAAGGAGTTTTTAAGAATTGTCATAAAAGGATACGTACAAGAAAAGAATTAACTTCAACGCAACTCATTTCTCAATATAAAGATACCAATCGGATTTCCAAATTAAGCTTTCATTAACCATCATAAAGCCAACTCAGTGAATCAAGAATTCAATCAAGTAAACAATCACATTCTTTCAAAATAATTCAGTCAATCCATAAGACTCACATAATCACCAAAAATATATTTTTGCATCAATATCGATTTATAACAATTCTCCACAATAAAATGAGTTTAAGGAAATTGCCCCTACCTCGATCGCGATTCAACAACGTAATAAAACTCTATTTTCTCTCGATCCGTAACAACGGCAGCCACAACCACAACTCCAAACCACTTTCACAGCAACCATAGCAACTCTAATCGCAACATTTAATAACCGAAACTCAATCATATAGTAAATACCGCCACAAAACCTCAACATAAGATAACAGAACAGCGACTAAAGGGATTTTCGAAACAAAAACGCTTACCGCAACTAAGAAGAAATAACTGAGCTAATTAACGGCAGCTCCGGTGGTGGTTTTGGTAGCCACATCGACTTTCCTGGTGGCCAGGCACGGTCACAAGGCCTCCTCCTTCCCCGACGAGCCTGCCTTCTCCCTCCGTTCACGTTTGGTCATGTCTCCCTCTCTCCTATTCGATCTTCTCCCCGCGGAGGAACCCATCAGAGATTGTGGTGGCCTCCGGCACCATTTTGATGATTAGATTTTTGATGGTATAAAATTTCACAAATGAATTCTCATTGCAAGTATAGTTTCTAAACCAATCAATAATCCTTTCATACAAAAAGTTGTTTGTCACTAGTACAAACCCCTAAAATTTATAAACCGAAGTATTCAAACCTCGGGTCGTTCTCCCTAGGAATTGTAATGAAGTGTCTTGTTATTGTTTTAAGTTTTTAGACAAGAATTATAAATGGCAAAGAAAATAAACTAACAACTAACAAAGCTCTTGGCAAGATATGAGAATTAGAAGTCTTATCCTAGTTATCCTCCTCAATTGTAACAACAAATTATTCATTGCTCCAACTTAGTTAACCTCTAACCATGGAGAAAAGTCAAGTGGATGAATCAATTTGATTCCTCAAGTCCTAATCTACTCCCAATGGAAAGACTAGCTTTAGAGGCATTCAAATCAATTAGCAACTTGGAATTATCAATCAACAAAGGAATTAGATAACTCAAGAGTCACTAATTACTCTACCTAGGCCAAGAGGAGCAAAACCTACACTAAAATCCAACCAAGTATTTCATCAAACACTTTGAATGTACAAAAGAAAAGCATAGTAAATTGATAACAAGAATAGAATCTAACAACAATTATTGAAAAGAATTAACAACAACAATCAAAAGAAACACATTTATTATGAATTACCTTGATTGAATTGAAAGAAAGTAGAAGAAACAAAAGTAGATCTACAACAAAACACAAGAACAACATAAAAGAGATTACAACAAAAGAATGGAAGAAGAATGAATGTAACTACAAGGAATTGAGAAGATAGAAGTAGAAGAAGATGAATTAAAATCTAGATCTAAGAACTAAACCTAATCCTAATTCTAATCCTAGAGAGAAGTGAAAGCTTCTCTCTCTAAAACTAACTCTAAGTTAATCCTAATCAGTGTGAATGATTGGAATCCCCCTTTGCTCTTCAATCCTTGGTTTTAAATAGCAGTTTGGGCACCAAAGTTGGTTGAGATTGGGCCCCACAACCTTTGAGAATTTGTTGGGTGCGAATTCACTTAAAAATCAAGTATCAGCATCGACACGTACGCGTCCATGGGGTAATTCGCAAGGTGCGCGTAAGCGTCAGGTGCGCGCGCGCGTCCATGGGCTAGTTCAACTCTTTGGCTTTTCATGATCTTCTCCACTTTGCATGCTTTCTTCTTCACTCCTTTGATTCTTTCCTAGCCTTTTCAATCTGAAATCACTAACAAACATATCAAGGCATCTAGTGGAATCAAAAGGAGATTAAAATCATCAAGTTAAAGGCCTAAAAAGCATGTTTTCACACTTAAGCACAAATAAGGAGACAATCTCAAAATCATGCTAATTCATTGCATAAATGTAGGTAAAGGTATTAAAATCTCCAAAAATCAATACAAGATAAACCCTAAAAATGGGGTTTATCAGCACAGTGGCTTCGTTGGCGGCGTGGCCTTCGGCGATGACCAGGGACACGGTGATAACACGCAGCAGCAACTCTGTATTCCTCGCGCGACCCATCCCTCTCCTCGACAGTAACGCAGGTGGTGGCTGCAGCTAGATGCGGCAGCGAGCTAGGCGTGTTAGGGTGCAGCTCCTCAGCAGTGACGACGAAATGGCGACAATGCAATAGCTCAACGGCAACGCGTGTGACAGTGGCGGCAGTCCCTCTTTCCCCTGGCGACACTTTTTCCTTCCTCCCCCTCTTCTTCTCGGCTCTCCCTTCCCATCCATTCTCCCTCTTCTCTCTTTCCCTTTCCCTTTTTTTTTCCGCTCAGAATGACGGGTTGACGCCGGGACTTTTTTTTGTGTGAGGGAGTGGGTAAGGTGAGTGTGTGTATTAGGATTAGGGTTAGGGTTTTAATTTGGGAAAAGGAGTAAGTGTAGGTTGGTAATTTCAATAAAAATAACGATAATATAGTAATTGGAAACTAATTTTAATCTAACAATAATTATATATAAAAATACTATTTGTTCATCAATTTACAAATTATTTTCAAATAAATACTCTAACCTAAAAATTAGAGATAATATAATTAATTTTCTTTATTCATAAAAATTAAAGTATTAAATTCTAAAATCTCAATTTTTTAAATCAATTCGTATAAAATTCTTATTAATTTATAATTACTAAAATTTATAATTTAAATATGAAAATTATCCAATATTTATAAAATTAAATAAAAATTCTAATTTTATTATCAAAACTTGATTTGATTAGCTTTAATAAAATAATTTCTAAAAGTAAAGTCTTTAATGAATAAATAAATTAAAATTGACTCATAATAAGATTTTTTAAAAGTTCTGGGTCTTACATATTCCACAAATATTAGCAGAGTGTTTATCAGAGGGGGTGATGAGCGGATATTTTATACGCTTTTTAGGGGTAATTTCATGTAGATTTTAGTATGTTTTAATTGGTTTTTAGTAGAATATTATTAGTTTTTAGGCAAAAATCATATTTCTGGACTTTACTATGAGTTTGTGTGTTTTTCTATGATTTCAGGTATTTTCTGGCTGAAATTGAGGGAGCTGAGCAAAAATCTGAGTTAGGTTAAAAAAGGATTTCTGATGCTGTTGGATCCTGACCTCCCTGCACTCGAAATAAATTTTCTGGAGCTACAGGAGTCCAATTGGCGCGCTCTCAACGGTGTTGGAAAGTAGACATCCAGAGCTTTTCAGCAATATATAATAGTCCATACTTTGCACGAAGATAGACGACGTAAACTGGCGTTCAACGCCAGTATCATGCTGCTGTCTGGCGTCCAGCGCCAGAAACAGGTTACAAGTTGGAGTTCAACGCCAGAAACAGGTCACAACCTGGCGTTGAACGCCCAAAACAGCCCCAGGCACGTGAGAAGCTTAAGTCTCAGCCCCAGCACACTCCAAGTGGGCCCCAGAAGTGGATTTCTGCATCATCTATCATAGTTTACTCATTTTCTGTAAACCTAGGTTACTAGTTTACTATTTAAACAACTTTTAGAGACTTATTTTGTACCTCATGACATTTTCAGATCTAAATTTTATACACTTTGACGGCATGAGTCTCTAAACTCCATTGTTGGGGGTGAGGAGCTCTGCAGCGTCTCAATGAATTAATGCAATTGTTTCTATTTCACTCAAACGTGTGTGTGTTCCTATCTAAGATGTTCATTCGCGCTTAATTGTGAAGGAGGTGATGATCCGTGACACTCATCACCTCCCTCAATCCATGAACGTGTACCCGACAAATACTTCCGTTCTACATCAGATTGAATGAGCGTCTCTTAGCTTTCTTAATCAGAATCTTCGTGGTATAAGCTAGAACTGATGGCGGCCACTCTTGAGGATCCGGAAAGTCTAAACCTTGTCTGTGGTATTCCGAGTAGGATTTAAGGATTGGATGGCTGTGACGAGCTTCAAACTCGCGATTGCTGGGCGTGATGACAAACGCAAAAGGATCAATGGATCCTATTCCAACATGATCGAGAACCAACAGCTGATTAGCCGTGCTGTGACAGAGCATCTGGACCATTTTCACTGAGAGGATGGGAAGTAGCCACTGACAATGGTGACACCCTACATACAGCTTGCCATGGATGGAACTTTACAAACAATTGAGTTGAATATTACATTGCAGGAATTCAGAGGACAAAGCATCTCCAAAACTCCAACATATTCTCCATTACTGCATAACAAGTAATTAATTCACGCTCTTTTATTTTTCTAATAATTTCAACTGATAATTTTAATTGAAATCCTGACTAAGAATAATAAAATAAACATAGCTTGCTTCAAACCAATAATCTCCGTGGGATCGACCCTCACTCACGTAAGAAATTTAGAATAAACACAGTGCACTTGCTAGTTAGTGGTACGAGATCATAAGAAATTTTGATTTTGATATTGGGATTAAGATTTCGTGCACCAGGGGGTATGGAGAGGACAAGTTTTTAAAACATGAAGCATAGTATTTATCAGCGTGGTACTTGCCGTGTGTAAGAACCGGATTTTAGAATAAAATAATTAACCGATTAATTAACGTAAAATAATAATAAATCCATTGTCCGATATAAGTTCAAAAATTTAGAACATTAATTAGAAATTTTAAATATGATATTTAGTCTCAGTAAAATCTTTTGAGTTGGAAAATGTAATTTTTTGAGTTGGAAAATGTAATTTTCTGCGAAAAATTGCTTAAAAATGTATACCGGTATATTACCTGGTAGTACCAGCTTAAATCTGTGCAGCACTGTGTGATAGTAATAAAAATAGAAGAAAAACTTAGGAAAATAATTAAAATTGAAAACCAGACTCTAATTTTAAAGGTTTGTCCCGAAGATAGACCAAATAGGCGAAAAACACTAACGAGTTGGACCGTGCCCATGTTGGGCCCAAGTCCAACATATATAAACATGCATAAGAGGCCATTCAGCCTCATTTTTCCCCAAATAACTAAACCTAGCAGCTGCATGAGAAGAGAGGAAGAAGAGAGAAAAACAATATTCACAACCAACTTTCGGTGACCATAACTCGAGCTACGGTAGTCTAATTCGCATCCCATTTGCGACTATGCGAAACTTTTGCCGAGTCCGTTAGTTCTAACTAAATTTTGTTAGTAAGATTTCGAATTTTTCTCTCCATTTTTCAGCCCTAAAAATTTTGAAAATTTAGGTTTAGATATTGAATATATTTTGTGATTTTGATTATTTAGGGGTGTTGTAGCATTGAAGTATTGTTGGTTTACCAAAACTATTGGGTAAGGTAAAAATGCCATTAACCCTTATGAATTTCTGACTTTGGTAAATCCCATGTATTAATTATGATGAATTAATTGTGTATAGTTTGGAATTTATAATTATTGGAGCTTTTGGATTGTGTGTGGTGGTTTGATTGAACTTGGAAACTTGTGGAAGCTTGGTTGAGGTCAAATTTTGGTGTTTAGTGCATATTGGAAATTGGCCAAGGTATAATTTTGGTGTCCTCTATGTAATATGTAATGTTTCGTGAACCTTAGGCCAATGGACTTTAGGATATGATTGAATTGGTCGTTGATAATTGTTGAATTGATAATGTGTAATAGTATTAATGATTGTGATGAATTATGATGTTGATTTTGATGATAGGGTTGGATTGTAGTAACTATGGAGATTTATAATGAGGTATGGTGAATGATGCTTATGAATAGTGAGAATGTGCCAAATTGCTAATGTTGGAATCTTGATGTAGAAATTGTGGATTTTTGTTGAATTATGGTGAATTGAATGATAAATTAGGTGTGGAAATGATAGAGAAAATAGAATGGTAAGTGATGAAATATTTGGATGTGATTGTGGGTATTGAATGGTGAATTTTGACAGGATTTAGAATATATATGAATTGGTTTGGTTTTGGGAGTTTTGAAAACTAGAGATTTTGCAAAACCTTAATTTTACTGAAATTTGGCAGATCATAACTTGAGTCTCAAATCTTGAAATTGAGTGATCTTCATTTTAAATTAAATATGATTTCAAGATCTTTAAAATGATATAAAGTTTGAGAAAAAAGGATTTTTGTAGAGGAAGTTATGAATGATTGAAGTTCGATGCAAAAATCTGAAAATTCTGCAGCTTTAAAATTTTCAAAGTCTGCTAAGGGTTGTGTACACGACACAGTGCACGTGATGCGGGCATTCATCACTGCCTGGGAGTCTCGTGTATGCTAGCACTCCATGCGTACGCGAAAATCCAAATTTTACCATTTGTGTACGCAAATACTTACATGCGACATGAGCATACAATTCTGTTTTGGAACACTCGTGTACGCGAACACCCAAATTTCAAGGCATGCATATGCGAACAGGGGGGCTTGTGTATTGATGAATCCATATTTGACGATATATTTTGGTTTGATTTGAGTGGATTTCATTATATAAACCCACATTTATTCATTCAAATAGCATACTTTTGTGTTCTCTCCCTAAATTGAGCTTAATTGTGAAAACATGCTATTTTGTACTTAATTTAATCACTTTTATCCCATTCGATGCCTTGATGGTTTTTGTTCATACCCTGGGTTGAGATGTCCGACCCGGAATGTTCTACAGACAAAGCGACCGACCTCTTCAGGTCAGGACAAACCGACCTCTTCTCAAAGAGCTCGGCCAAGTCACAGGAAAGTCCAATAAAGGGCCCAAATAGAGGAACACGACCCCAATCCAAAAGGCAGCCCAAAGCCTATAGAGATTGGTGCATGAAATTGTGATCCATTCTTTTCACAATTCAAACAGTCCTCGGTAATGGCTCCAAAAACTTGGTGCTCAATACCATGGTCTAAACATAATTTCACAACATCGCACAACTAACCAGCAAGTGCATTGGGTCGTCCAAGTAATAAACCTTACGCGAGTAAGGGTCGATCCCACGGAGATTGTTGGTATGAAGCAAGATATGGTCACCTTGTAAATCTCAGTCAGGCAGATTCAAATGGTCATGAATGATATATGAATAAAGCATAAAGATAGAGATACTTATGTAATTCATTGGTGAGAATTTCAGATAAGCCTATGGAGATGCTTTGTCCCTTCCGTCTCTCTGCTTTCCTACTGTCTTCATCCAATCCTTCTTACTCCTTTCCATGGCAAGCTATATGTTGGGCATCACCGTTGTCAGTGGCTACAGTCCCGTCCTCTCAGCGAAAATGTTGAACGCACCCTGTCACGGCACGGCTAATCATCTGTCGGTTCTCAATCAGGTTGGAATAGAATCCATTGATTCTTTTGCGTCTGTCACTAACGCCCAGCCTTCAGGAGTTTGAAGCTCGTCACAGTCATTCAATCATTGAATCCTACTCAGAATACCACATACAAGGTTTAGACCTTCCGGATTCTCTTGAATGCCGCCATCAATTCTAGCTTATACCACGAAGATTCCGATTAAGGAGTCCAAGAGATAAACATTCAGGCCTTGTTTGCTTGTAGAACGGGAGTGGTTGTCAGGCACGCGTTCATAAGTGAGAATGATGATGAGTGTCACATAATCATCACATTCATCATGTTCTTGGATACGGATGAATATCTTAGAACAAGAACAAGATGAATTGAATAGAAGAACAATAGTAATTGCATTAATACTCGAGGTACAGCAGAGCTCCACACCTTAATCTATGGTGTGTAGAAACTCCACCGTTGAAAATACATAAGAACAAGGTCTAGGCATGGCCATGAGGCCAGCCCCATGATCTAAGATAGCATAAAACTACTCAAAGATAGCTACCCAGATGAGAATACAATAGTAAAAAGTCCTATATGTAGAGAACTAGTAGCCTAGGGTTTACAGAAATGAGTAAATGACATAAAAATCCACTTCCGGGCCCACTTGGTGTGTGCTTGGGCTGAGCATTGAAGCTTTCATGTGTAGAGACTTTTCTTGGAGTTAAACGTCAGCTTTTGTGCCAGTTTGGGCGTTTAACTCCCATTCTTGTGCCAGTTCCGGCGTTTAACGTCGGGCATTCTTGAGCTGATTTGGAATGCCGGTTTGTGCCATCAAATCTCGGGCAAAGTATGGACTATTATACATTGCTGGAAAGCCCAGGATGTCTACTTTCCAACGCCGTTGAGAGAGCGCCAATTGAGCTTCTGTAGCTCCAGAAAATCCACTTCGAGTGCAGGGAGGTCAGAATCCAACAACATCTGCAGTCCTTTTCAGACTCTAAATTAGATTTTTGCTCAGGTCCCTCAATTTCAGCCAGAAAATACCTGAAATCACAGAAAAACACAAAAACTCATAGTAAAGTCCAGAAAAGTGAATTTTAACTAAAAACTAATAAAAATATACTAAAAACTAACTAAAACATACTAAAAACATACTAAAAACAATGCCAAAAAGCGTACAAATTATCCGCTCATCACAACACCAAACTTAAATTGTTGCTTGTCCCCAAGCAACTGAAAATCAAATAAGATAAAGAGAAGAGAATATGCAATGAATCCCAAAAACATCTATGAAGATCAGTATTAATTAAATGAGCGGGGCTTTTAGCTTTTTGCCTCTGAATAGTTTTGGCATCTCACTCTATCCTTTGAAATTCAGAATGATTGGCTTCTATAGGAACTCAGAATCCAGATAGTGTCATTGATTCTCCTAGTTAAGTATGATGATTCTTGAACACAACTACTTTATGAGTCTTGGCCGTGGCCCAAAGCACTTTGCCTTCCAGTATTATCACCGGATACATACATGCCACAGATACATAATTGGGTGAACCTTTTCAGATTGTGACTCAGCTTTGCTAGAGTCCCCAATTAGAGGTGTCCAGGGTTCTTAAGCACACTCTTTTTGCCTTGGATCACAACTTTATTTTTTCTTTTTCTTTTTTTTCTTTTTTTTTTCGTTTTTCTCTCTCTCTTTTTTTTTGTATTCACTGCTTTTTCTTGCTTCAAGAATCATTTTTATGATTTTTCAGATCCTCAGTAACATGTCTCCTTTTTCATCATTCTTTCAAGAGCCAACATTCATGAACAACAAATTCAAAAGACATATGCATTGTTCAAGCATACATTCAGAAAACAAAAGTATTGCCACCACATCAAAATAATTAATTTGTTATAAAATTCAAAATTCATACAATTTTTCTCTTTTTCAATTAAGAACATTTTTCATTCAAGAAAGGTGATGGATTCATAGGACACTCATAACTTTAAGGCATAGACACTATCACACTAATGATCATGTAATAAGACACAAACATAGGTAAACATCAGCATAAAATTCGAAAAACAAGAAAATAAGGAACAAGGAGATTAAAGAACGGGTCCACCTTAGTGATGGCGGCTTGTTCTTCCTCTTGAAGATCTTATTGAGTGCTTGAGCTCCTCAATGTCTCTTCCTTGCCTTTGTTGCTCCTTTCTCATGATTCTTTGATCTTCTCTAATTTCATGGAGGAAGATGGAATGTTCTTGGTGCTCCACCCTTAGTTGTTCCATGTTGGAACTCAGTTCTCCTAGGGAGGTGTTGATTTGCTCCCAATAGTTTTGTGGAGGAAAGTGCATCCCTTGAGGTATCTCAGGGATTTCATGATGAGTGGGATCTCTTGTTTTCTCCATCCTTTTCTTAGTGATGGGCTTGTCCTCATCAATGGGGATGTCTCCCTCTATGTCAATTCCAACTGAATAACAGAGGTAACAAATGAGATGAGGAAAGGCTAACCTTGCCAAGGTAGAGGACTTGTCCGCCACCTTATAAAGTTCTTGGGCTATAACCTTATGAACTTCTACTTCTTCTCCAATCATGATGCTATGAATCATGATGGCCCGGTCTATAGTAACTTCGGACCGGTTGCTAGTGGGAATGATTGAGCGTTGGATAAACTCCAACCATCCCCTAGCCACGGGCTTGAGGCCATGCCTTCTCAGTTGAACCGACTTCCCTCTTGAATCTCTCTTCCATTGGGTGCCCTCTTCACAGATGTCTATGAGGACTTGGTCTAACCTTTGATCAAAGTTGACCCTTCTAGTGTAAGGGTGTTCATCTCCTTGCATCATGGGCAAGTTGAATGCCAACCTTACATTTTCCGGACTAAAATCTAAGTATTTTCCCTGAACCATTGTAAGCGAATTCTTTGGGTCCGGGTTCACACTTTGATCATGGTTCTTGGTGATCCATGCATTGGCATAGAACTCTTGAACCATTAAGATTCTGACTTGTTGAATGGGGTTGGTAAGAACTTCCCAACCTCTTCTTCGGATCTCATGTCGGATCTCTGGGTATTCACTCTTTTTGAGTTTGAAAGGGACCTCGGGGATCACCTTCTTCAAGGCCACAACTTCATAGAAGTGGTCTTGATGCACCCTTGAGATGAATCTCTCCATCTCCCATGACTCGGAGGTGGAAGCTTTTGCCTTCTCTTTCCTCTTTCTAGAGGTTTCTCCGGCCTTAGATGCCATAAATGGTTATGGAAAAACAAAAAGCAATGCTTTTACCACACCAAACTTAAAAGGTTTGCTCGTCCTTGAGCAAAAGAAGAAAGAAGAGAGTAGAAGAAGAAGAAATAGAGGAGATGGAGATGGCTTTTGTGGTTTGGCCTAAGGGGGAGAAGTAGTGTTTAGGTTGTGTGAAAATGAAGGAGTGAAGATGGGTTTATAAAGGGGTGGAGAGAGGGGTAGGGTTCGGCTATGGGAGGGTGGGTTTGGGAGAGAAAGTGGTTTAAATTTGAATGGTGAGGTAGGTAGGGTTTTATGAAGGATGGATGTGAGTGGTGAAGAGAAAGATGGGATTTGATATGTGAAGGGTTTTTGGGGAAGAGGTGTTGAAATGATTGGTGAATGGGTGAAGAAGAGAGAGTGTGGTGGGGTAGGTGGGGATCCTGTGGGGTCCACAGATCCTGAGGTGTCAAGGAAAATTCATCCATACTCGAAACAATCCCCAGCAACGGCGCCAAAAACTTGGTGCACGAAATTGTGATCCATTCTTTTCACAACTCAAACAGTCCTCGGTAATGGCTCCAAAAACTTGGTGCTCAATACCATGGTCTAAACATAATTTCACAACTTCGCACAACTAACCAGCAAGTGCACTGGGTCGTCCAAGTAATAAACCTTACCCGAGTAAGGGTCGATCCCACGGAGATTGTTGGTATGAAGCAAGCTATGGTCACCTTGTAAATCTCAGTCAGGCAGATTCAAATGGTCATGAATGATATATGAATAAAGCATAAAGATAGAGATACTTATGTAATTCATTGGTGAGAATTTCAGATAAGCGTATGGAGATGCTTTGTCCCTTCCGTCTCTCTGCTTTCCTACTGTCTTCATCCAATCCTTCTTACTCCTTTCCATGGCAAGCTGTATGTTGGGCATCACTGTTGTCAGTGGCTACAGTCCCGTCCTCTCAATGAAAATGTTCAACGCACCCTGTCACGGCATGGCTAATCATCTGTCGGTTCTCAATCAGGTTGGAATAGAATCCATTGATTCTTTTGCGTCTGTCACTAACGCCCAGCCTTCAAGAGTTTGAAGCTCGTCACAGTCATTCAATCATTGAATCCTACTCAAAATACCACAGACAAGGTTTAGACCTTCCAGATTCTCTTGAATGCCGCTATCAATTCTAGCTTATACCACGAAGATTCCGATTAAGGAGTCCAAGAGATAAACATCCAGGCCTTGTTTGCTTGTAGAACGGGAGTGGTTGTCAAGCACGCGTTCATAAGTGAGAATGATGATGAGTGTCACATAATCATCACATTCATCATGTTCTTGGGTACGAATGAATATCTTAGAACAAGAACAAGCTGAATTGAATAGAAGAACAATAGTAATTGTATTAATACTCGAGGTACATCAGAGCTCCACACCTTAATCTATGGTGTGTAGAACCTCCACCGTTGAAAATACATAAGAACAAGGTCTAGGCATGGCCATGAGTCCAGCCCCATGATCTAAGATAGCATAAAACTACTCAAAGATAGCTACCCAGATGAGAATACAATAGTAAAATGTCCTATATGTAGAGAACTAGTAGCCTAGGGTTTATAGAAATGAGTAAATGACATAAAAATCCACTTCCGGGCCCACTTGGTGTGTGCTTGGGCTGAGCATTGAAGTTTTCATGTGTAGAGACTTTTCTTGGAGTTAAACGCCAGCTTTTGTGCCAGTTTGGGTGTTTAACTCCCATTCTTGTGCCAGTTCCGGCGTTTAACACCGGGCATTCTTGAGTTGATTTGGAATGCCGGTTTGGGCCATCAAATCTCGGGCAAAGTATGGACTATTACTGGAAAGCCCAGGATGTCTAGTTTCCAACGCCGTTGAGAGCGCGCCTATTGGGCTTCTGTAGCTCCAGAAAATCCACTTCGAGTGCAGGGAGGTCAGAATCCAACAGCATCTGCAGTCCTTTTCAGTCTCTAAATCAGATTTTTGCTCAGGTCCCTCAATTTCAGCCAGAAAATACCTGAAATTACAGAAAAACACACAAACTCATAGTAACGTCCAGAAAAGTGAATTTTAACTAAAAACTAACTAAAAGATACTAAAAACATACTAAAAACAATGCCAAAAAGCGTACAAATTATCCGCTCATCAGAGATAAAGGCGGTTCCCAGGAAAGATAAGATAAAGATAAAGATAAGATAACTAACTTATCTTATCTGAAAATGTCACTCTACACCATTATAAATACACTGGAGCACCTAGGTATAACTCATACTCTGATTCTACTCAATACCTGCTTAACACCCTTGCTAACTTAAGCATCGAAGTCCCTTGCAGGTACCCCCCACCCTCCGGGGACGAAGGATCAGCACCATCACCAAGTCCAACAAGTCGGACACAACAGCTCCAACCCACACAGAAGATCTCGTCCGAGATCGACCTACAATTTCAGGTAACCCTCGGAACATTGGCGCCGTTGATGGGGAACCCTGAAGTCATCCCATCACCATGAAGGACGACCATGACAACGACCACACCTAAGATTTAGAGGAAAGAATGCTGCACAAAAATGCGGATACCACACCAAAAGATACTTCTCAAATCAACAACAAGAAGAACTCCCCAAATGAGGGAGCTTTGGATGCATTTCAAGACCGTTTAAAACAACTTGAGGAAGAAGCCCTACGCCAACGAGAGGCCGAGACTACAAAGGAAAATAAGGTGACGCCGAGAATTGGAGAACAAACTCCTAAAACTTGAGGCTGATGTCAAGACGAAAGCCAGCCGATCTACTCCTGAAGATAGCAACCGTAAGGAGCAAGATCCATTCACCAAGGAGATCATGAAGACAAAAATCCCAAAGAACTTTAAACTCCTAGACATGACCTTATACGTGACACTACAGATCCCCAGCCATCATCTCAGCAACTTCAGAAGCAGAATGTATCTCACCGACGCCTCAGATGCAGTTCGTTGCAAAGCCTTTCCAACTACTTTAACAAAAACAGCAATTAGATGGTTCGACAACCTCCCTCCTAGGTCCATCTCAAGTTTCGACGATATGGCTAAGAAATTCTTGGCCAAATTCTCCATCCAAAATGACAAAGCTAAACATGCTCTGAGCTTACTGGGAATCAGATAAGGAGAGCGGAAAACCCTGCATAACTACATGGAGAGATTCAACAAGACATGCATGGATATACAGAACCTGCCAACAGAAGCCGCTATTATGGGCCTCATTAATGGCTTGCAAGAAGGGCCCTTTAGTCAATCTATATCAAAGAAATACCTCACATCTCTAAACGCGGTGCAGGAACGAGCAGAAAAGTACATCAACATGGAGGAAAACTCCCGATTAGGAGAGACCTCGAAGGCCGGGTTTACCCCCCGGGATAAAGACAAAGATTACAGAAAGAAGGAAGATCGACATGGAGAGAAAATTAAAAAATACCACAATTACAGAAAGACATGTCCACATGATACACGACGGATTTGCCGGGGGAGGAATCTCCAAATCATCTCGCAAAAGGCATCTCAAAGACGTATATCACGTCGTAGGAAAGGAGGAGGCGCCCGACATCTCGGCGATCACTTTTACCAAAGAAGACGCATCCGGCGTCACCTCAGGGCATGACGACCTTATGGTCATCACTATTATACTAGCAAATGCAAATCTTCACCGCACGTTGATAGACCAGGGGAGCTCCGCCGATATCTTATTATAAACTGCTTTCGACAAACTTGGCCTAGAAGAAAAAAAACTCAGAGCATATTCGGACAGCCTGTTCGGGCTAGGAGATACCCCAGTTCAACTGATGGGATACATCTCGCTCCACTCAACTTTCGGGAAAGGAAGTTAGTCAAGAGCACTCAAAATAGATTACATCGTAGTCGACATAAGTTCAGCTTACAATGCCCTAATAGGTCGGACAACGTAAATCAACTCGGAGCAATAGTTTCAACTCCACATCTATGCATGAAGTTCCCAACTGCAGGAGGAATAGCCACGATAAAGGCAGATCAAAAGATGGCACGCCGCTGTTACAATGAAAGTCTAAACCTCAGAGGCAGAGGAGAAGAATTCCACACAATTAAGCTCGGTGGAGTTCAGAGATGGGAGGAGCTCCGCCCACAACCTGAAGGAGAAATAGAGAAAATCCAGATCGGGGACACCCTGGACCAAACAACCAACATTAGCACACTCCTAAAAAAAGACATAAAAGAATCACTCATACAGTTTCTACGAGACAACGCCGACCTCTTTGCGTGGAAGTCCGCAGACATGCCAGGCATAGATCTCAAACTAATGTGCCACAAACTAGCAGTCTACCCAGGATCTCGGCTGGTACAACAAAGGCGTAGAAAGCTAGGACCAGAACGCTCTCAAGCCATGGAAGAACAGGTACGAGCTCTACTGGAGGCAGGTTTCATAAGAGAAGTCAAATATCTGCTATGGCTTGCTAATGTCGTATTGGTAAAAAAGTCAAACGGGAAGTGGAGAATGTGCACTGACTATACCGATCTCAACAAAGCCTGCCCAAAAGATCCCTACCCACTCCCGAACATCAACGCTCTGGTGGATGCCTCCTTCGGATATAAATACCTCTCCTTTATGGATACATACTCGGGATATAACCAAATTCCAATGTACCCACCCGACCAAGAAAAAACCTCGTTCTTAACCCCAAAGGCAAATTACTGCTACATTGTTATGCCCTTCCGTCTTAAAAATGCGGGAGCCACTTACCAAAGATTAATGAACAAAGTTTTTTTGGATCACATCAGAAAGATCATGGAAGCCTTCGTAGACGACATGTTAGTGAAGACGCAAGACGAAAAGATGTTATTATCCGACCTAACGCAAGTATTCAACACCAAAAGACGACACGGCATGCGACTCAATCCCGTAAAATGTACCTTCGCAGTAGAAGCTAGTAAATTCTTGGGTTTTATGATCACACATAGAGGAATCGAGGCAAACCCGGACAAGTGCAGGGCCGTACTCGACATGAAAAGTCCGACTTGTGTCAAAGAGGTACAACAACTCAACGGGAGGTTGGCAGCCTTATCCAGATTCCTGGCCGGATCAGCAATAAGATCTCTCCCCTTCTATGCTACTCTAAGAAAGGGAAAGGAGTTTGAATGGACAGCAGAATGCGAGCAAGCCTTCCAAGACTTCAAAAGATTCCCGGGACGGCCACCTATATTAAGTTGGCCACAGGAAGGAGAACCACTCATAGTGTACCTCATGGTGGGAAATTGGGTAATAGCCTCAGCACTGGTCCGAGAAGACAACAGCGGACAACAACCCATATACTTTATTAGCAAAGCATTACAAAGATCCGAGCTGAACTACCAGAAAATAGAAAAGTTTGCTTACGCTCTCATAATAGCATGTCGACGACTTCGACCATATTTCCAGTCTCACACCATTAAAGTTCGGACCAACCAGCCCATAAAAGGGATCTTATAGAAAATAGACTTGGCAGGCAGAATCTTGCAATGGGCAGTCGAACTATCCGAATTCGACCTTCGATACGAAGCTCGGACGGCCATCAAATCTCAATATCTGGCTGACTTCATTGTGGACTTCACGGACACACCGGAAATCCCCACAGAATGGAATCTATATGTGGATGGTTCCTCAAATAAAACGGGAAGTGGCGCGGGCGTTATAATTGAAAGTAACCAGGGAACCCAAATCGAACTCTCCCTCAAATTCGGGTTCCCTGCCCCAAACAATCAAGCAAAATATGAGGCATTACTAGCTGGTTTGAAGCTGGATAGGGAGGTTGGAGCTCAAAAACTTATCGTCTTCAGCGACTCACAGGTAGTCACTTCACAAATAACAGGAAGCTACCAAGCCAAAGATCCCACTATGAAAAAATACTTGGACAAAACCAGGGAATAGCTCGGACAACTCAAAGAGTATGAAATTTGTCACATACCCCAAGAACAGAATGCCCGGGCCAATGCACTCTCAAAACTAGCCAGCACCAAACCAGGAGGCAACAATAGAAGCCTTATCCATGAAATTCTACAGAATCCATTGATGTGCGGAAAATGATCCGACACAAAACTCACCGGCAAGTGCACCGGGTCGCATCAAGTAATAAAAACTCACGGGAGTGAGGTCGATCCCACAGGGATTGAAGGATTGAGAAATTTTGGTTTAGTGGTTGATTTAGTCAAGCGAATCAAGATTTGGTTGAGTGATTTGTGATTTGCAGAAATTAAATTGCATTGAAAGTAAAGGGAATGTGTAAATTGCATGAAATTAAAGAGGGCAAGGAATTAAAGTGCTGAATCTTAAAGAACAAGAAATTAAATGGCAAAAACTTAGAATGCAAGAAATGTAGATTGCGGAATCTTAAAGTGCAAGGAATGTAAACGGCTAGAATTGTAAAGGGGATTGGGGATTGAATTTGCAGAATTTAAACAAGGAAAAGTAAATTGCATCAAACAGAAGAGTAAAAGAGGGTTTGGGTTGAATCGAATCTGAAGCAAAACAAGTAAATGAACATGAAAAGCAAAAACAAAATGTAAACTTTGGAATCAGATCTCAGGACCCAGAGACTAGAAAACCAAGTCTAGATCTCAATACCTTCCTAGATCCAACAAGAACAATTGCAAGGGAAATGTAAATTGCAAAGAAAGTAGATGAAGAGCAATTAACCGAAACTGAAATTCAATTAAGCAGTAAATAAACAGAGAGATCCAAGGATGAGATTGAAACAGAATTTCTTCAATTCTCCAACCCAAGATCCAAGACAATTGTAATTGAAATTGAAAGCAATAAAACTAAGAGGAAGAGAAGTGAATTCTCCTTCCCCGAGACTAAGAAATTAAAGATCACTCAATACCAAAAGCTCTCCGAAAACTATTCTAAAAACTAAAAGAAAAAGCTCCCCGAACGACTTGAATTCTATCCTATTTATACACTTTCTTCAAATGATCTTCAAGCCTTGAGTTGTGCCTTTGCTCTTGGTGGAATTGGGTTGAGAGAGGCCTTGGTTGATTGCTCTTGGAGTTTGGAGAGGAATCAAAGTGAACCAATTGAATCGGGTTGGAGTTTTGCAAAAGTTTGAGTAAAAGTTTGAGTAAAAGTTTGAGGCAAACTTTTACTCCAACTTTTCATATCAGCCTCCATGTTTTTGCTGATACCAACGTTGGTGCAAAAGTTAGGGGTCTAACTTTTGCTCCAACGTTGGCCTTCCTTAGTGCACTTATGGCGCCAATGTTAGCCCAAAAGTTAGAGGCTAATGTTGGCGCAAACTTTTGCTCCCCTTTGTGATTTTCATGCGCCAACGTTAGCCTAAAAGTTAGGGGCTAACGTTGGCGCAAACTTTTGGTGCCCAGGGAGTGGTTTTCATGCTAACGTTAGCCCAAAAGTTAGGGGCTAACGTTGGGGCAAACTTTTCACCCAAAAGTTTGTGCAAAAGTTTGAGGCTAACTTTTGGTCCAGCTTTTTGCTTCCTGGTTCATTTTCACTTATTCCAAAAGTTTGAGCTAAAGTTTGAGGCAAACTTTTGCTCAAACTTTTTGTCCTCTCTTCCTCCTAGCCATTTCTTCTTGCTTCAACCTTTCTCCAAGCTTTCTTCACCTATCGTTAATCAACCAAACACATCAAAGCTATGCTCAAAATTATGAGATATTCATTCTTTCACAATATGTAACAAATATAGCATAAAACCTCATGAAATTGCATTAATTCATCTATGGTTGATTCAATCAAAGGAAGCATGAAAATCTACCCAAATTGGCTTGCTTAAACCTCAAGAAAGGGCATAATTTAAGTGAAAACAAAAGAAAAAGACTAGTGAAACTAGGCTAAGATGACTTGTCATCACAACACCAAACTTAAAGCTTGCTTGTCCCCAAGCAAGAAATGAATTATGCTCAGAGGTTCTTTCAATTAAGATGGATTGAAGAACACTTGTAAAGTACAGTGAGTGAAGTGATTAAGTAACAGTGGGGTGAACTCTAAATTATATGCTCATGCAAGGGCTTCAGTGCTCACTAGTCCTTACATATTGGGAGTCGTAGGTCTTAGGATTTTCATCCGAATGGTATCATAGAGATCTCTTTATATGTAATCACCTTGAAGCAGCTTATAGTTTCTGTGCTTTGGCCTCGACTCTAAGTGTCATGTCTCAAAGCGGCTCTTTAAATAAGTTTTCAATCAATATTCCTAAACCAGTTGGTTTTAAGGTATTAGGTGTTAAAGCACCCCTAAGGATTTACTTGCTCAAGCCTCTTTCCTTGACACACTTCAACCACAAGAATTTACTAGGATAACAACTCTTTGAGTTTTTGTTTCTTTCTTTCTTTTTCTGCCTAGTAATTGATGCTCAGAGCCTTGGGCCATGTTCTTTTTGTTTTTGTATTTTCTTTACTTTTCTTTTTGTTTTGTTTGCTGCTTCTCGGATCAATTGATTTTTGAGAATCTCCACAATACTTCTTTGAACTTCATATCCTGCCTATGAGCTCCCATGTAAGTTTTCACAAGCATGCAACCTCAATACATAATCATACATCTAGAACCACCACTTCTCCTAATCTTTTGCTTACCTCAAAATTGTTTAATTCCTCAATCCTTCGTTTCAAAGAACTTTCATGTGATGCATTCTTGAAAATTGAGTGCAAACAAGTTTTGAAGATAAGAATGTTGTGAATAATCAAGCATCTTGCTTATTGAATTATAAAGAAAGACTATGCTATTCAGGCGGCAGGGGTAAACAAGGATACAATCCAACTTTCAATTACAGCAATATTTGATGTAAAACATCACTTAACAATACAACCTGTTGGAGTTCACTTGCTTTCCTTCTTCTCATCATCATCAATGCTGACTTTCATGTTCATCTTTCACCTCTTTGGTTGATGATGCTAAAAATCTCCAAAAGTTTGTATGGTATTCTGCAGTGATATTGGAAGTTGCTTGTTCCCCAAGCACTTAGAAACAGTGGTTAGTCTGCATGATTTAATTGTGGGCTTTTTTGAACTTACTTTAGTGTGGGACCACCAAACTTAGTACCTTGCCAAAGGTTTTCATTAACCATGTGTGAAATTCTTTTTTTCCTTTCTCAAAAGTAATAAGGCTGAAAACTAGAAAACAACAAAATAGTTAACTAATTCATCCAGTATGCTTGAAGCCCATATTATGCATAAGGTGAGAATGTGTGTTATAATGGGATTTTGGTGGAACACCAAACTTAGAGTTCTTCATTCTCCCTTAGATTATTTTGGTGTGCAACACCAAACTTAGCTTCTTGCAATCTAGATAAAACTAATTAACCGTTTTATTGAATTAGATATAAAAAGATGGTTACCTCTGGTTGGGTTGCCTCCCAACAAGCGCTCTTTTATTGTCACTAGCTTGACATCCTCTGTGCTTGCTCAGCTCAGATTCTGTGCTTCCTTCTCCTTATCCCCTCGTCCTCCTAAGTGAGACTTTGCCTTATGATGTTCATCCTGGATGAGTGATTCTTTTCCTTTAGCCTTCTTCTCACTCACTTCTGTGAGGTTCTTAGCTAATTGTTCCATTTGCCTCTCAATTCTCCCGAGTGAGGCCTCATGGTTCTTGCTTATCAT
Organism: Arachis stenosperma; assembly: GCF_014773155.1. Classification (NCBI taxonomy): domain Eukaryota; kingdom Viridiplantae; phylum Streptophyta; class Magnoliopsida; order Fabales; family Fabaceae; genus Arachis; species Arachis stenosperma. The sequence continues at coordinate 47,586,476 of NC_080381.1, read as the reverse complement.
CTCTTGATGTTTCATCATTCTCTCTACTATGATTTCCAGATTAGTGATCCTCTGAGAGTCTTGTGAGATTGGTTGATTGTTAGGTGTTGGGGGTTGGAAGGGTGGGTAGTGTGGTGGTATGCAGTGATTGTTGTTGGTATTGTGGGTTTTTTGCAGGTTTGAGAACTTGGGGTTGTTGTAATTGAAGTCTCCTTGTTTCTGATGTTGAGATCCCCTCATTCTTAGATACAAATGTGGCTTCCATGGTGGAAATTGTGCACTCACTGTAGTAGAATGGAGAAAATCAATTTGTCTAGCTATTGACTCCAATTGTTGCTGAGTTTGCTGATGTAGCTGTTTGCTTTGATTCATGACTGCCTTCATTCCTCCAAGATTCATTATCTCCTTTTCTGAAGTTGCATTCTGTGGGGTCTCAAACGAGTGTTGGTTATTGGCTCTCTTTTCATTGAACTCTGCAGTTCCTTGGCCAGCTGCTGTTGCTTTGAGTAGGTCATCTGAGAAGTAGTCCACCGCTCTTCTTGTTTCTGGGGTTAATCCTTCATAGAATGCTTGGAAACCCACTTTGTCATTTACTTTCTTGTATCTTTCCCATGCTTTGAACAATGGTTCTTCCTCTCCTTGTATGAATGGATGTATTTCCTCTTTCATCTTGATGTTTTGTTGGGATGAGGAGAATTTAGCTAGAAATTTGGCAACCAAATCATCCCAACTAGTGATACTTCCTTGGGGAAAAGTTTCAAGCCATTGTGCCGCTTCATCCTTCAGTGAAAAAGGAAATAGCAAAAGCTTATAGGCATCATGATTTATACCATCGAAGTTGACAACACCACAGGTCCTCAGAAAAATGGATAGGTGCTGTTTAGGATCCTCCAATGGATTTCCTCCATAGGAACAATTCTTCTTTATTAGTGTAATGAGTTGCGGCTTCATGTTGTGGTGTTCCTCTTTCTCAGAAACTCCTTCTTCAATGATATCCTTCCCTCTGGCTGCTCTTTTTTCCTGTGACATATAAATCAACAACGGAACACACAGTGATTCTCATGAAAATTGAGTGTAGTTAATTGAGACAAAACTTCAAACAGTTAGTGGGTTAGTCAAAAATTAAAGAAACAGTGCTTGATCTAGATCACCACTTCACTTAATCATTGTCAATCTAATCAATCCCCGGCAACGGCACCAAAAACTTGATGTGCGGAAAACGATCCGACACAAAACTCACCGGCAAGTGCACCGGGTCGCATCAAGTAATAAAAACTCACGGGAGTGAGGTCGATCCCACAGGGATTGAAGGATTGAGAAATTTTGGTTTAGTGGTTGATTTAGTCAAGCGAATCAAGATTTGGTTGAGTGATTTGTGATTTGCAGAAATTAAATTGCATTAAAAGTAAAGGGAATGTGTAAATTGCATGAAATTAAAGAGGGCAAGGAATTAAAGTGCTGAATCTTAAAGAACAAGAAATTAAATGGAAAAAACTTAGAATGCAAGAAATGTAGATTGCGGAATCTTAAAGTGCAAGGAATGTAAACGGCTAGAATTGTAAAGGGGATTGGGGATTGAATTTGCAGAATTTAAACAAGGAAAAGTAAATTGCATCAAACAGAAGAGTAAAAGAGGGTTTGGGTTGAATCGAATCTGAAGCAAAACAAGTAAATGAACATGAAAAGCAAAAACAAAATGTAAACTTTGGAATCAGATCTCAGGACCCAGAGACTAGAAAACCAAGTCTAGATCTCAATACCTTCCTAGATCCAACAAGAACAATTGCAAGGGAAATGTAAATTGCAAAGAAAGTAGATGAAGAGCAATTAACCGAAACTGAAATTCAATTAAGCAGTAAATAAACAGAGAGATCCAAGGATGAGATTGAAACAGAATTTCTTCAATTCTCCAACCCAAGATCCAAGACAATTGTAATTGAAATTGAAAGCAATAAAACTAAGAGGAAGAGAAGTGAATTCTCCTTCCCCGAGACTAAGAAATTAAAGATCACTCAATACCAAAAGCTCTCCGAAAACTATTCTAAAAACTAAAAGAAAAAGCTCCCCGAACGACTTGAATTCTATCCTATTTATACACTTTCTTCAAATGATCTTCAAGCCTTGAGTTGGGCCTTTGCTCTTGGTGGAATTGGGTTGAGAGAGGCCTTGGTTGATTGCTCTTGGAGTTTGGAGAGGAATCAAAGTGAACCAATTGAACCGGGTTGGAGTTTTGCAAAAGTTTGAGTAAAAGTTTGAGTAAAAGTTTGAGGCAAACTTTTACTCCAACTTTTCATATCAGCCTCCATGTTTTTGCTGATACCAACGTTGGTGCAAAAGTTAGGGGTCTAACTTTTGCTCCAACATTGGCCTTCCTTAGTGCACTTATGGCGCCAATGTTAGCCCAAAAGTTAGAGGCTAATGTTGGCGCAAACTTTTGCTCCCCTTTGTGATTTTCATGCGCCAACGTTAGCCTAAAAGTTAGGGGCTAACGTTGGCGCAAACTTTTGGTGCCCAGGGAGTGGTTTTCATGCTAACGTTAGCCCAAAAGTTAGGGGCTAACGTTGGGGCAAACTTTTCACCCAAAAGTTTGTGCAAAAGTTTGAGGCTAACTTTTGGTCCAGCTTTTTGCTTCCTGGTTCATTTTCACTTATTCCAAAAGTTTGAGCTAAAGTTTGAGGCAAACTTTTGCTCAAACTTTTTGTCCTCTCTTCCTCCTAGCCATTTCTTCTTGCTTCAACCTTTCTCCAAGCTTTCTTCACCTATCGTTAATCAACCAAACACATCAAAGCTATGCTCAAAATTATGAGATATTCATTCTTTCACAATATGTAACAAATAGCATAAAACCTCATGAAATTGCATTAATTCATCTATGGTTGATTCAATCAAAGGAAGCATGAAAATCTACCCAAATTGGCTTGCTTAGACCTCAAGAAAGGGCATAATTTAAGTGAAAACAAAAGAAAAAGACTAGTGAAACTAGGCTAAGATGACTTGTCATCACAACACCAAACTTAAAGCTTGCTTGTCCCCAAGCAAGAAATGAATTATGCTCAGAGGTTCTTTCAATTAAGATGGATTGAAGAACACTTGTAAAGTACAGTGAGTGAAGTGATTAAGTAACAGTGGGGTGAACTCTAAATTATATGCTCATGCAAGGGCTTCAGTGCTCACTAGTCCTTACATATTGGGAGTCGTAGGTCTTAGGATTTTCATCCGAATGGTATCATAGAGATCTCTTTATATGTAATCACCTTGAAGCAGCTTATAGTTTTTGTGCTTTGGCCTCGACTCTAAGTGTCATGTCTCAAAGCGGCTCTTTAAATAAGTTTTCAATCAATATTCCTAAACCAGTTGGTTTTAAGGTATTAGGTGTTAAAGCACCCCTAAGGATTTACTTCCTCAAGCCTCTTTCCTTGACACACTTCAACCACAAGCATTTACTAGGATAACAACTCTTTGAGTTTTTGTTTTTTTCTTTCTTTTTCTGCCTAGTAATTGATGCTCAGAGCCTTGGGCCATATTCTTTTTGTTTTTGTATTTTCTTTACTTTTCTTTTTGTTTTGTTTGCTGCTTCTCGGATCAATTGATTTTTGAGAATCTCCACAATACTTCTTTGAACTTCATATCCTGCCTATGAGCTCCCATGCAAGTTTTCACAAGCATGCAACCTCAATACATAATCATACATCTAGAACCACCACTTCTCCTAATCTTTTGCTTACCTTAAAATTGTTTAATTCCTCAATCCTTCGTTTCAAAGAACTTTCATGTCATGCATTCTTGAAAATTGAGTGCAAACAAGTTTTGAAGATAAGAATGTTGTGAATAATCAAGCATCTTGCTTATTGAATTATAAAGAAAGACTATGCTATTCAGGCGGCAGGGGTAAATAAGGATACAATCGAACTTTCAATTACAGCAATATTTGATGACATGTCACCATGTCATGTTTTTCTATGCTTTTTCATACAAGAAATTTATGATTAGTGCTTAAATATTGCATTCTTGGGTGCTTAAATGGTACATTTCTTTGATCTTTTGATTTGATAAACTTTGTAGGAAATAAGAAGAAAAAGAAGCAAAAAGAGCACAAAATAAGCTAAAAAGAAGAAAAGAGGAATTTTGGGCACACTTTGAAGTTGGAGCACACTTTGGAGGCTTAGGCCACGCTTCTAAAAGCGTGACCCATGACCAAATCAAGGAAGAAAAGCGTGGCCCAAAGGAAGAAAAGCGTGGCTCAAAACAAGGAGGAAGAAAGGACAAAAACTTTTGGGTGAAAAGTTAGCCTCAAAGTTAGACCCCTAACTTGGAGGCTAACGTGAGAATTGGAAAATCACCCAGGGCTACTCCACGTTTGCGCCAACGTTAGCCCCCTAACTTGGAGGCTAACGTTGGCATGAAAAATTTGTCCCAGGGGCTACTAACGTTTGCGCCAACGTTAGCCCCCTAACTTTTGGGCTAACGTTGGCACATGAAAACACAACAGCTTGAAGGGGTGTACTTCCAACAAGAATAACTTGAGCTAGAGAGCTCCAAATGAAGTGATTCAAGAAGCATTGGAAAGTAGGAATCAAGAGCTTTCCAAGCATATATGGCACTGCATGGTGGACACTAAAATTGAGGGAGAAAACTGCCCCGCAATGTGCATAAATGAACATGTGGGCAACCTGCAGTGAGGCCACTTGACCTCTGCACCTTCAATGGAGTATAACTCGAGCTGTAGAGCTCCAATTGATGCGCTTCCAACGGCAAATGAAAGTAGACATTCAGGGCTTTCCAACAATGTATAATGGTATGGGGTGGACAAAACGTTTGAGCCTCCAGAACTGGCGTTTTCGCCAACGTTTGAGGGCAAACGTTACCCCAAACGCTGCACACCAAAGCCAGCGACCATGCCCTCTTCAAATGATCATAACTTGAGTTGTAGATGTCCAATTGAAGTGATTTCAAGTGGGTTAGAAAGCTGACATTCAGAGCTTTCCAACCATATATGATAGTCTATATTGGGCATAAAATTGGCAACATGACAAGAGGACAAAGTTGGCGCCATATTTGTGCTTGAGGAAGGGCCAACGTTGGCGCTAAAGTTAGACCCCTAACTTTGGCACCAACGTTGGCATCAGGAAATGTGGTTTGCTGATATGAAAAGTTAGCCTCAAAGTTAGACCCCTAACTTTGACTCAAACTTTTAATCCAACTTTGCAAAACTCAACCCGGTTCAATTCGGTTCCTCTTCAAACTCCAAGAGCAATCAACCAAGGCCTTTATCAACCAAATTCCATCAAGAGCAAGGGCCCAATTGACACCACTCAGAGGCACACGATAGTTAGAATAGAAATTTCATTTTAATTGTAATTTGTTTTAAATTTCATTTTCATTTTGTAGAGATGCTTATAAATAGGCATCTGTTTCATATTTGGAAGGAGGCTGGCTCCACTAGGGAGCATTAGGAGTAGATAGCTCTCTCTTTTAGTTTTCATTTCTGTTTTGAATCTTGGGTGGAGATTGGAAGGAATTCTGTTTTCATTCTCACCTTGAGAATTCTCGTTGTTCTTCTTCTACAAAATTTCAGTGAATTAAGGATTTGAATCAACACTCTGTTTATTGCTTTCATCTCTAGTTCTTCTTCAAATTGTTTCTCTGTTGGATCAAGGAAGGACTTGAGATCTAGACTTGTTTTCTAGTCTCATTGAGCCCCTGAGATCTTCAATTTCTCTTTTAGATTTTGCAATTGAGCCAAGCTGCTTTCTATTTTGATTCTACAAGTAATTTTCCAAATCCATTTGAATATGCTGCATCTTTTAATTCTCTGTTTGATTGCACTTTGAATTCTCTTGTTTAGTTTTAATTCCCAGCACCCCAACTCCTTTATTCTTCCTGCAATTTAAATTTTCAGTTGCTTGAATTACTCCCTTCTTTAGTTTCCAGCACCCACTCCCCTTTACATTCACTGCAATTTACATTTCTTGTCATTTAAGCTTCCGCCCATTTAAGTTTCTGTCAAATTTAGCTTCTGCACTTTTAATTCTTGCAATTTACTTTCTGTTGGTCACTTTTCACACAATTCACTCAATGTTAGCTTGACTAAACTAATCACCCACTAAAGTTGCTTGATCCATCAATCCCTGTGGGATCGACCTCACTCCCGTGAGTTTTTATTACTTGATGCAACCCGGTGCACTTGCCGGTTAGATAGGTGTTGTTTTGGGAGAGACTCAATTCTCAAACCAAAATAATACCCATCAAGTTTTTGGCGCCGTTGCCGGGGATTGATTAGATCAACAATGATTAAGTGGGTGAGAAGTCTAGATCAAGCATTTTCTTTATTTTTGTTCTCTGTTCTAAGTTGAAACCAAGGTGTTTGAGTTATTGCCTCACTAAGAAATTCATCTCTGAGATATGAATTTCAATTTTCCTTGGTGTTGTGTTTTACAAAATTCAAATGGAGTTTAACTCATCTTATGATCAAACAAATTTTATGGGATATTACCCACCATCACCAATCTCTAATGGTGGTTGGGAATATCACCAAGAAACTTCACATTCTGAGCACTCCAATTCATGGAGATCTGCTTCAGAACCACAAGATGAGCAAGAAAATTTTGAGGGATACCAACCACCACCACAACATGATTCATATCATTATCCTAATGGTAGATGGGGGTGTCGCCACAGAATGAAAGAGCATTCACCCTCACGTCCCAGTTTCTCAATTGACAATTCTTCATCACTTAAATATGCCTCAACACAAACCTCCACGAGCCAAAGACTCTCAAAACTTGAGTCCAGATTTAACAGGATGGTGGAGGAAGGTCAACAATCTTGGAGGGAACTAGAAATCCTTTCTCAGGAGATAGATAAGCAATTGGAGGACACAGATAAACGCTTAAAACTACTAAGCAAGGGAAATAAAGACCAATTGACAGATGTGAAGGATAAAATGGAAGAGCAAGATAAGGAGGCCACTGCATCAAGTGAACTTTCAAGGAAGAATGAGGTGGTTGAACCTGAAACTGCACTTGAGATAACAAGAGAACATGAAGACTCACAGCTCTCACAAACTCCCCTGGACCAAAACGCCTCAACACTTGACTCCATGATTGAAAGGTTTGAAGAGGAGATGAAGAAATGTTGGGAAAATCGACAAACCTCCCCCATGATAGAGCTATTAAAACAAAAGTTGGGTGCAAGGAAAGGAGTGGAGGAGCATGAAAGTGAGGAAGTCATTTCAGAGAATTCACACTCAAGTGAAGCAGAAAATCACATGAAGGAAAGGCTCATGGAACCACCAATACAAAAGGCTCTGGATGAATACAAAACTCCAATAATCACACAGCAACCAAGACTTGGATTCAAAGAAGTGAAGGCAACTAACAAAAGCACCAATCCTGTCCCTAATCCAGTAAGCAAGATCAATCAAGCCATTTGCAAAAGGAAGCTTGCTGAGGAAAAGCCAAGGCAAGGGACAGTAGCTGAAACTTCTCCTCCTTTGAAGTCATTTCTCTTAACAAACTGGAAGAAGAGGAAGAAAGTAAAGAACAACATGCCAACAGTAGGTAGCGTTTCTCTTCTATGCTTTGTTTTCTTTCTTTACTTTGTTTAAATTCAATAAAATGGCATATGGTTACAATCTAAGTTTGGTGTTGCCCTGCAACAAATTGTTCTTAATCTTTTTGGATGATTGCATCAAATCAAAAATGAAAGTGACACACCAAGATTCTAAGTTTGGTGTGCCACTTATTTTCTATGAAATTTATTCAAGCAACACTACTTGTCTGCATAATCATAATGCCTCTGCAGTTTTATTTGTCTCTTTTAATTTGACACTTTTTCATTCTGCTTTCTTTAGTCATTTTTTTTCAGTTTTTAAATGCTTTGATTTTAGTTTGCTTAGTTACTGTGTTTGTTAATGCATTACCAAGAGAGATTTATTCATGGCAAATCTTGGCTTGGTGATTGTATTCAACAAATAACAGTTTCTGTTGTTTAGTTTTAATTCAAATAAATTGACATATTGTTGCATTCTAAGTTTGGTGTTGCTATGCAACAAAATTTGGTTCCAATTCTTACAAGATACTTGCATTAATTCCAAGTGAAAGTGTCACACTAAGTTTGGTGTGCCACTTATCTTTTATGCAATGTATTGTGCACACCTTCTTATCTATGCAATCAAAATGTCTATGTCTCTTGTGCCTTGATTATTATCTTTAATTTTGCTTGCTTAGAACACATGTACTACTAACTTTCCATTATGTAAGACATTCATGATCCATCTTAGCCCATAGCCACGGTTCTAATAGTTGCTTGAGGATGAGCAAGCATTCTGAGTTTGGTATGGGAAGGAGGAGAATGGGAGGAAAATGACAACAATAGAGAAGATGAACTACAAGGTTGTAAAGTTCCTTGTCCTCTCATTTGTTTCAAGCACTATAAACTGCATGATTGTCTTTACCTTCTCTGTATGCATGTGTGTATGAAAAGGCATAATTTGAATTCTAAATTGCAACATGGTGCTATGTCATTATGATTACCAACTTGAGTTTTGTGAATTCAAAAGCAACAAAGTATCATGATCATAAACAAACAAGGCATTAAAGAAGATTTTAGCATGTGCATAAAAGTATTGGAAAGCTAGTATGTTTGACTCTTGCTTAATTGCATTGGATTTTATTTAATTGAAGTTTTCATCTAGGACATTTTGTGAAATCTTTTAAAATCATGAAAACCTTGAAAGCAAATGCAAAATAAAGCAAGAAAAGAAAAAGGGAAAAAATGAGAAAGCTGAAGGCTCTGAGTACCAATGGCAATTTATTTGTTAAGTGCTTGTGGTGTTTATGTATCAAGCCAAATGCTTGAAAACAAAACACTTAGAAGTCAAGGCTAGGCTCAAAGTGCAAAAGCACTCCCTCAAAGCTCAAGGCTCTGAGCATCAATGATTAGAGAGTCAAGAAAAGAAAAGAAAAATGAGCTGAATAAAATCCTCTAATCAAATGCTTGTGGTGCTTATGTATCAAGTGGTAATACTTGAAAACAAAGCATTTAGAAGTCGTAGCTTTGTTATCAACTCATGGGGCAAAGCACCCAAAAGGAGAAGCTAATAAGAAAATCAAAAGCTTGCTTCAAGGAAGAAATATAAGAGAAAGGTTTCATAAATTGAGCTAGATGGAAGCATCAATCATTTATATCTCTTTTGTGATTATAGCATGCTTAAAAAACTAGCTCACCATGAACATTGAGTTGCTATTCTTCTTGCCTTGGATTGTCAATCTTTATTGCATGATTCTTTTCTTGCTTGGGGACAAGCAAAGTTAAAGTTTGGTGTTGTGATGACATGTCACCATGTCATGTTTTTCTATGCTTTTTCATACAAGAAATTTATGATTAGTGCTTAAATATTGCATTCTTGGGTGCTTAAATGGTACATTTCTTTGATCTTTTGATTTGATAAACTTTGTAGGAAATAAGAAGAAAAAGAAGCAAAAAGAGCACAAAATAAGCTAAAAAGAAGAAAAGAGGAATTTTGGGCACACTTTGAAGTTGGAGCACACTTTGGAGGCTTAGGCCACGCTTCTAAAAGCGTGACCCATGACCAAATCAAGGAAGAAAAGCGTGGCCCAAAGGAAGAAAAGCGTGGCTCAAAACAAGGAGGAAGAAAGGACAAAAACTTTTGGGTGAAAAGTTAGCCTCAAAGTTAGACCCCTAACTTGGAGGCTAACGTGAGAATTGGAAAATCACCCAGGGCTACTCCACGTTTGCGCCAACGTTAGCCCCCTAACTTGGAGGCTAACGTTGGCATGAAAAATTTGTCCCAGGGGCTACTCACGTTTGCGCCAACGTTAGCCCCCTAACTTTTGGGCTAACGTTGGCACATGAAAACACAACAGCTTGAAGGGGTGTACTTCCAACAAGAATAACTTGAGCTAGAGAGCTCGAAATGAGGTGATTCAAGAAGCATTGGAAAGTAGGAATCAAGAGCTTTCCAAGCATATATGGCACTGCATGGTGGACACTAAAATTGAGGGAGAAAACTGCCCCGCAATGTGCATAAATGAACATGTGGGCAACCTGCAGTGAGGCCACTTGACCTCTGCACCTTCAATGGAGTATAACTCGAGCTGTAGAGCTCCAATTGATGCGCTTCCAACAGCAAATGAAAGTAGACATTCAGGGCAAAACGTTTGAGCCTCCAGAACTGGCATTTTCGCCAACGTTTGAGGGCAAACGTTACCCCAAACGCTGCACACCAAAGCCAGCGACCATGCCCTCTTCAAATGATCATAACTTGAGTTGTAGATGTCCAATTGAAGTGATTTCAAGTGGGTTAGAAAGCTGACATTCAGAGCTTTCCAACCATATATGATAGTCTATATTGGGCATAAAATTGGCAACATGACAAGAGGACAAAGTTGGCGCCATATTTGTGCTTGAGGAAGGGCCAACGTTGGCGCTAAAGTTAGACCCCTAACTTTGGCACCAACGTTGGCATCAGGAAATGTGGTTTGCTGATATGAAAAGTTAGCCTCAAAGTTAGACCCCTAACTTTGACTCAAACTTTTAATCCAACTTTGCAAAACTCAACCCGGTTCAATTCGGTTCCTCTTCAAACTCCAAGAGCAATCAACCAAGGCCTTTATCAACCAAATTCCATCAAGAGCAAGGGCCCAATTGACACCACTCAGAGGCACACGATAGTTAGAATAGAAATTTCATTTTAATTGTAATTTGTTTTAAATTTCATTTTCATTTTGTAGAGATGCTTATAAATAGGCATCTGTTTCATATTTGGAAGGAGGCTGGCTCCACTAGGGAGCATTAGGAGTAGATAGCTCTCTCTTTTAGTTTTCATTTCTGTTTTGAATCTTGGGTGGAGATTGGAAGGAATTCTGTTTTCATTCTCACCTTGAGAATTCTCGTTGTTCTTCTTCTACAAAATTTCAGTGAATTAAGGATTTGAATCAACACTCTGTTTATTGCTTTCATCTCTAATTCTTCTTCAAATTGTTTCTCTGTTGGATCAAGGAAGGACTTGAGATCTAGACTTGTTTTCTAGTCTCATTGAGCCCCTGAGATCTTCAATTTCTCTTTTAGATTTTGCAATTGAGCCAAGCTGCTTTCTATTTTGATTCTACAAGTAATTTTCCAAATCCATTTGAATATGCTGCATCTTTTAATTCTCTGTTTGATTGCACTTTGAATTCTCTTGTTTAGTTTTAATTCCCAGCACCCCAACTCCTTTATTCTTCCTGCAATTTAAATTTTCAGTTGCTTGAATTACTCCCTTCTTTAGTTTCCAGCACCCACTCCCCTTTACATTCACTGCAATTTACATTTCTTGTCATTTAAGCTTCCGCCCATTTAAGTTTCTGTCAAATTTAGCTTCTGCACTTTTAATTCTTGCAATTTACTTTCTGTTGGTCACTTTTCACACAATTCACTCAATGTTAGCTTGACTAAACTAATCACCCACTAAAGTTGCTTGATCCATCAATCCCTGTGGGATCGACCTCACTCCCGTGAGTTTTTATTACTTGATGCAACCCGGTGCACTTGCCGGTTAGATAGGTGTTGTTTTGGGAGAGACTCAATTCTCAAACCAAAATAATACCCATCAATATTTGATATAAAACAATCACTTAACAATACAACCTGTTGGAGTTCACTTGCTTTCCTTCTTCTCATCATCATCAATGCTGACTTTCATGTTCATCTTTCACCTCTTTGGTTGATGATGCTAAAAATCTCCAAAAGTTTGTATGGTATTCTGCAGTGATATTGGAAGTTGCTTGTTCCCCAAGCACTTAGAAACAGTGGTTAGTCTGCATGATTTATTTGTGGGCTTTTTTGAACTTACTTTGGTGTGGGAACACCAAACTTAGTACCTTGCCAAAGGTTTTCATTAACCATGTGTGAAATTCTTTTTTTTCTTTCTCAAAAGTAATAAGGCTGAAAACTAGAAAACAGCAAAATAGTTAACTAATTCATCCAGTATGCTTGAAGCCCATATTATGCATAAGGTGAGAATGTGTGTTATAATGGGATTTTGGTGGAACACCAAACTTAGAGTTCTTCATTCTCCCTTAGATTATTTTGGTGTGCAACACCAAACTTAGCTTCTTGCAATCTAGATAAAACTAATTAACCGTTTTATTGAATTAGATATGAAAAGATGGTTACCTCTGGTTGGGTTGCCTCCCAACAAGCGCTCTTTTATTGTCACTAGCTTGACATCCTCTGTGCTTGCTCAACTCAGATTCTGTGCTTCCTTCTCCTTATCCCCTTATCCTCCTAAGTGAGACTTTGCCTTATGATGTTCATCCTGGATGAGTGATTCTTTTCCTTTAGCCTTCTTCTCACTCACTTCTGTGAGGTTCTTAGCTAATTGTTCCATTTGCCTCTCAATTCTCCCGAGTGAGGCCTCATGGTTCTTGCTTATCATCTCTTGATGTTTCATCATTCTCTCTACTATGATTTCCAGATTAGTGATCCTCTGAGAGTCTTGTGAGATTGGTTGATTGTTGGGTGTTGGGGGTTGGAAGGGTGGGTAGTGTGGTGGTATGCAGTGATTGTTGTTGGTATTGTGGGTTTTTTGCAGGTTTGAGAACTTGGGGTTGTTGTAATTGAAGTCTCCTTGTTCCTGATGTTGAGATCCCCTCATTCTTAGATACAAATGTGGCTTCCATGGTGGAAATTGTGCACTCACTGTAGTAGAATGGAGAAAATCAATTTGTCTAGCTATTGACTCCAATTGTTGCTGAGTTTGCTGATGTAGCTGTTTGCTTTGATTCATGACTGCCTTCATTCCTCCAAGATTCATTATCTCCTTTTCTGAAGTTGCATTCTGTGGGGTCTCAAACGAGTGTTGGTTATTGGCTCTCTTTTCATTGAACTCTGCAGTTCCTTGGCCAGCTGCTGTTGCTTTGAGTAGGTCATCTGAGAAGTAGTCCACCGCTCTTCTTGTTTCTGGGCTTAATCCTTCATAGAATGCTTGGAAACCCACTTTGTCATTTACTTTCTTGTATCTTTCCCACGCTTTGAACAATGGTTCTTCCTCTCCTTGTATGAATGGATGTATTTCCTCTTTCATCTTGATGTTTTGTTGGGATGAGGAGAATTTAGCTAGAAATTTGGCAACCAAATCATCCCAACTAGTGATACTTCCTTGGGGAAAAGTTTCAAGCCATTGTGCCGCTTCATCCTTCAGTGAAAAAGGAAATAGCAAAAGCTTATAGGCATCATGATTTATACCATCGAAGTTGACAACACCACAGGTCCTCAGAAAAATGGATAGGTGCTGTTTAGGATCCTCCAATGGATTTCCTCCATAGGAACAATTCTTCTTTATTAGTGTAATGAGTTGCGGCTTCATGTTGTGGTGTTCCTCTTTCTCAGAAACTCCTTCTTCAATGATATCCTTCCCTCTGGCTGCTCTTTTTTCCTGTGACATATAAATCAACAACGGAACACACAGTGATTCTCTTGAAAATTGAGTGTAGTTAATTGAGACAAAACTTCAAACAGTTAGTGGGTTAGTCAAAAATTAAAGAAACAGTGCTTGATCTAGATCACCACTTCACTTAATCATTGTCAATCTAATCAATCCCCGGCAATGGCACCAAAAACTTGATGTGCGGAAAACGATCCGACACAAAACTCACCGGCAAGTGCACCGGGTCGCATCAAGTAATAAAAACTCACGGGAGTGAGGTCGATCCCACAGGGATTGAAGGATTGAGAAATTTTGGTTTAGTGGTTGATTTAGTCAAGCGAATCAATATTTGGTTGAGTGATTTGTGATTTGCAGAAATTAAATTGCATTGAAAGTAAAGGGAATGTGTAAATTGCATGAAATTAAAGAGGGCAAGGAATTAAAGTGCTGAATCTTAAAGAACAAGAAATTAAATGGCAAAAACTTAGAATGTAAGAAATGTAGATTGCGGAATCTTAAAGTGCAAGGAATGTAAACGGCTAGAATTGTAAAGGGGATTGGGGATTGAATTTGCAGAATTTAAACAAGGAAAAGTAAATTGCATCAAACAGAAGAGTAAAAGAGGGTTTGGGTTGAATCGGATCTGAAGCAAAACAGGTAGATGAACATGAAAAGCAAAAACAGAATGTAAACTTTGGAATCAGATCTCAGGACCCAGAGACTAGAAAACCAAGTCTAGATCTCAATACCTTCCTAGATCCAACAAGAACAATTGCAAGGGAAATGTAAATTGCAAAGAAAGTAGATGAAGAGCAATTAACCGAAACTGAAATTCAATTAAGCAGTAAATAAACAGAGAGATCCAAGGATGAGATTGAAACAGAATTTCTTCAATTCTCCAACCCAAGATCCAAGACAATTGTAATTGAAATTGAAAGCAATAAAACTAAGAGGAAGAGAAGTGAATTCTCCTTCCCCGAGACTAAGAAATTAAAGACCACTCAATACCAAAAGCTCTCCGAAAACTATTCTAAAAACTAAAAGAAAAAGCTCCCCGAACGACTTGAACTCTATCCTATTTATACACTTTCTTCAAATGATCTTCAAGCCTTGAGTTGGGCCTTTGCTCTTGGTGGAATTGGGTTGAGAGAGGCCTTGGTTGATTGCTCTTGGAGTTTGGAGAGGAATCAAAGTGAACCAATTGAACCGGGTTGGAGTTTTGCAAAAGTTTGAGTAAAAGTTTGAGTAAAAGTTTGAGGCAAACTTTTACTCCAACTTTTCATATCAGCCTCCATGTTTTTGCTGATACCAACGTTGGTGCAAAAGTTAGGGGTCTAACTTTTGCTCCAACGTTGGCCTTCCTTAGTGCACTTATGGCGCCAACGTTAGCCCAAAAGTTAGAGGCTAACGTTGGCGCAAACTTTTGCTCCCCCTTTGTGATTTTCATGCGCCAACGTTACCCTAAAAGTTAGGGGCTAACGTTGGCGCAAACTTTTGGTGCCCAGGGAGTGATTTTCATGCTAACGTTAGCCCAAAAGTTAGGGGCTAACGTTGGGGCAAACTTTTCACCCAAAAGTTTGTGCAAAAGTTTGAGGCTAACTTTTGGTCCAGCTTTTTGCTTCCTGGTTCATTTTCACTTATTCCAAAAGTTTGAGCTAAAGTTTGAGGCAAACTTTTGCTCAAACTTTTTGTCCTCTCTTCCTCCTAGCCATTCCTTCTTACTTCAACCTTTCTCCAAGCTTTCTTCACCTATCGTTAATCAACCAAACACATCAAAGCTATGCTCAAAATTATGAGATATTCATTCTTTCACAATATGTAACAAATATAGCATAAAACCTCATGAAATTGCATTAATTCATCTATGGTTGATTCAATGAAAGGAAGCATGAAAATCTACCCAAATTGGCTTGCTTAGACCTCAAGAAAGAGCATAATTTAAGTGAAAACAAAAGAAAAAAACTAGTGAAACTAGGCTAAGATGACTTGTCATCATCCATCAATCTCAGAAGAAGAAAAAATCTTAGCCATAACAGGTCGCAATCAGGGATGGATGACTCCCATAATTAATTACCTCAAAATAGAAGCCCTCCCTACAGATGAGAAAGAGGCAAAGAGGTTAAAACAGGAAGCACAATACTACACCATCATTAATAATACTTTATACAAAAGAGGGATTTCAATACCATTGCTAAAATGCGTGCCGACTTCCAACACAAAATATGTCTTGGAGTAAGTACACAGTGGCATTTATGGTAATCAGCTCAGAGCGCAGGCACTCGCCAAAAAAGTACTTCGGGCAGGATTCTATTGGCCAACTTTACAAAAAGAAGCCACAGAATTTGTAAGGACATGTTCACCATGTCAGAAACATTGCCAACTTTCACACTGCTCCGCCAGAGGAACTCATCAGCGTAACCTCACCTTCGCCATTAGCAAAATGGGGACTCGATCTCCTCGGACCTTTTTCCTCAAGGATTAGGACAAGTCAAATTCCTCATAGTAGGAATAGACTACTTCACAAAATGGATCGAGGCAGAAACCCTAGGCAACGCCACAGCTCAAAGAAGTCGGAAATTCCTATATAGAAACATCGTTACAAGGTTCTGAGTTCCATACTCCATCACCACAGACAATGGTACCCAATTCACAGACGCAGGCTTCAAAAAACTAGTGGCCGACTTGAATATAAAACAACAATTCACCTCTGTTGAGCACCCCCAAGCCAATGGACAAGCTGAAGCTGCTAACAAAGCTATATTAGCAGGGTTAAAACAGAGATTACAGGATGCAAAGGGAACCTGGGCTGAGGAGCTGCCACAAGTGCTATGGGCATACCGAACGACTCCACATTCCACGACAAAGGAGTCACCCTTCCGATTAGCTTACGGAATGGAGGCAATGATCCCAGTAGAGGTCAAAGAAGGATCACCCAGAGTAATCCATTTTAGCGAAAAAGCCAATTCCCAACTTCAAAGGGAAGAGCTCGACTTACTTCCAGAAATCCGAGAAAAAGGTCGGATAAGGGAAGAGGCGTTGAAACAACGAATGGCCTCCAGATACAACCGAAAAGTAATACAGCGGACCTTTGCTGAAGACGACCTCATCCTAATCCGAAACGACATAGGAACAACTCGACCTGGAGAAGGAAAGCTGGCAGCAAACTGGAAAGGACCCTTCCGAGTCATAGAAGTACTGGGAAAGGGCTACTACAAGCTTTCCGAACTCGACGGGCGAGAGCTTCCTATATCATGGCACGCCTGCAACCTAAGAAGGTACTATAGCTAGGGATGATAAAAGATCTTGGACAAGGCGCACTCTTTTTTCTGAAAAAGGTTTTTTAACGAAGCGCCCCGCCAAGACCTACAAATCACCCGACTTAGGAAATTAACTCCTCATGTATATTTGCATTCTCTTTTAATAAAATTTGTTCAGATTCGCTACAAACGCTCAAGTCGTATTATTCTGAAAACATTTATCGCCCGATTGTAAAGCTACAGATAGACAGAAAGTGAAAATCGAATTCACTACGCAAAGTCGGCAAAGATGAAAGCAGAATAATGCAAGAAGTTATAGAAAGTGATCCATAGAAAGGACCTGACGAGGTCCTAATAAAATGGATTGCTATAAAATAACTTAAAGACTGGCCGGCACAAAAAGTCGGACGAGCCACAACAACCCAAGTTATAAGTAAAGCCCTGGAAAGAGGTCTGGACAACCCTATAAAAGAGGATTACTATAACTTCGAAGAGCCCAACATGAGGAAGTCGGACTCCTACAAGATAAGTTACAAAAGATAATCCCTGAAAGAGACCTAAACAAGGTCAAAAAAAGAGGATTATCAAGTAACTCGACAGGGCCCGTCATGACAAAGTCGGCCCAGAAAGATAAGTTACAAAAGATAATCCCGGAAAGAGACCTAAAAAGGTCCAAAAAAGAGGATTATCAAGTGATGAGTGGATAATTTATACGCTTTTTGGCATTATTTTTAGTATGTTTTAGTTAGTTTTTATTACATTTTTATTAGTTTTTAGTTAAAATTCACTTTTCTGGACTTTACTATGAGTTTGTGTGTTTTTCTGTGATTTCAGGTATTTTCTGGCTGAAATTGAGGGACCTGAGCAATAATCTGATTCAGAGGATGAAAAGGACTGCAAATGTTGTTGGATTCTGACCTCCCTGCACTCGAAGTGGATTTTCTGGAGCTACAAAAGCCCAATTGGCGTGCTTTCAATTGCGTTGGAAAGTAGACATCCTGGGCTTTCCAAAAATGTATAATAGTCCATTCCTTAGATTGAGTGGATATCTCTTGGATACCTTAATCGAAATCTTCGTGGTATAAGCTAGAATTGATGGCGGCATTCAAGAGAATCCGGAAGGTCTAAACCTTGTCTGTGGTATTCTGAGTAGGATTCAAGGATTGAATGACTGTGACGAGCTTCAAACTCGCGATTGTGGGGCGTTAGTGATAGACGCAAAAGAATCAATGGATTCTATTCCGACATGATCGAGAACCGACAGCTGAATAGCCGTGCTGTGACAAAGCATCTCCGTACGCTTATCTGAAATTTTCACCAATGAATTACATAAGTATCTCTATCCTTATTTTATGCTTTATTCATAAATCATCCATAACCATTTGAATCTGCCTGACTGAGATTTACAAGATGACCATAGCTTGCTTCATACCAACAATCTCCGTGGGATCGACCCTTACTCGCGTAAGGTTTATTACTTGGACGACCCAGTGCACTTGCTGGTCAGTTGTGCGAAGTTGTGATAAAGAGTTGAGATTGCAATTGAGCGTACCATGTTGATGGTGCCATTGATGATCACAATTTCGTGCACCATCAAGTAACTCGACGGGGCCCGATATGACGAAGTCGGCCCAAGATACAAAGTTACAGAAGGTGATCCCTGAAAGAGACCTGAACCAAGTCCAAGAAAGAGGATTACCAAGTAACTCGACAGGATCCGACGTGACGAAGTCGGCCCAAGATGCAAAGCTACAGAAGGTAATCCCTGAAAGAGACCTAAACAAAGTCCAAGAAAGAGGATTACCAAGCAAACTCGATAAAGCCCGACATGACGAAGTCGGCCCAAGATACAAAGTTACAGAAGGTGATCCCTGAAAGAGATCTGAACCAGGTCCAAGAAAGAGGATTACCAAGTAACTCGATAGGATCCGACATGACGAAGTCGGCCCAAGATGTAAAGCTACAGATGGTAATTGATGAGCGGATAATTTGTACTCTTTTTGGCATTGTTTTTAGTATGTTTTTAGTATATTTTAGTTAGTTTTTAGTATATTTTTATTAGTTTTTAATTAAAATTCACTTTTCTGGACTTTACTATGAGTTTGTGTGTTTTTCTGTGATTTCAGGTATTTTCTGGCTGAAGTTGAGGGACCTGAGCAAAAATCTGATTCAGAGACTGAAAAGGACTGCAGATGCTGTTGGATTCTGACCTCCCTGCACTCGAAGTGGATTTTCTGGAGCTAGAGAAGCCCAATTGGCGCGCTCTCAACGGCGTTGAAAATTAGACATCTTGGGCTTTCCAGCAATATATGATAGTCCACACTTTGCCCAAGATTTGATGGCCCAAACCGGCGTTCAAAGTCACCCCCAGAATTCCCAGCGTTAAACGTCGGAACTGGCACCAAAGTGGGAGTTAAACGCCCAAACTGGTACAAAAGCTGGCGTTTAACTCCAAGAAGAGTCTCTACACGAAAATGCTTCAATGCTCAGCCCAAACACACACCAAGTGGGCCCGGAAGTGGATTTTTATGTCATTTACTCATCTTTGTAATTCTTAAGCTACTAGTTCCCTATAAGTAGGACCTTTTACTATTGTATTTTTCATCTGGAGATCTTTGAATCTTTTGATCACTGGGGGCTGGCCTCACGGCCATGCCTAGACCTTGTTCTTATGTATTTTCAATGGTGGAGTTTCTACACACCATAGATTAAGGTGTGGAGCTCTGCTGTACCTCGAGTATTAATGTAATTACTATTGTTCTTCTATTCAATTCAGCTTGTTCTTATTCCAAGATATTCATTCGCACTCAAGAACTTGATGAATGTGATGATTATGTGACGCTCATCATCATTCTCACTTATGAACAAGTGACTGACAACCACTTCTGTTCTACAAGCAAACAAGGCTCTAATGTTTATCTCTTGGGTTCTTTAACCGGAATCTTCGTGGTATAAGCTAGAATTGATGGCGGCATTCAAGAGAATCCGGAAGGTCTAAACCTTGTCTGTGGTATTCTGAGTAGGATTCAATGATTGAATGATTGTGACGAGCTTCAAACTCGCGATTGTGGGGTGTTAGTGACAGACGCAAAAGAATCACTGGATTCTATTCCGACATGATCGAGAACCGACAGCTGGATAGCCGTGCCATGACAGGGTGCGTTGAACATTTCCACTGAGAGGATGGGAGGTAGCCACTGACAACGGTGAAACCCTTGCATACAGCTTGCCATGGAAAGGAGTAAGAAGGATTGGATGAAGACAGTAGGAAAGCAGAGAGACGGAAGGGACAAAGCATCTCCATTCGCTTATCTGAAGTTCTCACCAATGAATTGCATAAGTATCTCTATCTTTATCTTTATGTTTTAGTCATATATCATCCATAACCATTTGAGTCTGCCTGACTAAGATTTACAAGGTGACCATAGCTTGCTTCATACCAACAATCTCCGTGGGATCGACCCTTACTCGCGTAAGGTTTATTACTTGGACGACCCAGTGCACTTGCTGGTTAGTTGTGCGAAGTTGTGTTTATGCCATGGTATTGAGCACCAAGTTTTTGGATTCATTACCGGGGATTATTTGAGTTGTGAAAAGTAGTGATCACAATTTCGTGCACCAAGTTTTTGGCGCCGTTGCCGGGGATTGTTTCGAGTATGGATAACTGACGGTTCATCTTGTTGCTTAGATTAGGTATTTTTCAGAGTTCTTAAGAATGAATTCTAGTGTTTCAAGGTGATGATAAGGATGATCTTATCATCACCAAAGCTGATTGATTCTCATCAATTTAGCTCTTGAATGCAATGTCCTGCTAAAGCTTGGCTATCCATGTCTAATTCCTTTAGACTGAAGCTTTAGACTAACATTGCATGATTCCTGGAATTCTCATTAAGAATTTTGATATCTTTATTTTCTGTTCCACTTAATTTTCGAAAAATCCAAAAAAAATTACAAAATCATAAAAACCAAAAATATTTTGTTTCATGTTGAGTCTAGTGTCACATTTTAAGTTTGGTATCTTGCATGCATTGTTTATTTGATCTTGGTTCTATTTTCAAGTCAATAATACAGGGAACTGAAGATTCAGTACATGCAACAGAGGAATTATACAGAAAAAGCTGGGCGTTCAAAACGCCCAGTGAAGAAGGAAAAACTGGTGTTTAAACGCCAGCCAAGGTGCCTGGCTGGGCGTTTAACGCCCAAAAAGGTAGCATTTTGGGCGTTAAACGCCAGAATGGATACCATTCTGGGCGTTTAACGCCAGGATGACACAAGAGGGAAGATTTTGTTTTTAATGCAAATTTTTTTTTCAAGTTTCCAAAGTTTTTCAAAATCAAATCTTTTTCAAATCATATCTTTTCAATCAAATCTTTTTCAAAATCAATTTCTTTCCTTTTTCAAAAATACTTGCTATCAATTAATGATTTGATTCAACATTTCAAGTTTGTTGCCTTTTCTGTTGAGAAAGGTTTAATGTCTGAATCATATCTTTTCTTGTTAGCCAAGTCATTAATTTTTAAAATCAAATCTTTTTTAAATTGTTTTTCAAATCATATCTTTTCAATCATATCTTCTCAATCACATCTTTTTCAAAATAGTTTTCAATCATATCTTTTTAATTTCTAATTTCAAATCTTTTTCAAAAATCACTTGATTTCTTTTCCACTCTTGGTTTTGGAAAATCAATTAGTATTTTTCAAAATGTTTTTAAAATCTTTTTAATTAATTTTCGAAAAATCTCTTCCCCTCTTCTCACATCCTTCTATTTATGGAGTACCACTCCTCCTCAATGCACAATTCGAACTCTATCTCACTAAGTTCGAATTCTTCTACCTCTTCCTTCCATCTTTCTGTTCCTCTGACACCTCAAGGAATCTCTATACTGTGACATAGAGAATTCCACATTTTTCTTGTTCTCTTCTCTTTCATATGAGCAGGAGCAAAGACAAAAGCATTCTTGTTGAGGCTGACCCTGAACCTGAAAGGACCTTGAAGCGAAAGCTAAGAGAAGCTAAGGCACAACTCTCCGTAGAGAACCTAACAGAAATCTTCAAAGAAGAAGAACCCATGGCAGCCGAAA
This sequence comes from Arachis stenosperma, assembly GCF_014773155.1. Classification (NCBI taxonomy): domain Eukaryota; kingdom Viridiplantae; phylum Streptophyta; class Magnoliopsida; order Fabales; family Fabaceae; genus Arachis; species Arachis stenosperma. Next base: position 47,564,731 of record NC_080381.1, on the reverse strand, counting down.
ACAACAACAATGCCAACAATGCAAGGAAGGTGCTACGTGACTTTACTGCACCTACTCCCGACTTCTATGGGAGAAGCATCTCTATCCCTGCCATTGGAGCAAACAACTTTGAGCTTAAGCCTCAATTAGTTTCTCTAATACAACAGAATTGCAAGTTCCATGGACTTCCACTGGAAGATCCCCATCAGTTCTTAGCTGAATTCTTGCAAATCTGTGACACTGTCAAGACTAATGGGGTTGACCCTGAGGTCTACAGACTTATGCTATTCCCTTTTGCTGTAAGAGACAGAGCTAGAATATGGTTGGCCTTACAACCTAAAGACAGCCTGAACTCTTGGGAAAAGCTAGTCAATGCCTTCTTGGCAAAGTTCTTTCCACCTCAAAAATTGAGTAAGCTTAGAGTGGAAGTCCAAACCTTCAGACAGAAGGAAGGAGAATCCCTCTATGAAGCTTGGGAAAGATACAAACAATTGATCAGAAAGTGTCCCTCCGACATGCTTTCTGAATGGAGCATCATAGGTATTTTCTATGATGGTCTGTTTGAACTGTCCAAGATGTCTTTGGATAGCTCTGCTGGAGGATCTCTTCATCTGAAGAAGACGCCTGCAGAAGCTCAAGAGCTCATTGAAATGGTTGCAAATAACCAATTCATGTACACTTCTGAAAGGAATCCTGTGAACAATGGGACAAATCAGAAGAAAGGAGTTCTTGAGATTGATACTCTGAATGCCATACTGGCTCAGAACAAAATATTGACCCAACAAGTCAATTTGATCTCTCAAAGTCTGTCTGGAATGCAAAATGCACCAGACAGTACTAAGGATGCTTCATCTGAAGAAGCTTATGATCCTGAGAACCCTTCAATAGAAGAAGTGAATTACATGGGAGAAACCTATGGAAACACCTATAATTCTTCATGGAGAAATCATCCAAATCTTTCTTGGAAGGATCAACAGAGACCTCAATAGGGTTTTAACAACAATAATGGTGGAAGAAACAGGTTTAGCAATGGCAAGCCTTTTCCATCATCTTCTCAGCAACAGATAGAGGATTCTAAGCAGCACCACTCTGACTTAGCAACCATGGTCTCTGATCTAATCAAAACCACTCAAAGTTTCATGACTGAAACTAGGTCCTCCATTAGGAACTTGGAGGCACAAGTGGGTCAGCTGAGCAAGAGAATTACTGAACTCCCTCCTAGTACTCTTCCAAGCAATACAGAAGAGAATCCAAAAGGAGAGTGCAAGGCCATCAACATGGCCAAATTTAGAGAGGAGGAAGAGGCAGTGAACGCCACTGAGGAAGACCTCAATGGACGTCCACTGGCCTCCAATGAATTCCCTAATAAGGAACTTTGGGAATCTGAGGCTCAAAATGAGACCATAGAGATTCCACTAGATTTACTTCTGCCATTCATGAGCTCTGATGAGTACTCTTCCTCTGAAGAGGATGAATATGTCACTGAAGAGCAAGTTGCTAAATACATTGGAGCAATCATGAAGCTAAATGACAAGTTATTTGGTAATGAGACTTGGGAGAACGAACCTCCTTTGCTCACCAAAGAACTGGATGACTTGTCTAGGCAGAAATTACCTCAAAAGAGACAAGATCCTGGGAAGTTTTCAATACCTTGTACCATAGGCACCATGACCTTCAAGAAGGCTCTGTGTGACTTGGGGTCAAGTGTAAACCTCATGCCTCTCTCTGTAATGGAGAAGCTAGGGATCTTTGAGGTGCAAGCTGCAAGAATCTCACTAGAGATGGCAGACAACTCAAGAAAATAAGCTTATGGACTTGTAGAGGATGTTCTGGTAAAGATTGAAGACTATTACATCCCTGCTGATTTCATAGTCCTAGAGACTAGGAAGTGCATGGATGAATCCATCATCCTTGGCAGACCCTTCCTAGCCACAGCAAAGGCTGTGATTGATGTGGACAGAGGAGAATTGATCATTCAAGTGAATGAAAAATCCTTTGTGTTTAAGGCTCAAGGATATCCCTCTGTCACCATGGAGAGGAAGCATGAAGAGCTTCTCTCAAAACAGAGTCAAACAGAGCCTCCACAGTCAAACTCTAAGTTTGGTGTTGGGAGGCCACAACCAAACTCTAATTTTGGTGTTGAACCCCCACAGTCAAACTCTAAGTTTGGTGTTGGGAGGTTCCAACATTGCTCTGAGCATCTATGAGGCTCCATGAGAGCCCTCTGTCAAGCTACTGACATTAAAGAAGCGCTTGTTGGGAGGCAACCCAATGTTATATTTTATCTATTTTCCTTTGTTATTTTATGTTTTCTTTAGGTTGATGATCATGAGAAGTCACAAAATCAATTGAAAAAGCAAAAACAGAATGAAAAACAGGAAGAAAAATAGCACACCCTGGAGGAAGATCCTGCTGGTGTTCAAACGCCAGTAAGGGTAGCAGTTGGGCGTTTAACGCCCAGTCTGGCACCATTCTGGGCGTTTAACGCCAGAAAAGGGCACCAGACTGGCGTTAAACGCCAGAAAAGGGCAAGAACATGGCGTTAAATGCCAGAAATGGGCACCAGCCCGGCGTTTAACGCCAGAATTGGCAAAGGGTGCATTTTTGCACGCCACTTGGTGCAGGGTTGAATTTTCCTTGACACCTCAGGATCTGTGGACCCCACAGGATCCCCACCTACCCCACCACCCTCTCTCTTCTTCACCCATTCACCAATCACCTCAACCACTCTTCCCCAAAAACCCTTTACCTATCCAATCCCATCTTTCTCTTCACCACTCACATCCATCCTTCATAAAACCACACCTACCTCACCATTCAAAATTCAAACCACTTTCCGACCCAAACCCACCCATAATGGCCGAACCATACCCCTCTCTTCAACCCTATATAAACCCATCTTCACTCCTTCATTTTCACACACCCTAAACACTACTTCTCCCCCCTTTGGCCGAACCACAAAGCCACCTCCATCTCCTCCATTTCTTCTTCTTCTACTCTCTTCTTTATTCTTTTGCTCGAGGACGAGCAAACCTTTTAAGTTTGGTGTGGTAAAAGCATTGCTTTTTGTTTTTCCATAACCATTTATGGCATCCAAGGCTGGAGAAACCTCTAGAAAGAGGAAAGGGATGGCAAAAGCTTTCACCTCCGAATCGTGGGAGATGGAGAGATTCATCTCAAGGATGCATCAAGACCACTTATATGAAGTTGTAGCCTTGAAGAAGGTGATCCCTGAGGTCCCTTTCAAACTCAAAAAGGGTCAACTTTGATCAAAGGTTGGACCAAGTCCTCATAGACATTTGTGAAGAGGGCGCTCAATGGAAGAGAGATTCAAGAGGGAAGCCGGTTCAATTGAGAAGGCATGACCTCAAGCCCGTGGCTAGAGGATGGTTGGAGTTTATCCAACGCTCAATCATTCCCACTAGCAACCGGTCTGAAGTTACTCTAGACCGGGCCATCATGATCCATAGTATCATGATTGGAGAGGAAGTGGAAGTTCATGAGGTTATAGCCCAAGAACTCTATAAGGTGGCGGACAAGTCCTCTACCTTGGCAAGGTTAGCCTTTCCTCATCTCATTTGTCACCTCTGTTATTCAGTTGGAGTGGACATAGAAGGAGACATCCTCATTGATGAGGACAAGCCCATCACTAAGAAAAAGATAGAGCAAACAAGAGACCCCACTCATCATGAAATCCCTGAGATGCCTCAAGGGATGTACTTTTCTCCACAAAACTATTGGGAGCAAATCAACACCTCCCTAGGAGAACTGAGTTCCAACATGGGACAACTAAGGGTGGAGCACCAAGAACACTCCATTCTCCTCCATGAAATTAGAGAAGATCAAAGAATCATGAGAGAGGAGCAACAAAGGCAAGGAAGAGACATTGAGGAGCTCAAGCACTCCATAAGATCTTCAAGAGGAAGAACAAGCCGCCATCACTAAGGTGGACCCGTTCTTTAATTTCCTTGTTCTTTATTTTCTTGTTTTTCGAATTTTATGCTTATGTTTATCTATGTTTGTGTCTTGTGATCATTAGTGTCTTAGTGTCTATGCCTTAAAGTTATGAATGTCCTATGAATCCATCACCTCTCTTAAATAAACAATGCTCTTAATTGAAAAAGAGTAGAATTGCATGAATTTTGAATTTTATAACAGATTAATTATTTTGATGTGGTGGCAACACTTTTGTTTTCTGAATGTATGCTTGAACAGTGCATATGTCTTTTGAATTTATGGTTCATGAATGTTAAAATTGTTGGCTCTTGAAAGAATGATGAAAAAGGAGACATGTTACTGAGGATCTGAAAAATCATAAAAAAATGATTCTTGAAGCAAGAAAAAGCAGTGATTACAAAAAAAAAGAACGAAAACAAAAAAAAAAAGAAAAAGAAGGCGAAAGAGAAAAAGAAAAAAAAAAAGAAATTAAGTTGTGATCCAAGGCAAAAAGAGTGTGCCTAAGAACCCTGGACACCTCTAATTGGGGACTCTAGCAAAGCTGAGTCACAATCTGAAAAGGTTCACCCAATTATGTGTCTGTGGCATGTATGTATCCGGTGGTAATACTGGAAGACAGAGTGCTTTGGGCCACGGCCAAGACTCATAAAGTAGCTATGTTCAAGAATCATCATACTTAACTAGGAGAATCAATAACACTATCTGGATTCTGAGTTCCTAAAGAAGCCAATCATTCTGAGATGCCAAAACTGTTCAGAGGCAAAAAGCTAAAGCCCCGCTCATCTAATTGATACTAATCTTCATAGATGTTTCTGGAATTCATTGCATATTCTCTTCTTTTTATCTTATTTGATTTTCAGTTGCTTGGGGACAAGCAACAATTTAAGTTTGGTGTTGTGATGAGCGGATAATTTGTACGCTTTTTGGCATTGTTTTTAGTATGTTTTTAGTATATTTTAGTTAGTTTTTAGTATATTTTTATTAGTTTTTAATTAAAATTCACTTTTCTGGACTTTACTATGAGTTTGTGTGTTTTTCTGTGATTTCAGGTATTTTCTGGCTGAAATTGAGGGACCTGAGCAAAAATCTGATTCAGAGACTGAAAAGGACTGGAGATGCTGTTGGATTCTGACCTCCCTGCACTCGAAGTGGATTTTCTGGAGCTACAGAAACCCAATTGGCGCGCTCTCAACGGCGTTGGAAAGTAGACATCCTGGGCTTTCCAGAAATATATGATAGTCCACACTTTGCCCAAGATTTGATGAGCCGATAATTTATACGCTCTTTGGCATTATTTTTAGTACGTTTTTAGTATGTTTTAGTTAGTTTTTATTACATTTTTATTAGTTTTTAGTTAAAATTCACTTTTCTGGACTTTACTATGAGTTAGTGTGTTTTTCTGTGATTTCAGGTATTTTCTGGCTGAAATTGAAGGACCTGAGCAAAAATCTGATTCAGAGGCTGAAAAGGACTGCAGATGCTGTTGGATTCTGACCTCCCTGCACTCGAAGTGGATTTTCTGGAGCTACAAAAGCCCAATTGGTGCGCTTTCAATTGTGTTGGAAAGTATACATCCTGGGCTTTCCAGAAATGTATAATAGTCCATACCTTAGATTGAGTGGATATCTCTTGGATACCTTAATCGGAATCTTCGTGGTATAAGCTAGAATTGATGGCGGCATTCAAGAGAATCCGGAAGGTCTAAACCTTGTCTGTGGTATTCTGAGTAGGATTCAAGGATTGAATGACTGTGACGAGCTTCAAACTCGCGATTGTGGGGCGTTAGTCACAGACGCAAAAGAATCAATGGATTCTATTCCGACATGATCGAGAACCGACAGCTGAATAGCCGTGCTGTGACAAAGCATCTCCGTACGCTTATCTGAAATTCTCACCAATGAATTACATAAGTATCTCTATCCTTATTTTATGCTTTATTCATAAATCATCCATAACCATTTGAATCTGCCTGACTGAGATTTACAAGATGACCATAGCTTGCTTCATACCAACAATCTCCGTGGGATCGACCCTTACTCGCGTAAGGTTTATTACTTGGACGACCCACTGCACTTGCTGGTTAGTTGTGCGAAGTTGTGATAAAGAGTTGAGATTGCAATTGAGCATACCATGTTGATGGCGCCATTGATGATCACAATTTCGTGCACCATCAAGTAACTCAACGGGGCCCGATATGATGAAGTCGGCCCAAGATACAAAGTTACAGAAGGTGATCCCTGAAAGAGACCTGAACCAAGTCCAAGAAAGAGGATTACCAAGTAACTCGACAGGATCTGACGTGACGAAGTCGGCCCAAGATGTAAAGCTACAGAAGATAATCCCTAAAAGAGACCTAAACAAAGTCCAAGAAAGAGGATTACCAAGCAAACTCGATAAAGCCCGACATGACGAAGTCGGCCCAAGATACAAAGTTACAGAAGGTGATCCCTGAAAGAGATCTGAACCAGGTCCAAGAAAGAGGATTACCAAGTAACTCGACAGGATCCGACGTGACGAAGTCGGCCCAAGATGTAAAGCTACAGATGGTAATTGATGAGCGGATAATTTGTACTCTTTTTGGCATTGTTTTTAGTATGTTTTTAGTATATTTTAGTTAGTTTTTAGTATATTTTTATTAGTTTTTAATTAAAATTCACTTTTCTGGACTTTACTATGAGTTTGTGTGTTTTTCTGTGATTTCAGGTATTTTCTGGCTGAAATTGAGGGACCTGAGCAAAAATCTGATTTAGAGACTGAAAAGGACTGCAGATGCTGTTGGATTCTGACCTCCCTGCACTCGAAGTAGATTTTCTGGAGCTACAGAAGCCCAATTGGCACGCTCTCAATGTCGTTGGAAATTAGACATCCTGGGCTTTCCAGCAATATATAATAGTCCACACTTTGCCCAAGATTTGATGGCCCAAACCGGCGTTCAAAGTCACCCCAGAATTCCCAGCGTTAAACGCCGGAACTGGCACCAAAGTGGGAGTTAAACGCCCAAACTGGCACAAAAGCTGGCGTTTAACTCCAAGAAGAGTCTCTACATGAAAATGCTTCAATGCTCAGCCCAAACACACACCAAGTGGGCCCGGAAGTGGATTTTTATGTCATTTTCTCATCTTTGTAATTCTTAAGCTACTAGTTCCCTATAAGTAGGACCTTTTACTATTGTATTTTTCATCTGGAGATCTTTGAATCTTTTGATCACTGGGGGCTGGCCTCACGGCCATGCCTAGACCTTGTTCTTATGTATTTTCAACGGTGAAGTTTCTACACACCATAGATTAAGGTGTGGAGCTCTGCTGTACCTCGAGTATTAATGCAATTACTATTGTTCTTCTATTCAATTCAGCTTGTTCTTATTCCAAGATATTCATTCACACTCAAGAACTTGATGAATGTGATGATTATGTGACGCTCATCATCATTCTCACTTATGAACAAGTGACTGACAACCACTTCTGTTCTACAAGCAAACAAGGCTCTAATGTTTATCTCTTGGGTTCTTTAACCGGAATCTTCGTGGTATAAGCTAGAATTGATGGTGGCATTCATGAGAATCCGGAAGGTCTAAACCTTGTCTGTGGTATTCTGAGTAGGATTCAATGATTGAATGACTGTGACGAGCTTCAAACTCGCAATTGTGGGGCGTTAGTGACAGACGCAAAAGAATCACTGGATTCTATTCCGACATGATCGAGAACCGACAGCTGGATAGCCGTGCCGTGACAGGGTGCGTTGAACATTTCCACTGAGAGGATGGGAGGTAGCCACTGACAACGGTGAAACCCTTGCATACAGCTTGCCATGGAAAGGAGTAAGAAGGATTGGATGAAGATAGTAGGAAAGCAGAGAGACAGAAGGGACAAAGCATCTCCATTCGCTTATCTGAAGTTCTCACCAATGAATTACATAAGTATCTCTATCTTTATCTTTATGTTTTAGTCATATATCATCCATAACCATTTGAGTCTGCCTGACTAAGATTTACAAGGTGACCATAGCTTGCTTCATACCAACAATCTCCGTGGGATCGACCCTTACTCGCGTAAGGTTTATTACTTGGACGACCTAGTGCACTTGCTGGTTAGTTGTGCGAAGTTGTGTTTATGCCATGGTATTGAGCACCAAGTTTTTGGATTCATTACCGGGGATTATTTGAGTTGTGAAAAGTAGTGATCACAATTTCGTGCACCAAGTTTTTGGCGCCGTTGCCGGGGATTGTTTCGAGTATGGACAACTGACGGTTCATCTTGTTGCTTAGATTAGGTATTTTTCGGAGTTTTTAAGAATGAATTCTAGTGTTTCAAAGTGATGATCTTATCATCACCAAAGCTGATTGATTCTCATCAATTTAGCTCTTGAATGTAATGTCCTGCTGAAGCTTGGCTATCCATGTCTAATTCCTTTAGACTGAAGCTTTAGACTAACATTGCATGATTCCTGGAATTCTCATTAAGAATTTTGATATCTTTATTTTCTGTTCCACTTAATTTTCGAAAAATCCAAAAAAAAATTACAAAATCATAAAAACCAAAAATATTTTATGTTTCTTGTTGAGTCTAGTGTCACATTTTAAGTTTGGTATCTTGCATGCATTGTTTATTCTCCTAAAGATTTTTTAGTATCCAAGTGAGGAGGTTCCCCCCAAATATCCTCCAGGACATTCCCAAGGGCCTGCTCGACCTCATCCAGCATCTCCCAAGTATATCGGGATACCACTATGTTTCTCTGCCACTCTAAGGGAAAGTAGGGCTCGTTATTTTCGTCCAGAAAGAAAGGCCGGGCTCCTTCAACAGCCCGGACCTTAAAAAAGTCGTTCTTAAAATCCCGGAAAGATTCGTCATACATGGAACAAACCTTATGCCCCTGGGATGACCTAAAAGAAACCCAAGAAGCCTTCTTCTTGGTAGTCCCAGGCTTAGTCAACACAAAAAGGTATAGAAAAAGAGTTTGCGAAGGCGTAACACCAAATTCTTGACAAACAAGCTAAAAAATGTTGATGAAGCCCCATGAATTCGGATGGAGTTGCGAAGGGGCTACGTTACAAGACCATAACAGGTCAGTTTCAAAAGAAGTAAAAGGAAAGGTGATGTTCATTTGGCTAAAAAAGAAGTCATAAGCATAGAAGAAGGGACGCTCCGCCTGGATCAGGACTGGGAAGCAAACTCTATCACCATAATCAGGTGCTACCAACTCATAATTGCCCTCCTAATCCTCACTGCTACAGACACGATGATGCTTTCTAAGCATCACACAAAATTCTGAATCGACTAAAGAAACACACAGCAAGATAAGAGAGTCCAGCCAATCGGACATCCCTTCGGAAACCTCAGAAGAAGCCTCGACAATATTTTTTCGGGAAGTCATGGCCAACTAATCCTACAAGCAAAAAAAAATTAGGTTACTAAAAAGGTAAAGACATCCCAGACGAAATCAAAATAACTCGGATAGCACAATCCAGTGCGGTACAGCAGATAAAAAGGAAAACCCCAGGATATAACCCAAAGTCCAGGGGCATCCTTTGGAGGCAATCAAGGAATAAAGATTCAAGGAAAATCCATAAGACTAATGTCTCAGCAGAAACCCTTTCCAAGAAAAACAAACACGAAGAAGATAAAAAAGCCACCAAAAGGAGCAAATTTCCTCAAAACAAACAAAGTTCAGCAAAACAGGAGTAGCATACGAAGCCCTAAAAAGCCAAATCCGGAGAAAACACCCAGAAGCATACATAAAGGCAAAAAGAAGACCAGAAGGCGTGCATCACAGTGATAAACCGAGCATGATAATATACAAAGATTCAAGCTTTCCAACATGCACTCAGTCAGAACTTCAAAAAACAAATACAGAGTAGGAAAATAGACGACGGAAGAAAAAGAAAAACTAACCTGAAAAAAAGAGAAGAATGCGGAAGAAGGTTGAAGACGAAGAGGCCAGAAGCTACCGTCGGAAGCACTCACGATTGCCGAAACCACGTTGAGACACCAAGAAACGTAAGCTTTCAGGGGAAAACAGAAGATGAGAAAGAAAAAGGAAGTTACGAAATAGAAAAGAGAAACCGTTTGGTGAAAAGGTCAAAAAGATCAAAGAAACAAAGCATTAAAACCAATTAATGAGGGCATTTAAAAACCCTCGTGCGTTCCTAAGGCAAGGATGCTAATCTAAAAGCCCGCGCTCTCAGAGGGAGCGAAACGTTCCGCATTCAAAAAGGAACTCTACAAAGATAAAGTCGACAAAATGCTTGGGTTCGGCTCCACCCGAGAAGGTTCGAAGTCCTAAAAACTAAGACTTTACCTCCAAAGGGAAACCGAGCTCGAGCAGGGGCACTATTCATACCCTAGGTCGAGATGTCCGACTTGGAATGTTCTACAGACAAAGCGACCAACCTCTTCAGGTTAGGACAAACCGACCTCTTCTCAAAGAGCTCGGCCAAGTCACAGGAAAGCCCAATAAAGGGCCCAAATAGAGGAACACGACCCCAATCCAAAAGACAGCCCAAAGCCTATAGAGATAAAGGCGGTTCCCAGGAAAGATAAGATAAAGATAAAGATAAGATAACTAACTTATCTTGTTTGAAAAGGTCACTCTACACCATTATAAATACACTGGAGCACCCAGGTATAACTCATACTCTGATTCTACTCAATCCCTGCTTAATACCCTTGCTAACTTAAGCATCGAAGTCCCTTGCAGGTATCCCCCACCCTCCGGGGACGAAGGATCAGCACCATCACCAAGTCCAACAAGTCGGACACAACAGCTCTTACCCACACAGAAGATCTCGTCCGAGATCGACCTACAGTTTCAGGTAACCCTCAGAACAGTTTTGATGAGTGATTTCAGGTGTAATAGGTTGGAATGGTTTGACAAGAGTGGAAGAAAAGCATGCAAGAGGGAGAAAACATGAAGAAATCAAAGGAGAAGCACACACTGGCGTGTGCGTGCACACAACCCACTGTGCGTACACACAAGAACCACAAAACTATGTGTGCATACGCACAACATCCTGTGCGTGCGCACAAGAAGAAAATCAGCAAGTGTGCTTACGCACAAGTCCCAGCGCGTGACTCATTTAATGCAAATCGCTTGGGGCGATATTTGGGCCTCCAGGGCCCAATTTTGGACCTTCTGAAGCTGATTGAAGGTTAGCATCATGTAGTTCATTTTCTAGATAGAGAAGCTCCCCCTTCTCTCTAGAACCAAGGGTTTTTAGTTTAATTTCCTTGCTATTTCTACTTTTAATTCTTGTTTTCATCTAGTGTCTTCTACCTTTCCTTGTTCTATTGTCTTAATTTCCTTTGTTAATCTTGTTAATTTCTCATTTTAGTTACCTTTTATGTTTATGCACACTCTTGTTATTTTAATTTTCAATCAATGCAATTTATGTTTTATGTTCATTTATTGCTTTCTTTAGTTGTTGTTATCATTTTCTTGCCTTTGGTAGTTAGCTTTTATATTTAATGTAATTTAATATTATTTTATTTTCATGCGCACTAAGTGTTTGATAAAATGCTTGGCTTAGTTTTTACTTAGTTTTTCTTCACTCTTGGCTTGATGACCCTTGGCTTTAAGTGACCCAATAGTGTTGACTTAGGACTTAGGGATTGGAATCAACTATGCCTATTTGACTTGTCTTCGATGTAGGGTTAACTAAGTAGGATTAACTCTTTATAATCATCATGTGTTTATGGTCAATGTCTAGGATAGGTAACTATAGCTCTCAATTACTTGCCAATAAGTTTTTCTTGCATTTGAAATTTTATTGCTTTTGACTTTTACTTGCTTTGACTTTTAATTCCATGCATGCTTGTTTAATTCCTTGCTATTTATATTTCTTGCTTCTCTTGCAATCCCAATTCCCCATGCTCTCTCACAGCCAATGATGAACACTCAATTGCAACTCCTAGGGAAGACAACTCGGGACTTAAAACTCGGTTTATAATTGTTTTGAATGGTGACATCCTTTGGATTAACATTTGATTATGAGAATTCATTGTTGGTTTGGACTATGCTACTAACGAATTAGTTCTTGTATTCATTGATTCTAAGCCGGCAATAATTTTCATTTATCAAATTTGGCGCCGTTATCAGGGAAGTTGCAATGGTGTAAAGTTGTTGGCTATTGTATATATGTTAATATGTAAATAGTTGTTTTTTGGTTGTGTTTTTGTTAGTGGTTAGGATTTAGGATCTTGGAGGACATTGCGAATTCAAGCATTGGTGAGGAAGTCAAGCACAAGCCACCATAGCAAGGGCTCTCCCAATTGTCTAACTTAAAGACAATAAATAAAAGTGCTTGGTATCATCTTTCTAACTTTCCCTCTCCTTTAGCACTTGTTTGTTGAATTTTGCTTCTTTTAGTTAGCTTCGTTTGGTAGAATTTTTGTGTTGATCTTGAATTTTTAGGGTAAAATAAATTTTGGGGTTGAAAAAGCTATTTTGGATGTCAATTTTGGTGCTTTAAGACACTAAAATTTTTTTAGAAAAATAGAGCATGTGCGTGCGCACACACCTGTGCGTACGCACACAACCCCAACTTTTGCATTCTGTGCACACGCACCCCTCTATGCGTGCGCACACCAGCTTATGACCCTTCTATTCGTTAGCACGCCTTGTGCGTCCGCATCCCCCCTCTTTATGCGTTGTGTGCGCACACACGGACCTGTGTGCGTATGCACACACGTCGATATAGCAGGCAATTTTGACGCTTCAATTTCAAAATAAAAAAGAATGTGTTCTGAACGTGCGCACAAGCTTGTGCGCACGCACACGTCTTGATCCCCCCTCTGTTTGGAGCACCCGCACACCTTGTGCGAGTGCACACCATCCATATTTCACCTAGTGTACGCCCCTGTTTTCTCACCCCTATACTTCTTTTCTCCTCTTCTCTCTACTTCTACTCTTCTTCTCTCTTCCACCCCTCTCTTCTCTTGCTTTTGCCCTCCTCTCTACTTGCTTTACTTCATTTTGTTTGCATCTCACTTTTATTTTAGTAATTGCATTAGTTTTTTGTTTAGTTATCTGTTAATTAAATAAGTTGCAAGTGTTTGATCGATGATTGATTGGGTTGCTTCTTGCTTAAATATTGGTTTATTTATAAATATCTGCACTGAGCATTAAGTCTTTGTTTGATTGCCTAGATGAATTGCAAGTATAATACATGTGTTGTAGCTACCATATATGTTAGACTATATCCTTGTTTGGCATCATGAATTGTGCACTTACTTTAGTGAATTGAGTTGAACTACTTATTCATCATGATTTTTAAGTGAATATAATCACATAACAAGGTATTTGTTCCTTGTTAATGCTTTGCATTTTTTTTATTCGATTTGACTTGATTCTTATCAAGACTTGTCACTTTTTGTAACAAGCACCTTATACATGTGATTATTTCATTATTCCTAAAGATGAATAAGTATTCTCATTTCGTCATTAAATTGGTTATTGTTAATTGTTCCATATTCTATTAATTTTGTGCTTTCACTTGCACAATTTCAATATCCAATATCTCAAATACTCAATTCACTTTTGAGGTTACCTAGAGTTATTTGTGCCTTAAGTTTTGCTTATTCTTCATTTGCACCCTAGGCTATTCAATTGAGGAACACATGCTTTTTCTTTTGCTTTTGTGGTTACTATTTTTACCCGGCCAATGTGTTGTGTTCTAAATCGTGCGCATTTAGAATACTGATGAGCGGATAATTTATACGCTTTTTGGCATTGTTTTTAGGTAGTTTTTAGTATATTTTAGTTACTTTTTAGTATAGTTTTATTAGTTTTTATGAAAAAATCACATTTCTGGACTTTAATATGAGTTTATGTGTTTTTTTGTGATTTCAGGTATTTTTTTGCTGAAATTGAGGGACTTGAGCAAAAATCAGATTCAGAGGTTGAGAAAGGACTGCAGATGCTGTTGGATTCTGACCCTCCTGCACTCGAAGTGGATTTTCTGGAGCTATAGAAGCCCAATTGGTGCAGTCTCAAATGGTTTGAAAAGTAGATATCTTGGGCTTTCCAGAAATATATAATAGTTCATACTTTGCTCGAGATTTGATGGCCCAAACTGGCATCCAAACGCCCACTAGAGACCCTTTTCTGGCGTAAAACGCCGGAACTGGCACCAAAGCTGGAGTTAAACTTCAAGGATGGCCTATGCACGTGAAAGCTTTAAGGCTCAGCCCAAACACACACCAAGTAGGCCCCGGATGTGGATTTCTGCACTATCTACTCATTTTCTGTAAACCTTAGTTACTAGTTTAGTATAAATAGCACTTTTTGACTATTATATTTCATCTTTGGACCACTTTTCGATCCTTTGATCAGGTCTTCTTCCCCTATTTTCAAATTCTTATGCCATTTGGGAGGCTGGCCATTCAGCCATGCCTAGACCTTTTGTTCTTATGTATTTTCAACGGTGGAGTTTCTACACCTCATAGATTAAGGTGAGGAGCTCTGCTGTTCCTCATGAATTAATGCAAGTACTATGGTTTTTCATTCAATTCATGCCTACTTCTTCTCCAAGATATGCTCTTGTAATTAATTCAGTTAAGTCAGATTGAAGGGGTGACCCGTGACAATCACCGTCTATCTTTAGTACTCGCTTAGCCAAGATCCGCGTGCCTGACAACCACAAAGCGGTCTACATGATGTTCAACGTAGTCATTGGAAGACAGCCGGAGTATATTCTCTTGGGACTCTAATCAATGATTCACATTGTCTCTCCTGACAACAGAGCATCTGAATCTGAGATTAGGATCTTCGTGGTATAGGCTAGAACATTAGACAGCATTCTTGAGATCCGGAAAGTCTAAACCTTATCTGTGGTACTTCGAGTAGGATCTGGAAAGGGATGACTATGAGGAGCTTCAAAATCGCGAATGTTGGGCGCAGTGACAGTGTGCAAAAGGATCAATGGATCTTATTTCGACGCTAGTGAGAATCGACAGATGATTAGCCCTACGGTAGCTGTGCCTGGTATTTTTCATCCGAGACGAGAAATCTGACAGTTGATTAGCCGTACAGAGACCGTAGCCGGACCCTTTTCACTGAGAGGATCATACAGCTTGCCATGGAAGGGAGCAAGCATGATTGGATGAAGACAATAGGAAAGCAGAGGTTTAGGAGCAACAAAGCATCTCCAAACGCTTATCTGAAATTCCCACCAATGAATTTCATAAGTATCCCTATCTTATTTTACATTTTATTTATCTTTTAATTATCAATACCTGATAACCATTTGAATCCGCCTGACTGAGATTTACAAGATGACCATAGCTTGCTTCAAGCCCGCAATCTCTGTGGGATCGACCCTTATTCACGTAAGGTATTACCTGGACGACCCAGTGCACTTGCTAGTTAGTTGTGCAGAGTTGTGAAAAGTGTGATCACAATTTCGCATACCAAGTTTTTGGCGCCATTGCCGGGGACTGTTCGAGTTTGGACAACTGACGGTTCATCTTATTGCTTAGATTGGGTAATTTTATTTTATGTGTAAGCTTTTTGTTTTTATTTTCGAAAAATACAAAAAAAATCATAAAAACCAAAAATTTTTTGTGTTTCTTGTTTGAGTCTAGTGTCAAATTCTAAGTTTGGTGTCAATTGCATGGTTTCAAATTTTCTCAAGTTTTCGAAAAAAAAATTTCATGCATTATGTTCTTCATTGATCTTCAAGTTGTTCTTGATGATTTTTCTTGTTCTGATCTTTAAATTCTCCTCTTTGGTGTATTTTCCTGTTTTTCATATGCATTTTCAAAATCATAGTGTCTAAACATTAAAAATTTCTAAGTTTGGTGTCTTGCATATCTTTCTTTTCTTAAAAATTTTCAAAAATATGTCATTGATGTTCATCATGATCTTCAAAGTGTTCTTGGTGTTCATTTTGATATTCAAAGTGTCCTTGCATGCATTACTTGTTTTGATATTGCATTTTTATGTTTTATTTCATTTTGTTGTTTTTCTATCTCTTCATTAAAAATTCAAAAATAAAAAATAATATATCTTTTCAAGTAGATAATACAGAGAAATGAAGATTCAGAACATAAGGCAGAAGAATCACAGAGAAAAAGAGCTCACTGGCACAAAACACCAGTAAAGAGGCACTTTGGGCGTTAAACACCAGAATGGCTACCATTTTGGGCATTTAACGCCAGTAAAGCTATCATTCTGGGCGTAAACGCCAGAATGGGCAGCATTCTGGGCGTTTAGAAAAATGCCCAGTAAAGAAAGATTTCTGGCATTTAACGCCAGCCAAGGTATCTGGCTGGGCGTTAAACGCCCAAAGAGGTAGCATTCTGGGTGTTAAACGCCAGAATGGATAGCATCCTGGGCGTTTAATGCCAGGATGATACAAGGGAGGTAATTTTGTTTCCAATTCGATTTTTTTTTCAATTTTTCATGTTTTAATTCATAACTTTTTGCATCAAACATATTTTAAACTTTCATTTTTCATTTTTCTTTTGATGTTTTTGAAAATTTTCAAACCAATCTTTTAAAAATCTTTTTCTTAATCTTATCTCATATTTTCAAAAAAATCCTTGCTAACAATTAATGTTTTGATTCAAAAAAAATTTGCAAGTTTGTTACTTTCTTGTTAAGAAAGGATCAATCTTTGAATTTTAGAATCATATCTTTTAATTTCTTGTTAGTCAAGTCATCAATTTTAAAAATCAAATCTTTTTCAATCATATCTTTTTAAAATCAAATCTTTTTTTTCAATCATATCTTTTTAAAAATCAAATTTTTTTCAATCATATCTTTTCAATCATATCTTTTTAAAATCAAATCTTTTTCAATCATATCTCTTTTAATTTGATTTCAAAATCTTTTTCTAACTTTTCAAAACCACCTAACCACTCTTTTCAAAATTATTTTCAAATCTTTTTCAACTAATTACTATTTCTTATCTTTTTCAAAACCACCTAACCACTCGTTAACTTCCAATTTTCGAAAATTACTAACCACTTTTTCAAAAATCTTTTTAATTAACTAATTGTTTTAAATTCTAACTTTATTTTATTTTTTTTTTAATTTTTCGAAAACTCTCTCTCTCTCATCTCTTTTAGTTATTTTATTTAACTAACAATTCTCTTCTACTCATCTAAAAATTCGAACCCTCTCCCTCTTTCTGTGTTCGAATTCTTCTTTTTCTTCCTCTACCTCATCCTTCTATTATTCTTTTCCTCTGACACATTAAGGAGTCTCTCTATACTATGACATAGAGGATTCCACTACTCCCTTTTGTTCTCTTCTTTTTCATATGAGCAGAAATAGGGATAAAAACATTCTTGTTGAAGCTGATCCTGAACCTGAAAGGACTCTAAAAAAAAAGCTAAGAGAAGCTAAAGCACAACACTCCGGAGAGGACCTGATGAGCGGATAATTTATACGCTTTTTGGCATTATTTTTAGATAGTTTTCAGTGTAATCTAGCTACTTTTAGAGATGTTTTCAATAGTTTTTATGCTAAATTCACATTTCTGGACTTTACTATAAGTTTGTGTGTTTTTTTGTGATTTTAGGTCATTTCAGGCTGAAATTGAGGGACCTGAACAAAACTCTGATAAAAGGTTGACAAAGGACTGCTGATGCTGTTGGATTCTAACCTCTCTGCACTCGAAATGGATTTTCTGGAGCTACAGAACTCCAAATGGCGCACTTTCAATGGCGTTGGAAAGTAGACATTTAGAGATTTCCAACAATATATAATAGTTTATACTTTATTCGAGATTAGACGACCTAAACTGGCGCTCAACGCCAATTCCATGCTGCATTCTGGAGTCAAATGCCAAAAACACCTCATGAACCAGAGTTGAACGCCAAAAAACGTTACAACTTGGCGTTCAACTCCAAAAGAAGCCTCAGCTCGTGTAAAGCTCAAGCTCAGCCCAAGCACACACCAAGTGGGCCCCGAAAGTGGATTTCTGCATCAATTACTTATTTCTGTAAACCCTAGTAGCTAGTCTAGTATAAATAGGATATTTTACTATTGTATTAGATATCTTTGGTCTCAGTTTTATTTTATTATTCATCTTAGGAGACTATTGATCACGTTTGGGGGTTGGCCATTCGGCCATGCCTGGACCTTCATCACTTATGTATTTTCAACGGTGGAGTTTCTACACACCATAGATTAAGGGTGTGGAGCTCTGCTGTACCTCAAGTTTTAATGCAATTACTACTATTTTCTATTCAATTCCGCTTGTTCTTATTCTAAGATATTCGTTGCACTTCAACATGATGAATGTGATAATCCATGACACTCATCATCATTCTCACCTATGAATGCGTGACTGACAACCACTCCCGTTCTACCTCAGACTGGGCGCATATCTCTTGGATTCCTTAATCAGAATCTTCGTGGTATAAGCTAGATTGATGGCGACATTCATGAGAATCCGGAAAGTCTAAACCTTGTCTGTGGTATTCCGAGTAGGATTCTGGGATTGAATGACTGTGACAAGCTTCAAATTCGCAATTGTTGGGCATGATGACAAACGCAAAAGAATCAAGGGATTCTATTCCAACATGATCGAGAACCGACAGATGATTAGTCGTGCCGTGACAGAGCATTTGGACCTTTTTCACTGAGAGGATGGGATGTAGCCATTGACAACGGTGATGCCCTACATACAGCTTGCCATGGAAAGGAATAAGAAGGATTGAAGGAAGACAGTAGGAAAGTAGAGATCCAACAGGGACAAGCACCTCTACGCACTTATCTGAAATTCCCACCATTGAATTACATGAGTAGCTCTATCTTTATTTTCTGTTTATTTATTTAATATTCAAAAACTCCATAACATTTATTATCCGCCTAACTGAGATTTACAAGATGACCATAGCTTGCTTCATACCAACAATCTCTGTGGGATCGACCCTTACTCACGTAAGGTATTACTTGGACGACCCAGTGCACTTGCTGGTTAGTTGTGCGGAGTTGTGACTAAGTGTGATTCACGTTTGAGAGCGCTACCAGGTTTTTGGCGCCATTGTTGATGATCACAATTTCGTACACCAAGTTTTTGGTGCCGTTGCCGGGGATTGTTCGAGTTTGGACAACTGACGGTTCATCTTGTTGCTCAGATTAGGTAATTTTCGTTTTTGTTTTATTTTCAAAAATTTTTCAAAAATTTTTCAAAAAAAATTTATCCCTATTTTTGAAAAAAAATTTAATTAAAAATAAATTATTCTATGGCTTCAAAACTTTTAAGAATGGATTCTAAAGTTTCATGAAGCATGTTGAATCCAAGCTGGCTGTAAAGCCATATCCAATTTCTTTTGAACTGAGGCTTCCTCTTTACATGCTTGAACTATGTATGCTAAAGCTTGGTTGGCTATTAAGCCATGTCCAATTCCTGGATCGGAGCTTTAGGCTAAACATTGAAAGATTCTTGGAATTCTTCTTAAAATTTTTGAATTTCTTATTTTCTTTTTCCTATATGTTTTTCAAAAAATACAAAGTAAAATCTAATATATATATATATATATATATATATATATATATAAAATTATAAAAATAAAAAATATTTCTTTGTTTCTTGTTTGAGTCTTGTGTCATGTTTTAAATTTGGTGTCAATTGCATATTCATTTTGCTCTTGCAATTTTCGAAAATTCATGCATTCATAGTGTTCTTCACGATCTTCAAGTTGTTCTTGGTAAGTCTTCTTGTTTGATCTTGATGTTTTCTTGTTTTGTAGTTTTTATTGTTTTTCATGTGCATCTTTGCATTCATAGTGTCTAAGCATTAAAGATTTCTAAGTTTGGTGTCTTGCATGTTTTCTTTGCATAAAAATTTTTCAAAAATATGTTCTTGATGTTCATCATGATCTTCAAAGTGTTCTTGGTGTTCATCTTGACATTCATAGTGTTCTTGCATGCATTATGTGTTTTGATTCATAATTTTCATGTTGTGAGTCATTTTTTTTATATTTTTCTCTCTCATAATTAAAATTTCAAAAATAAAAAAATATTTTTTTCCTTTTTCTCTCTCAAAATTTCGAAAATTTGGGTTGACTTAGTCAAAAATTTTTAAAATTAGTTGTTTCTTGTAAGTTAAGTCAAATTTTCAAATTTAAAAAAAAAATCTTATCTTTTCAAAACTTTTTCAAAAATCAAATCTTTTTCATTTTTTTATTAATTTTCGAAATTTATTTTTTTAAATTATTTTTCAAAAATCTTTTTCTTAATTCTATCTTTATTTTCGAAAATTATGCTAACAATTAATATGATTGATTCAAAAATTTGAAGTTTGTTACTTTCTTGTTAAGAAAGGTTCAATCTTTAAATTTTAGAATCATATTTTTTAGTTTCTTGTTAGTCAAGTAATTAATTTTAATTTTAAAACTTTAAATCTTTTCCAACCATATCTTTTTAAAACATATCTTTTTATCTTATCTTTTATATCATATCTTTTTTAAAATGTTATCTTTTTTTTTCAAAAATTTGATTTTAAATATCTTTTCTAACTTCTTATCTTCTTATCTTCTTATCTTTTCAAATTTGATTTTTTTAAACTAACTATTTGACTTTTTGTTTATTTCTTATCTTTTTCAAAACCACCTAACAACTTTTCTCCCTCTAATTTTCGAAAATACCTCCCTCTTTTTCAAAAATTCTTTTTAATTAATTAATTGTTTTAAATTTTAATTTTAATTTTATTTCTTATCTTAATTTTCGAAAATCATTAACTCCTTTTCAAAATTATTTTTGAAAACTTCTATCTCTCATCTTATTCTATTTATTCATTCATTTACTAACACTTCTCTTCATCTCAAATCACTGCCCCTATCCTCACCCTTGTGTTTGGATTCTCCTTTCTTTATTTCCTTTCTTCTTCTACTAACAATAAGGAACCTCTTTTCTGTGACATAGAGGATTCCTCTTCTTTTTCTGTTCTCTTCTCTTTCATATGAGCAGGAACAAGAAAAAAGGCATTCTTGTTGAAGCTGATCCAGAACCTGAAAGGACTCTGAAGAGGAAACTAAGAGAAGCTAAATTACAACAATTCAGAGACAACCTTGCTGAAATTTTCGAACAAGAAAAGGAGATGGCAGCCGAACCCAATAACAATAATGCAAGAAGGATGCTTGGTAATTATACTGCACCTACTTCCAAGTTTGATGGAAGAAGCATCTCAATTCCTGCCATTGGAGCAAACAATTTTGAGCTGAAACATTAATTAGTTGCTCTAATGCAACAAAACTGTAAGTTTCATGGACTCCCATCAGAAGATCCCTACCAGTTCTTAACTAAGTTCTTACAGATCTGTGAGACTGTTAAGACTAATGGAGTAGATCCTGAAGTCTACAGGCTCATGCTTTTCCCTTTTGCTGTAAGAGACAAAGCTAGAGCATGGTTGGACTCTCAACCTAAAGATAGCCTGGACTCCTAGGATAAGCTGGTCACGGCCTTCTTGGCTAAGTTATTTCCTCCTCAAAAGTTGAGCAAGCTTAGAATGGATGTTCAGACCATCAAACAAAAAGATGGTGAATCCCTCTATGAAGCTTGGGAAAGATACAAGCAGATGACCAAAAGATGTCCTTCTGACATATTTTCAGAATGGACCATGATAGATATATTCTATTATGGTCTATCTGAGTTCTCTAAGATGTCACTGGACCGTTCTGCAGGTGGATCCATTCACCTAAAGAAAATGCCTGCAGAGGCTCAAGAATTTATTGACATGGTTGCACATAACCAGTTCATGTACACTTCTGAGAGGAATTCCGTGAATAATGGGACGCCTCAAAGGAAGGGAGTTCTTGAAATTGATGCTCTGAATGCCATATTGGCTCAGAACAAAATGTTGACTCAGTAAGTCAACATAATTTTTCAAAGTCTGAATGGATGGCAAAATGCATCTAACAGTACTAAAGAGGCATCTTCTGAAGAAGAAGCTTATGATCTTAAGAACCCTGCAATGGCAGAGGTAAATTATATGGGTGAACCTTATGGAAACACCTATAATTCATCATGGAGAAATCATCCAAATTTCTCATGGAAGGATCAACAAAAGCTTCAACAAGGCATTAATAATGGTGGAAGAAATAGGCTCAGCAATATCAAGCCTTATCCATCATCTTCTTAGTAACAGACAGATAATTATGAACAGAGTACCTCTAACTTAGCAAATTTAGTCTCTGATCTGTCTAAGGCCACTTTAAGTTTCATGAGTGAAACAAGGTCCTCCATCAGAAATCTGGAGGCACAAGTGGGCCAGCTGAGTAAGAAAATCACTAAAACTCCTCCTAGTACTCTCCTAAGCAATACTGAAGAAAATCCAAAAAGAGAGTGCAAGGCCATTGATATAGACAATATGGCCGAATGCAAGGAGGAAGGGGAGGACGTGAATCCCAATGAGGAAGACTTCATAGGATGTCTCCCAACCAAGAAGGAGTTCCCTATTAAGGACATAAAGGAATCTGAGGCTCACATAGAGACCATAGAGATTTCATTAAACCTCCTTCTGCCATTTATGAGCTCTAAAGACTATTCTTCCTCTGAAGAGGATGAAGATGTAACTAGAGAGCAAGTTGCTCAATATCTAGGAGCTATCATGAAGCTGAATACCAAGATTTTTGGTAATGAGACTTGGGAAGGTGAACCTCCCTTGCTCATTAGTGAACTAGATACCTGGGTTCAGTAAACTTTACCTCAAAAGAGACAAGATCCTGGCAAATTTGTAATACCCTGTACCATAGGCACCATGACCTTTGTGAAAACTCTGTGACCTAGGGTTAGGCATAAATCTTATGCCACTCTCTGTAATGGAGAAGCTGGGGATCATTGAGGTACATAATGCCTTATTCTCATTACAAATGGCAGACAAGTCAGTAAGACAAGCTTATGGATTGGTAGAGGACGTGTTGGTAAAGGTTAAAGGCCTTTACATCCCTGCTGATTTCATAATCTTAGACACTAGGAAGGAGGAGGATGAATGCATCATCCTTGAAAGACCTCTCCTAGCCACAGCAGGAGCTGTGATAGATGTTAACAGAGGAGAATTAGTCCTT
Organism: Arachis stenosperma; assembly: GCF_014773155.1. Classification (NCBI taxonomy): domain Eukaryota; kingdom Viridiplantae; phylum Streptophyta; class Magnoliopsida; order Fabales; family Fabaceae; genus Arachis; species Arachis stenosperma. The sequence goes on along the minus strand of NC_080381.1, from coordinate 47,541,782 downwards.
CAATTAAATGGGGACTACCTTGTGTTTAAGGCTCAAGGATCTTCTTCTTTAACAATAGAGAGGAAGCATGAAAAGCTTCTCTCAGTACAGAGTCAAACAAAGCCCCCACAATCAAACTCTAAGTTTGGTGTTGAGAGGCCACAGCCAAACTCTAAGTTGGTGTTGAATCCCCACATTCAAACTCTAAGTTTGGTGTTGGGAGTCTAAAACATTGACCTGATCAGCTGTGAGGCTCCATAAGAGCCCACTGTCAAGCTATTGACATTAAAGAAGCGCCTATTGGGAGGCAACCCAATTTTTATTTATCTAATTTTATTTTATTTTCATTGTTCTTTTATGTTTTCTTAGGTTCATGATCATATGGAGTCACAAAAAAAATATTAAAATTAAAAACAGAATCAAAAATAGCAGAAGAAAAATCACACCCTGGAGGAAGGACTTACTGGCGTTTAAACGCCAGTAAGGAGCATCTGGCTGGCATTCAACGCCAGAACAGAGCATGGATCTGGTGTTGAACGCCAGAAACAAGCAGCATCCTGGCATTTAAATGCCAGGAATATACCCTGAGGAGAGCTGGCACTAAACGCTAGAAACAAGCATGGAACTGGCGTTCAACGCCAGAAACATACTGCAGCTGGGCATTGAACGCCCAGAACATGCATCACCTCGGTGTTTAAATGCCAGACTTGCATGCAAAGGTATTGTACATGCCTAATTGGTGCAGGGATGTAAATCCTTGACACCTCAGGATCTGTGGACCCCACAAGATCATCTCAGGATCTATGGACCCCACAGGATCCCCACCTACCATATTCTCCCCTCTTCCCAACATTCATCCTCTATTTCCAATAAACACTCTTCCCCAAAACCCTTCACCAATCACCTCAATCTCTCTTCCCAATTACCCCCTTCACCACTCACATCCATCCTTAACACCAAAACCCACCCTACATGGCCGAAACACAAACATCTCTCCCTCTCCCCCATATCTTCTTCTCCTTCTTCTATTCTTTCTTCTTTTGCTCGAGGGCGAGCAACATTCTAAGTTTGGTGTGGTAAAAGCATAGCTTTTTGCTTTTCCATAACCATTAATGGCACCTAAGGCCAGAGAAACCTCAAAAAAAAAAAAAGAAGAAAAAGGGAAGACAATTGCTTCCACCTCTGAGTCATGGGAGATGGAGAGATTCATCTCAAGGATCCATAGTTCAGTAATAGAGCATTTGACTGCACATCAAGAGAGCATGAGGAATTTTCTCATCAAGAAATCCCTAAGATACCTCAGGGGATACATTTTCCTCCACACAACTATTGGGAGCAACTAAGGATAAGAGCACCAAAATCATTAGGGATCAAGCAACAGAGGCAAGGAAGAGACATAAAGGAGCTCAAGCAGCACCATTAGTCCTTCAAAAAGGTGCCACCTTCACTAAGGTGGACTCATTCCTTAACTTCCTTGTTCTTATCTCTGTTTTTTTATTTTTATGCTATATGTATGTTTATGTTTTGTGTCTCTACCTCATGATCATTAGTATTGAGTAACTATGTCTTAAGGTTATAAATAATTCCATAAATCCTTCACCTCTCTTAAATGAAAAATGTTTCTAACTCAAAAGAACAAGAAGTACATGAATTTCGAAATTATCCTTGAATTTAGTTTAATTATATTGATGTGGTGACAATACTTTTTGTTTTCTGAATGAATACTTGAACAGTGCATAATTTTGATCTTGTTGTTTATGAATTTTAAAATTATTGGCTCTTGAAAGAAGGATGAACAAAGAGAATGTTATTGACAATCTGATTCAAGAGCTTATAGATATTGTTGCTAGAAATCAACATTTGTACTCTAGCAATGAGTCCTCTACAAAAGAAGAAGTTATGGCAGTAGCCACTGATCCTAATCCTCAAGAACAGATGGTTGAGCTTAATAAGCAATTACACCTGATGACAAAACAGTTAGCAGAATTTAAAGAGATGCTCCAAGAAACTAAAATTGCTAAAAAGAACATAGAATCATAGTTGAATCAGGAAAAATAGCAGTTATCTAAACAGATAACAGAAGAATGCCAAGCAGTACAATTGAAGGGTGGGAAGACATTGAATAACACTGCTCAAAGTAGCAAAAAGCCAATAAAGGAAAAATTGACAGAGGATAACCAAACCACTGTCCAAAATCCCTCTGAGGACAGTAAGAGCCCAGAGAGGAATACTCTTGGCGTTCAAACACTAGAAAGGGGGGGGGGGAAAAGCTGGCGTTAAATGCCCATTCCCTGCCCAGTTCTGGCGTTCAAACGCCAGAAAAGGGGAAAAAGTTGGCGTTAAACGCCCATTCTTCACCCAATCCTGGCGTTCAAACGCCAATGGGGAAACAGACACCTGAGAGTGCTGGTAGTAACCCCTCTAAAAAGGCTTCTCCAACCACCTCTATAAGGAATAAACCTGCAGCAACTAAGGTTGAAGAATATAAAGCCAAAATGCCTTATCCCCAGAAACTCCGCCAAGCGGAACAGGATAAGCAATTTCCCGCTTTGCAGACTATCTAAGGACTCTTGAAATAAAGATTCCGTTTGCAGAGGCACTTGAGCAAATACCTTCTTATGCTAAGTTCATGAAAGAGATCTTAAGTCATAAGAAGGATTAGAGAGAAACTGAAAAAGTGTTTCTCACTGAAGAATGCAGTGCAATCATTCTGAAAAGCTTACAAGAAAAGCTTCAAGATCCAGGAAGCTTTATGATACCATGCACATTAGAAGGTGCTTGCACCAAGACAGCCCTGTGTGACCTTGGAGCAAGTATCAATCTAATACCTGCATCCACTATCAGAAAGCTTGGGTTGACTGAAGAAGTTAAACCAACCCGGATATGTCTCCAACTTGCTGATGGCTCCATTAAATATCCATCAGGCATAATTGAGGACATGATTGTCAAGGTTGGGCCATTCGCCTTTCCAACTGACTTTGTAGTGCTGGAAATGGAGGAGCACAAGAGTGCAACTCTCATTCTAGGAAGACCTTTTCTAGCAACTGGACGAACTCTTATTGATGTACAAAAAGGGGAAGTAACCCTGAGAGTCAATAAGGATGAGTTCAAGTTGAATGCTGTAAAAGCTATGCAGCATCCAGACACACCAAATGACTGCATGAGCGCTGACATTATTGACTCTTTGGTGGAAGAGATCAATATGACTGAAAGTCTAGAATCAGAGCTAGAGGACATCTTCAAGGATGTTCAGCCTGATCAGGAAGAACCAGAGGAAACAAAAGAATTTTTGAAAATTCCTCAGGAAGAGGATAAGCCTCCCAAACCTGAGCTCAAACCACTACCACCATCCCTGAAGTATGCATTTCTGGGAGAGGGTGACACTTTTCCAGTAATCATAAGCTCCGCTTTAAATCCACAGGAAGAGGAAGCACTGATTGAAGTGCTAAGGACACACAAGACAGCTCTTGGGTGGTCCATAAGTGATCTTAAGGGCATTAGTCCAGCAAGATGCATGCACAAGATCCTATTGGAGGATAATGCCAAACCAGTGGTTCAACCACAAAGGCGGCTAAATCCGGCCATGAAGGAGGTGGTGCCGAAAGAGGTCACTAAATTACTAGAAGCTGGGATTATTTATCCTATTTCTGATAGCCCCTGGGTGAGCCCTGTCCAAGTTGTCCCCTAGAAGGGAGGCATGACAGTGGTTCATAATGAAAAAAATGAACTGGTTCCTACAAGAACAGTTACAGGGTGGCGTATGTGTATTGACTACAGAAGGCTCAATACAGCCACCAGAAAGGATCATTTTCCTTTACCATTCATAGACCAAATGCTAGAAAGACTAGCTGGCCATGATTATTACTGCTTTTTGGATGGCTATTCAGGTTACAACCAAATTGCAGTAGATACTCAGGACCAAGAGAAAACAGCATTCACTTGCCCTTCTGGCGTGTTTGCTTACAGGAGAATGCCTTTTGGTCTGTGTAATGCTCCTGCAACTTTTCAGAGATGCATGCTATCCATCTTCTCTGATATGGTGGAGAAATTCCTGGAAGTCTTCATGGATGACTTCTCAGTATATGGAGACTCATTCAGCTCCTGTCTTAACCACCTACCACTTGTCCTGAAAAGGTGCCAAGAGACTAACCTGGTTTTAAACTGGGAGAAATGTCACTTTATGGTGACTGAAGAAATTGTCCTTGGGCACAAAATTTCAAGCAAGGGAATAGAGGTGGATAAGGCAAAGGTAGAGGTAATTGAAAAATTACCACCACCTGCCAATGTTAAGGCAATCAGAAGCTTTCTGGGGCATGCAGGATTCTACAGAAGGTTTATGAAGGATTTTTCGAAAATTGCAAAACCTCTGAGCAACCTGCTAGCTGCTGACACACCATTTGTGTTTGACACACAGTGTCTACAGGCATTTGAGACCCTGAAAACCAAGCTGGTCACAGCACCAGTCATCTCTGCACCAGACTGGACATTGCCATTTGAACTAATGTGTGATGCCAGTGACCATGCCATTGGTGCAGTGTTGGGACAGAGGCATAACAAGCTTCTGCACGTTATTTATTATGCCAGCCATGTTCTAAATGATGCACAGAAGAATTACACAACCACAGAAAAAGAGTTACTTGCAGTGGTCTATGCCATTGACAAGTTTAGATCCTATCTAGTGGGATCAAAGGTGATTGTGTACACTGACCATGCTGCTCTTAAGTACTTACTCACAAAGCAGGATTCAAAACCCAGGCTCATAAGATGGGTGCTGCTTCTGCAAGAGTTTGATATAGAAATAAGAGACAGAAAAGGGACAGAGAACCAAGTAGCTGATCATTTGTCCCGAATAGAACCAGTAGTTGGGGCGTCCCTCCCTTCTACTGAGATCTCTGAAACCTTCCCAGATGAGCAACTTTTTGCCATTCAGGAAGCTCCATGGTTTGCAGATATTGCAAATTACAAAGCTGTGAGGTTCATACCCCAGGAGTACAGCAGGGTGCAAAGAAAGAAATTAATTTCAGATGCCAAGTACTACCTATGGGATGTGCCATATCTCTTCAAGAGATGTGCAGACGGAATGATCCGCAGATGTGTGCCCAGAGAGGAAGCACAAAGGATCCTATGGCACTGCCATGGATCACAGTATGGGGGACATTTTGGAAGTGAGCGAACAGCCACTAAGGTCCTCCAATGTGGCTTCTACTGGCCTACTCTCTATAGAGATGCCCGAGAGTTTGTGCGTAACTGTGACAGTTGCCAAAGAGCTGGTAACTTGCCTCATGGATACGCCATGCCTCAACAAGGGATCTTAGAGATTGAATTGTTTGATGTATGGGGTATTGACTTCATGGGTCCGTTCCCACCATCATACTCAAACACTTACATTTTGGTGGCAATGGACTATGTATCTAAACGGGTAGAAGCAATTGCTACACCTACTAATGATACTAAGACCGTGCTGAAATTCCTCTAGAAACACATCTTCAGCAGATTTGGTGTTCCCAGAGTCCTAATCAGTGATAGAGGCACTCATTTCTGCAACAAACAGTTGTACTCTGCTATGGTCCGATATGGAATTAGCCACAAAGTAGCAACTCCGTATCATCCACAGACAAATGGGCAAGCTGAAGTCTCTAACAGAGAGCTAAAAAGAATCCTAGAACGGACTGTAATTACCCGTAGAAAGGATTGGGCGAAGAGCTTGGATGATGCTCTGTGGGCATACAGAACAGCATTCAAGACTCTGATAGGAACCTCTCCATACCAACTTGTGTATGGCAAGGCCTGTCATCTGCTCGTGGAACTAGAACATAAAGCCTACTGGGCAACCAGATTCCTAAACCTGGATGCTAAGTTAGCTGGTGAAAAAAGATTACTCCAGCTAAATGAGCTAGATGAATTTAGACTCAGTGCCTTTGAAAATGCAAAAATTTATAAGGAAAAGGCAAAGAAATGGCATGACAAGAAGTTGTCATCCAGAGTCTTTGAGCCAGGACAAAAAGTTCTGCTCTTCAACTCTAGGCTCAGACTGTTCCTAGGAAAACTTAAATCCCGGTGGAGGGGTCCGTATGTGATTACAGGAGTGTCACCGTATGGATATGTTGAGCTTCAGGATACTGATTCTGACAAAAAGTTCATTGTTAATGGACAGAGGATCAAGCATTATCTTGAAAGCAATTTTGAGCAAGAATGCTCAAAACTGAGACTTGAATGATTCTCAGTGAAGGTCCAGCTAAAGACAATAAAGAAGCGCTTGCTGGGAGGCAACCTAGTCATTAGCAGGTTATCTGTTTTGTTTAATCAAAGTTTGATACATATTCTCAAAGGACAATGATCAAAATTAAAGGAATTCACAGAGTTACAGAAGGATTCAGTGCAAAAAGCAGAGAAAAGGAGCTTGCTGGCGAAAAAATGCCAGTAAGGGGTACTTTGGGCGTTAAACGCCAGTAAAGGTACCATTCTGGGCGTTTAACGCCAGTAAAGGTGCCATTTTGGGCGTTAAACGCCAGAATGGGCACCATTCTGGGCGTTAAATGCCAGAATGGGCACCATTCTGGGCGTTTAACGCCAGGAGTGCAGCATCCTGGGTGTTTAGCAAAACGCCCAGTGATGAAGGGGTTTCTGGGTGTTTAGCAAAACGCCAGAAAGGTGGGAGACAGAGATTTTGCTTTCCACTTCAAAATATTTCAAACTTTCCTGTTTTGATCCATAATTTTCTACATAAATACATTTCAAACTTTCATCATTCACCTTCAAATTTTCAAAATTTAAAATCATTCTTCAAATCTCTTTCAAATCATTTCCAAATCTTCTTCAAAAAAACTGAAATATCTCTCAATTTCTTTCCATATCTTCTCAAATCTCCTTCAAAATTTTCGAACTCTCTCCCCCTTCCTTATAAATATATGTTCGGCCACACCCCTATTGCCCACCATTCAAATTTTCTCTTCTTCTCCCTCTCCTCTTTCCTTTCTTTTGCTTGAGGACAAGCAAACCTCTAAGTTTGGTGTGTTTTTCTGTGATCACTAAGTTAAGGCTCATCAAGATCATGGCTCCCAAAGGAAAACAAACCAATTCAAGAGGCAAGAAAGAGAATGCTCCAAAAGACCTTTGGAGTCAAGAGAAGTTCTTAACCAAAGAACATGCAGACCATTACCCCAAAATAATGGGTCTAAGGTCAGTGATCCCGGAAGTTAAATTTGATCTGAAAGAAGATGAATATCCAGAGATCCAAGAGCAAATACGAAATAGAGGATGGGAAGTTCTAACCAACCCTGAGACAAAGGTTGGGAGAAATATGGTTCAGGAATTCTACTCAAATCTGTGGCTGATAGATAAGCAGAGAATGACTGGAACCACTTTTCATACCTACAGAACCATGGTCAGAGGGAGAATTATTTACTTCCATCTGGACAAAATAAGAGAGGTCTTCAAATTACCTCAACTACAAGATGATCCTGAATCCTTTAATAGGAGAATGGTGAGAGTAGATAAGGGGTTGGATCAAGTTCTAGAGGACATATGCCTCCCTGGAACCAAGTGGATGACCAATTCAAAAGGTGTCCCAAACCAACTCAAGAGGGGAGATCTCAAACCAGTTGCAAGAGGCTGGTTGGACTTCATAGGGCGTTCTATCTTGCCCACTAGTAACCATTCTGAGGTTACTATCAAGAGAGCAGTGATAATTCATTGTATTATGCTGGGAAAAGAAGTGGAGATTCATCATCTGATTGCTTGTGAGATTTACACAATTGCAAACAAGAACTCCACTGAAGCCAAACTGGCTTACCCAAGCTTAATCTCTTTGCTATGTAAAGATGCTGGGGTGAGGATGGGAGTAGATGAATTCATCCCAATTGAGCACCCAATCACCAAGAAGTCAATGGAAGGACAAATGCAAGATAACTCTATCAAAAGGAGGGCGCAGGAGTTCCTCCCTGAACTTCCTGAAATTGACTACTGGACTCATCTAGAAGCATCTGTTGCCAAGTTGCAAGAAGCTATGGAACAAATTAAGGAAGAACAGCAGAATCAAAACTGCATGCTCTGCAAATTGCTGAAGGAACAAGAGAAGTAGGGGCGTGAGCTACAGGAGTTAAAGCGCCAAAAGCTCTTCCTTGAAGAGTCAAATACCCCACAAGTTGAGGGAGCATCCACTTTTCAAAATCATGGTTGTTGAGTCCTAACTCTGTGATAACCTCTATCATTAGGAGTCTATTTAAATTTTTATTTTCTATTACTATTAGTCTTATCTTATATCTATTTTTGAGTCTTGTTCTTAATTCATGATTAATAAAATTTAAGGTTCATGTCTTAAAGCTATGAATGTTCTATTAATCCATCACCTCTCTTAAATGAAAAATGCTTTAATCACAAAAGAACAAGAAGTACAGGATTTCGAATTCATCTTTGAAACTAGATGAATTAGTTTGATGTGGTGACAATACTTTTTGTTTTCTTAATGAATGCTTGAACAGTGCATATGTCTTTTGAAGTTGTTGTTTTAAGAATGCTAAAATTGTTGGCTCTTAAAAGAATGATGGAAAAGGAGAAATGTTATTGAGGATCTGAAAAATCATCAAATTGATTCTTGAGGCAAGAAAAAGCAGTGAAAAAAATGCTTATAAAGTTGTGATCCAAAGCAAAAGAGTGTGCTTAAGAACCCTGGACACCTCTGATTGGGGACTCTAGCAAAGCTGAGTCACAATCTGAAAAGGTTCACCCAGTCATGTGTCTGTGGCATGTATGTATCCGGTGGTAATACTGGAAAACAGAGTGCTTTGGGCCACAGCTAAGACTCATAAAGTAGCTATGTTCAAGAATCATCATACTTAACTAGGAGAATCAATAACACTATCTGAGTTCTGAGTTCCTATAGATGCCAATCATTCTAAACTTCAAAGGATAAAGTGAGATGCCAAAACTATTAAGAAGCAAAAAGCTACTAGTCCTGCTCATCTAATTGGAGCCAAGTTTCTTTGATATTTTGGAGTCTATAGTATATTCTCTTCTTTTTATTCTATTTTGATTTTCAGTTGCTTGGGGACAAGCAACAATTTAAGTTTGGTGTTGTGATGAGCGGATAATTTATACGCTTTTTGGCATTTTTTTAGTATGTTTTTAGCATATTTTAGTTAGTTTTTATTACATTTTTATTAGTTTTTAGTTAAAATTCACTTTTCTGGGCTTTGCTATGAGTTTGTGTGTTTTTCTGTGATTTCAGGTACTTTCTGGCTGAAATTGAGGGACCTGAGCATAAATCTGATTCAGAGGCTGAAAAGGACTGCAGATGCTGTTGGATTCTGACCTCCCTGCACCCGAAGTGAAATTTCTGGAGCTACAGAAGCCCAATTGGCGCGCTCTGAATTGCGTTATAAAGTAGACATCTTGGGCTTTCCAGCAATGTATAATAGTCCATACTTTTTCCGAGATTTGATGGCCCAAACCAGCGTTGCAAATCAGCTTCAGAAATCCCGGCGTTAAACGCCGGAACTGGCACAAAAATTGGAGTTAAACGCCCAAACTGGTATAAAAGCTGGCGTTTAACTCCAGAAAAAGTCTCTACACTTGGAAGCTTCAATGCTCAGCCCAAGCACACACCAAGTGGACCCCGGAAGTGGATTTTTACGTCATTTACTCATTTCTGTATACCCTAGGTTACTAGTTCACTATTAATAGGACCTTTTGATATTGTATCTCTACCTCATGACACTTTACACATTTCTTATTGTATCTTCTATGGCATGAGTCTCTAAACCCCATGGTTGGGGGTGAGGAGCTCTGCTGTGTCTTGATGGATTAATGCAATTACTACTGTTTTTCATTCAATCACGCTTGCTTCTATTCTAAGATATCACTTGTTCCTAAACTTGATGAATGAGATGATCCGTGACACTCATCAACATTCTCACCTATGAACGTGTGCCTGAAAACCACCTCCATTCTACCTTAGATTGAGTAGATATCTCTTGGATTCCTTAATCAGAATTTTCGTGGTATAAGCTAGAATTGATGGCGGCATTCAAGAGAATCTGGAAGGTCTAAATCTTGTCTGTGGTATTCTGAGTAGGATTCAAGGATTGAATGACTGTGACGAGCTTCAAACTCCTGAAGGCTGGGCATTAGTGACAGACGCAAAAGAATCACTGGATTCTATTCCAACCTGATTGAGAACCGACAGATGATTAGCCGTGCTGTGACAGAGCGCGTTGAACATTTTCACTAAGAGGATGGGAGGTAGCCATTGACAACGGTGAAACCCTACATACAGCTTGCCATGGAAGAAGCCTTGCGTGCATGAAGAAGAAGACAGTAGAAAAGTAGAGATTCAGAAGATAGAGCATCTCCAAAACCTCAACCTGTTCTCCATTACTGCAAAACAAGTACTTATTTCATGTTCTTTTACTTTTCACAATCAACCCTGATAATTATTGATATCCTGACTAAGAGTTACAAGATAACCGTAGCTTGCTTCAAGCCGACAATCTCCGTGGGATCGACCCTTACTCACGTAAGGTATTACTTGGACGACCCAGTGCACTTGCTGGTTAGTTGTGTGGAATTGCAAAAGTGTGATTGCAATTTCGTGCACCAAGCATCAATGGATAGGAGGTCCCAAGGAAATAAAATCCAGGCCTAAGCGGCTAAATCAAGCTGTCCCTAACCATGTGCTTCTGGCATGCAGGTCCAAGTGAAAAAGCTTGAGACTGAGTGGTTAATGTCGTGATCCAAAGCAAAAAGAGTGTGCTTAAGAGCTCTGGACACCTCTAACTGGGGACTTTAGCAAAGCTGAGTCACAATCTGAAAAGGTTCACCCAGTCATGTGTCTGTGGCATTTATGTATCCGGTGGTAATACTGGAAAACAAAGTGCTTAGGGCCACGGCCAAGACTCATAAAAGTAGCTGTGTTCAAGAATCAATAACACTATCTGAAATTCTAAGTTCCTATAGATGCCAATCATTCTAAACTTGAACGGAAAAAGTGAGATGCCAAAACTGTTCAGAGGCAAAAAGCTACAAGTCCCGCTCATCTAATTAGAATTAATATTCATTGATATTTTGGGATTTATAGTATATTCTCTTCTTTTTATCCTAATTAATTTTCAGTTGCTTGGAGACAAGCAACAATTTAAGTTTGGTGTTGTGATGAGCGGATAATTTATACGCTTTTTGGCCTTGTTTTTAGATAGTTTTCAGTGTAATCTAGCTACTTTTAGGGATGTTTTCATTAGTTTTTATGCTAAATTCACATTTCTGGACTTCACTATGAGCTTTTGTGTTTTTCTGTGATTTCAGGTAATTTCTGGCTGAAATTGAGGGACCTGAGCAAAACTCTGATAAAAGGCTGACAAAGGACTGCTGATGCTGTTGGATTCTGACCTCCGTGCACTCGAAAATGGATTTTCTGGAGCTACAGAACTCCAAATGATCACGTTTGGGGGCTGGCCATTCGGCCATGCCTGGACCTTTCATCACTTATGTATTTTCAACGGTGGGGTTTCTACACACCATAGATTAAGGGTGTGGAGCTCTGCTGTACCTCAAGTTTTAATGCAATTACTACTATTTTCTATTCAATTCCGCTTGTTCTTATTCTAAGATATTCGTTGCACTTCAACATGATAAATGTGATGATCCGTGACACTCATCATTATTCTCACTTATGAACCCGTGACTGACAACCACTTCCCTTCTACCTCAGACCGGGCGCATATCTCTTAGATTCCTTAATTAGAATCTTCGTGGTATAAGCTAGATTGATGGCGGCATTCATGAGAATCCAGAAAGTCTAAACCTTTTATGTGGTATTCCGAGTAGGATTCTAGGATTGAATGACTGTGACGAGCTTCAAACTCACGATTGTTGGGGGTGATCACAAACGCAAAAGAATCAAGGGATTCTATTCCAACATGATCGAGAACCGACAGATGATTAGCCGTGCCGTGACAGAGCATCTGGACCTTTTTCACTGAGAGGATGGGATGTAGCCATTGACAACGGTGATGCTCTACATACAGCTTGCCATGGAAAGGAATAAGAAGGATTGAAGGAAGACAGTAGGAAAGCAGAGATCCAACAGGGACAAGCACCTCCACGCACTTATCTGAAATTCCCACCATTGAATTACATGAGTAACTCTATCTTTATTTTCTGTTTATTTATTTAATATTCGAAAACTCCATAACATTTATTATCCGCCTAACTGAGATCTACAAGATGACCATAGCTTGCTTCATACCAACAATCTCCATGGGATCGACCCTTACTCACGTAAGGTATTACTTGGACGACCCAGTGCACTTGCTGGTTAGTTGTGCAGAGTTGTGACTAAGTGTGATTCACGTTTGAGAGCGCTACCAAGTTTTTAGCGCCATTGTTGATGATCACAATTTCGTGCACCAGGACCTTTCAGAGAATTTTGAAAAAGAAGTAGACATGGCAGCCGAACCCAACAATATTGTAAGAGATGCAAGGAAGATGTTTGGTGACTATACTGCACCAACTTCCAACTTCTATGGAAGAAGCATCTCAATTCCTGCCATTAGAGTAAACAACTTTGAGCTTAAGCCTCAATTAGTTTCTCTAATGCAGCAAAATTGTAAGTTTCATGGATTTTCATCGGAAGATCCTCATCAGTTCTTAGCTAAATTCTTGCAAATCTGTGATACTGTTAAGACCAATTGGGTTGATTCTGAGGTCTACAAACTTATGCTTTTCCCCTTTGCTGTAAGAGACAGAGCTAGAATATGGTTAGACTCACAACCTAGAGAAAGCCTGAACTCTTTGGACAAGTTGGTCAATGCTTTCTTGACAAATTCTTTCCACCTCAAAAGATGAGCAAGCTTAGAGTGGAAGTCCAAACCTTCAAACAGAAGGCAGGTGAATCCCTCTATGAAGCTTGGGAAAGATACAAGCAATTAACCAAAAGGTGTCCTTTTGACATGCTTCCAGAATGGAGCATCATATATATATACATATATATATATATATATATACATATATATATATATATATATATATATATATATATATATATATATATTCTATGATGGTCTGTCTGAATTGTCTAAGATGTCATTGGACCATTTTGCTGGTGGTTCTCTTTATCTCAAAACCCCTGTAGATGCCTATGAACTCATTGAGATGGTTGCAAATAACCAGTTCATGTACACTTCTGAAAGAAATCCTATGAATAATGGGATAACTCAGAAGAAAGGAGTTCTTGAGATTGATACTCTGAATGCCAAATTGGCTATGAACAAAATATTGACTCAGCAAGTCAATATAATTTCTCAAAATCTGAATGGATTGCAAGCTGCATCCGGCAGTGCTAAAGAAGCCTCCTCTGAAGGAGAAGTTTATGACACTGAGAATCCTGCAATAGAAGAGGTGAATTACATGGGAGAATCCTATGGAAACACCTATAATCCTTCATGGAGAAATCATCCAAATTTCTCATGGAAGGATCAACAGAAGCCTCAACAAGGCTTCAACAACAATAATGGTGGGAGAAATAGGTTTGGCAATAGCAAACCTTTTCCATCATCTTCTCAGTAACAGACAGAAAATTCTGAGCAGAGCCTCTCTGGCAATAGCAAACCTTTTCCATTATCTTCTCAGTAACTCTCAGTTTCATGAATGAAACAAGGTCCTCCATCAGAAATTTGGAGGCACAAGTGGGTCAGCTGAGTAAAAGAGTTACTGAAACTCCTTCAAGTACTCTCTCAAGCAATACAAAAGAGAATCCCAAAAGAGAGTGCAAGGCCATAACTATAACCAAAATCGCCGAACATGGAGAGAGTGAAAAGGCAATGATTCCTAGTGAGGAAGACCTCAAGGGACGTCCACTGACCAATAAGGAGTTCCCTATTGAGGAACCAAAGGAATCTGAGGCTCATACAGAGACCATAGAGATTCCACTGAACTTACTATTGCCATTCATGAGCTCTGATGAATATTCTTTCTCTAAAGAGGGTGAAGACATTGTTGAAGAGCAAGTTGCTCAGTATCTGGGAGCAATCATGAAGTTGAATGCCAAGTTATTTGGTAATGAGACTTGGGAGGATGAACCTTCATTGCTCATCAATGAACTGAATACATGGATTCAGCAGACATTGCCTCAAAAGAAACTAGATCCCGAGAAATTCTTAATACTTTACACCATAGGCACCATGACCTTTGAAAAGGCTCTGTGTGACCTGGGGTCAGGTATCAACCTCATGCCACTCTCTGTAATGGAGAAACTAGGGATCTTTGAGGTACAAGCTACAAGAATCTCACTAGAGATGGCAAACAAATCAATGAAACAGGCTTATGGACTTATAGAGGATGTCTTAGTGAAGGTTGAAGGCCTTTACGTCCCTGCTAACTTCATAATCCTAGACACTAGGAAGGATGAGGATGAATCCATCATCCTTGGAAGACCCTTCCTAGCCACACAAAGGGCTGTGATTGATGTAGACAGAGGAGAGTTAGTCCTTCAATTGAAGGATGACTATCTTGTGTTCAAGACTCAAGGATCTTCTTCTGTAAACATGGAGAAGAAGCATGAAAGGCTTCGTCCAATTCTCTCCATATAGAGTCAAGCAGAGTTCCCACACTCAAACTCTAAGTTTGGTGTTGGGAGGCCACAACTATGCTCTGAACAACTGTGAAGCTCTATAAGAGCTTCCTGTCAAGCTATTGACATTAAAGAAGCGCTTACTGGGAGGCAACCCAATTTTATTTATCTATATTAATTACTTTTTCATTCTATTTTCTAGTGTTAATTTATTTTTTCCATAGGTTGATTATCATGTGAAGTCATAAAAATAGCTACAGAATTAAAGAAAAATAAAAAACAGCATAAAAAATAGTACACCTTGGAGGACAGGCTTAATGGCATTTAAACACTAGTAAGGATAGCAGAATGGGTGTTTAACGCCCAGTCTGGTAGCATTCTGGCTGTTAAACGCCAGAATTGGCAGGCAGACTGGCGTTTAACGCCAGAAAGGGTTGTCCGGTGTCTGGCTGGCGTTAAACACCAGAAAGGGGCATCAGCCTGGCGTTCAGTGCTGGCATTAAACGCCAGCATTGGCACACAGTGGGCGTTTAAACGCCAGAAAGGTGCAGGGATGAGAATTCCTTGACACCTCAAGATCTGTGGACTCCACAGGATCCCCATCTACCCCAACTCACTCTTTCTCCTCTTCTCACCTTCTTATAATACCCTTCCCCAAACACCATTCACCTATCAAATCCTACCCTCTTCCCCATTATCTCTTCACCACTCACACATCACACACACTTTAGCCCCCTTGGCCGAATTCACCACACACCTCAATCTCCTTTATTTTTTCTTATTCTCCTCCCTTCTTTCTTCTTTTGCTCGAGGACGAGCAAACCTTTTAAGTTTGGTGTGGAAAAAAAGCTCTGCTTTTTATTTTTCTATAACCATTAATGGCACCTAAGATCGGAGAAACCTCTAGAAAGAGGAAAGAGAAAGCAATTGCTTCCACCTCCGAGTCATTAGAGATGGAGAGATTCATCTCAAAAGGCCATCACTAGAAATAGGATGGAGAACCAAAAGCACTAAGGATGGAACACCCATAGCACTCCATTATCCTCCATGAAATTAGAGAGGACCAAAGAACTATGAGGGAGGAGCAACAAAGGCAAGGAAGAGACATTGAGGAGCCTAAGCACTCCATAGGATCTTCAAGAGGAAGAACTAGCTGCCATCACTAAGGTGGACCCGTTCTTTAATTTTCTTGCTCTTATTTTTCTATTTTTCGGATTATATGCTTTATGTTTATGTCTTTATTACATGATCATTAGTGTCTAGTGTCTATGCCTTGAAGCTATAAATGTCCCATGAATCCTTTACCTTTCTTAAATGAAAAATGTTTCTAATTGCAAAAGAACAATAAGTACATGAATTTCAAAATTTATGTTGAAATTAGTTTAATTATTTTGATGTGGTGGCAATACTTTTTGTTTTCTGAATGAATGCTAGAACAGTGCATATTTTTTATAGTGAAGTTTATGAATGTTAAAATTGTTGGCTATTGAAAGAATAATAAAAAAAGAGAAATGTTATTGATAATATGAAAAATCATAAAATTGATTCTTGAAGCAAGAAAAAGTAGTGAAAAATACAAAGCTTGCGAAAAAAAAGTGGCGGAAAAAAAAAGAAAGAAAAAGCAAGCAGAAAAAGCCAATAGCCCTTTAAACCAAAAGGCAAGGGTAAAAATGATCCAAGGCTTTAAGCATTAATGAATAGGAGGGCCCACAGGAATAAAATCCTGGACTAAGTGGCTAAATCAAGCTATCCCTACCCATATGCTTGTGTCATGAAGGTCCAAGTGAAAAGCTTGAGACTGAGTGGTTAAAGTCGTGATCCAAAGCAAAAAGAGTGTGCTTAAGAACTCTGGACACCTCTAACTGGGGACTCTAACAAAGCTGAGTCACAATCTGAAAAGGTTCACCCAGTTATGTGTCTGTAGCATTTATGTATCCAGTGGTAATACTGGAAAACAACATGCTTAGGGTCATGGCCAAGACTCATAAGTAGTTGTGTTCAAGAATCAACATACTGAACTAGGAGAATCAATAATACTATCTTAATTCTGAATTCCTATAGATGCCAATCATTCTGAATTTCAAAGGATAAAGTGAGATACCAAAACTGTTCAGAAGAAAAAAGCTACAACTCCCGCTCATCTAATTAGAACTAAACTTCATTGATATTTTGGGATTTATTGTATATTCTCTTCTTTTTATCCTATTTTGTTTTCAGTTGCTTGGGGACAAGCAACAATTTAAGTTTGGTGTTGTGATGAGCGGATAATTTATACGCTTTTTGGCATTGTTTTTAGGTAGTTTTTATTATGTTTTAGTTACTTTTTAGTATAGTTTTATTAGTTTTTATGCAAAAATCACATTTCTAAAGTATACTATGAGTTTGTGTGTTTTTCTGTGATTCAGGTATTTTCTGGCTGAAATTGAGGGACTTGAGCAAAAATCTGATTCAGAGGCTGAGAAAGGACTGCAGATACTGTTGGATTTTGAGCCTCCTACACTCGAAGTGGATTTTCTGGAGCTACAGAAGCCCAATTGGCACGCTCTCAGTTGCGTTGGAAAGTACACATCTTGGGCTTTCCATAAATGTATAATAGTTCATACTTTGCCTGAAATTTGATGGCCCAAACCGGCATCCAAACGCCAACTAGAGACCCTTTTCTGGCGTAAAACGCCGGAACTGGCACCAAAGCTGGAGTTAAACTCCAAGGATGGCCTATGCACGTGAAAACTTCAAGGCTCAGCCCAAACACACACCAAGTGCGCCCTGGAAGTAGATTTCTGCACTATCTACTCATTTTCTGTAAACCCTAGTGATTAATTTAGTATAAATAGCACTTTTTGACTATTGTATTTCATCTTTGGACCACTTTTCGATCCTTTGATCAGGTCTTCATACCCTGTTTTCAAATTCTTATGCCATTTGGGAGGCTGGCCATTCGGCCATGCCTAGACCTTTTGTTCTTATGTATTTTTAATGGTGGAGTTTCTACACCTCATAGATTAAGGTGAGGAGCTCTGCTGTTCCTCATGAATTAATGCAAGTACTATGGTTTTTCATTCAATTCACGTCTACTTCTTCTCCAAGATATACTCTTGTACTTAATTCAGTTAAGTCAGACTGAAGGGGTGACCCGTGACAATCACCCTCTATCTTCAATACTCGCTTAGCCAAGATCCGCGTGCTTTGACAACCCCAAAATGGTCTACATGATGTTCAACGTAGTCATTGGACGACAGCCAGAGTATATTCTCTGGGGTTTCTAATTAATGATTCACATCGTCTCTCCTGACAACAGAACATCTGAATCTGAGATTAGGATCTTCGTGGTATAGACTAGAACACTAGACAGCATTACTGAGATCTAGAAAGTCTAAACCTTGTCTGTGGTATTCCGAGTAGGATCTGGGAAGGGATGACTGTGAGTAGCTTCAAACTCGCGAATGTTGGGTGCAGTGACAGTGCGCAAAAGGATCAATGGATCTTATTCCGACGCTAGTGAGAACCGACAGATGATTAGCCCTGTGGTAGCTGTGCCTGGTATTTTTCATCCGAGACGAGAAATCTGACAGTTGATTAGCCGTACAAAGACCGTAGCCAGACTATTTTCACTGAGAGGATCATACAGCTTGCCATGGAAGGGAGCACGCATGATTGGATGAAGACAATATGAAAGCAGAGGTTCAGGAGCAACAAAGCATCTCCAAACGCTTATCTGAAATTCCCACCAATGCATTACATAAGTATCCCTATCCTATTTTACATTTTATTTATCTTTTAATTATTAATTCCTCATAACCATTTGAATCCGCCTGACTGAGATTTACAAGATGACCATAGCTTGCTTCAAGCCGGCAATCTCCGTGGGATCGACCCTTACTCATGTAAGGTATTACTTAGACGACCCAATGCACTTGCTGGTTAGTTGTGTGGAGTTGTGAAAAGTGTGATCACAATTTCGCATACCAAATACACACATTATCTTTTATCATACCACACTACTATGACCTTTTCCTCAAATTCTTGTTTTTTTACAATAACCCGAAGCCCCGATGCCCACCAGCTGAAGGTGGAGCATCACATCTCTTCACCCCCGGATTGAGTGCATGTACGGAGGACCGTGCAACGTTTAAGTGTGGGGGGAGGATCCACAAATTTGGGGCGTAAATTTCTTTTTTCTCAACACTTGCATTATTTTCTTGTTTTAATAGTTATTATTTTTGTGAATATTTGTTAGTATTGCATTATGCTTTGCTTAGTTTGCTTGTACATAGCATAGCTTGCTGATAGTTTTATTTTAGTAAATATTTGCAAGTTGCTTGGTAGAATAAATAAGTTTGGTAAAACAACAAAGAATTTTCAAGAAATATCTTTTTAGGCATTCCATTGATTAGATTTGAAAATTATTTTTGAACTTGCTTGAAGTATCTTTTTATGGAACATAGAAAAGAGCTTGAACAAAATACCTAGTGAGAATTGAGCTTTAATTGTATGACTGCATATTTTCAATCACAAATTTTGTTCTTGTGTGTTATACTCCTTTCATGATTGTGATCTTAGATTTGCATGAATCTATATGTCCTATATTTGTTGTTTGAATGCATTTAGTATGATTGAGGCCATTCTTGATATTAAACTCACTAACCCATATGGCCAACCCTTACATCTACCCTTGTAAACCACTCTTTGAGCCTTTAATTCCCTTTTGTTCTAATTTTAAGCACATCATTCACCCTAAGTGAAAGACCATTATATCCTTGAATTGTATCTTTGATTAGCTTGGGTATGAGTGTGTGTGTGTGTGTGTGTGTTAATCAAGTGTGGTGGGGATTTGTGGGAAACATTGGTAGAAAGTTACTTTGGGTATTCATTGGGAAAAATTTGGAAAAAATGGGTAAACACTCATGCATTCATTACTTGGAACATATGCATCTCTCTTATATGATAAAAGAAAAATTTTGGTGTACATACTTTCTTCAAAAAAAAAAAAGAAGAAGAAAAAGAAAAAAAAAGAAAAATGTAAATAAAGGATGCATATGTGTGTGAATTGGAAAGACGAATGCATGAGTGAATGTGAGAAAAGGGAAATGAATGGGGAGTTAAGTTGGTTTCTTTTGTGTACATAGGTTGATATAGGATTAGGTGGAATAGTTGAGCTAATCAAAGACCCAATCTATTAGCCCACTTAACAATATTAATCCTACCCTTACCCTAGCACCATTACAACCCGCAAAAGTCCTCATGATATTTGCATGCATTCATCAAATATTAGTTGATTGTTAGATGACTTGCAAATCTTTGAGAAATATGATTAAAGGAGGATTGAGTGATTAAGCCCCAAACACTGAGCGACTAGAGTGTAAACACATCTGCTGAGGGGTTTAATCGCTCAATTTTATGTTTTCATTTCTTATCTTGTATCTTCTTGCAAGTTGCTTGTTAGTTTTTGAAAATTTCAAATCAAATCTTTGGATGTTGGTTATATTGCTACATTTTCTTGCCTTGGCCCTAATGATCTATTTATAATTGATTGAAATTCTCTTGTTTGTTTTTGCCAAACTCTATAAGAACCATAATAGAGATAGATAGCATTTAGTGTAGTTACATGCATATAAGTAGTTGCAATGAATAAATTGCTTACCCTTTGATCTTTCTCCTTTGATTGTGATTAGTATGAGGACATGCTATTGTTTAAGTGTGAGGGAATTGATGAATCCTTATTTGACGATATATTTTGTTTTGATTTGAGTGAATTTCATCATATAAACCCACATTTATTCATTCAAATAGCATACTTTTGTGTTCTCTCCCTAAATTGAGCTTAATTGTGAAAACATGCTATTTTGTGCTTAATTTAATCACTTTTATCTCACTTTTATCCCATTCGATGCCTTGATGGTTTTGATGAGTGATTTCAGGTGTAATAGGTTGGAATGGTTTAATAAGAGTGGATGAAAAGCATACAACAGGGAAAAAAATGAAGAAATCAAAGGAGAAGCACACACTGGTGGTGCACGAAATTACAATCACACCTTTGCAACTCCGCACAACTAACCAGCAAGTGCACTGGGTCATCCAAGTAATACCTTACGTGAGTAAGGGTCGATCCCACGGAGATTGCCGGCTTGAAGCAAGCTATAGTTATCTTGTAAATCTTAGTCAGGAGATTAGTGATAAAAATGATTTTGTTGCAAAAAGTAAAAGAGCATGAAATGAATGATACTTGTTATTCGGTAATGGAGAACAGGTTGAGGTTTCAGAGATGCTCTGCCTTCTAAATCTCTGCTTTCCTACTGTTTTTCTCTCTCAAATGCGCAAGGCTCCTGCAGGCTGTATGTTGGTGGATCACCGTTGTCAATGGCTACCATCCGTTCTCTCAGTGAAAATGGTCCAAGTACAGTTTCTGTATGGCTAATCATCTGTCAGTTCTCACTTATGTCGGAATAGCATCTCTTTATCCTTTTGCACATTATCACTGCGCCCAACATTCGTGAGTTTGAAGCTCGTCACAGTCATCCCTTCCCAAACCCTACTCGGAATACCACAGACAAGGTTTAGACTTTTCGGATCTCAGAAATGCTGCCAATTGGTTCTAGCCTCTACCACGAAGGTTCTAATCTCACGGATTCGATTGCTTTGTTGTCAGGAGAGGCAAGTCAAACTCGTGGATCAGAAACCCAGGAGATACACACTCAAGCTGTCGCCTAATGACTATGTTGAGCTTAGATAAAACGGAAGTGATTGTCAAGTACGCGTTCATAAGTTTGAGAATGATGAGGATTGTCACGGATCATCACATCCATCCTATTGAAGTACGAGTGAGTATCTTAGAATGGAAGCAAGTGTGATTGAATAGAAAACTGTAGTAATTGCATTAATTCATTGAAACACAGCAGAGCTCCTCACCTCCACCTATGGGGTTTAGAGACTCATGCCGTAGAAGATACAATATGAAATGTAAAAAATGTCATAAGTTCCTAAATGAATCTCTAAAAGTAGTTTTTATACTAAACTAGTAACCTAGGTTTAGAAAAAATGAGTAACTAAGTGCAGATAGTGCAGAAATCCACTTCCGGGGTCCACTTGGTGAGTGTTTGGGCTGAGTTTCGAAGCTTTCACGTGCATAGGCCATTCATGGAGTTAAATGCCAGCTTTGGTGCCAGTTTGGGCGTTTAACTCCAGTTTTGGTGCCAGTTCTGGCGTTTTACGCCAGAAAAAGGTTTCTAGCTGGCGTTAAATGCCAGTTTAGGCCATCAAATCTCGAGCAAAGTATGGACTATTATAAATTGATGGAAACCCAAGATGTCTACTTTCTAACGCAATTGAGAGTGCGCCATTGGGCTTTTGTAGCGCCATAAAATCCATTTCGAGTGCAGGAGGGTTAGAATCCAACAGCATCTGCATTCCTTTCTCAGTCTCTGAATCAAATTTTTGCTCAGGTCCCTCAATTTCAGCCAGAAAATACCTAAAATTACAAAAAAACACACAAACCCATAGTGATATCCGGAAATGTGATTTTTGAATAAAAATTAATAAAAACACAACAAAAAGTGAATAAAACATGCTAAAAACTATATAAAAACACTACCAAAAAGCGTATAAAATATCCGCTCATCACAACACCAAATTTAAACTGTTGCTTGTCCCCAAGAAACTAGACAAATAAAATAGGATAAAAAGAAGATTATGGTGCAATAACATCTCAGAATCTTTAGTGAAGCTCAAATTCAAATTAGATGAGCGGGGCTTAGAGCTTTTTGCTTCTAAATAGTTTTGGCATCTCATTTTATCCTTTGAAGTTCAGAATGATTGGCATCCATAGGAACTCAGAGTTCAGATAGTGTTATTGATTCTTCAAGTTAAGTATGTTGATTCTTGAACACAGCTACTTATGAGTCTTGGCTGTGACCCTAAGCATCTTGTTTTCCAGTATTACCACCGGATACATAAATGTCACAGACACATAACTGAGTGAACCTTTTCAGATTGTGACTCAGCTTTGCTAGAGTCCCCAGTTAGAGGTGTCCAGAGTTCTTAAGCACACTCTTTTGCTTTGGATCACGACTTTAACCACTCAGTCCCAAGCTTTTCACTTGGACCTTCATGACACAAGCACATGGTTAAGGACAACTTGATTTAGCAGCTTAGGCCAGGATTTTATTCCTTTGGGCCATCCTATCCACTGATGCTCAAAGCCTTGGATCCTCTTTACCCTTGCCTTTTAGTTTAAAGGGTTACTGGATTTTTCTGCCTGCTTTTTCTTTTTCTCACTTTTTCTTTCGCCTATTTTGTATTTTTCACTGCTTTTTCTTGCTTCAAGAATCAATTTTATGATTTTTCAGATTATCAATAACATTTTTCTTTTTTCATTATTCTTTCAGGAGCCAATAATTTTAACATTCATAATCTTCACTATAAAAAAATATGCACTATTCAAGCATTCATTCAGAGAGCTAAAGTAATGCTACCACATATAAATAATTTGAATTTTTTCTTATTTTGTACTCAAAATATTTGCACTCTTACTCTTCTAAAATAAAAATCTACTAGTTTATTCATGTTTGATGATGATAACTGGAGTAAATTATACCCAAATTGATAAAAATAATACTAATGCTCATGCAACCCTAATACTAATACTCATGCAATCCTAAAATAGGTCTCTAATAACAGAAGTTATTACAGAGTTAGGACTCAACAACCTTTATTTGAGAGAGAGGTGCTCCCTCAATTTGTGGGATGGCTAGCTCATCAAAGGATAGCTTCTGGCGCTTTAGCTCCTGTATCTCACTCCCTTGCTTCTCCTGTTTTTTTAGCAGTTTGCAGATCTTGTTGTTCTAATTTTGCTGCTCTTCTTTGAGTTGATCCATAGTTTCTTGCAGCTTGGTAACAGATGCTTCTAAGCGGGACTAATAGTCAAATTAAGGAATTTCTGGGAGGAGCTCATGCGCCCTCCTCTTGATGAGGTTATCTTGAACTTGAGGTCCATCCATTACCTTTTTGGTGATTGGGCGTTCAACTGAGATGTACTCATCCAATCCTATCTTCACCCCCCGCATCTTTACATAACAGACTGATCAAGCTTGGGTAAGCCAATTTGGCCTCAGTGGATTCCTTGTTTGCAAACCTCTTAAAAAGATATGGTTCATCCCATAAGTATTAATTTGCATCAGAAACCAATTTTTTTGCTTGCTGCCTACTATACTCTTTTGGTATGAATCTAACAGCTTTATAGTTTGCAATGTCTGCAAACCACGGTACTTCCTGAGTGGCAAATAATTGCTCATCCAGAAAGGTTTCAGAGATCTCAGTAGGAGGGAGGGAAGTTCCTGCTACTGGTTCTATCCGGGACAGGTGATCGGCTACTTGGTTCTCTGTCCCATTTCTGTCTCTTATTTCTATATCAAACTCTTGTAGAAGCAACACCCATCTTATGAGTCTGGGTTTTGAATCCTACTTTGTGAGGAGATATTTTAGAGAAGCATGGTCAGTGTACACAATCACTTTTGATCCTACTAAATAAGATCTGAACTTGTCAATGGCATAAACCACTGCAAGCAACTCCTTCTCTGTGGTTGTGTAATTCTTCTGTGCGTCATTTAAAATATGACTAGCATAATAAATGACATGCAGAAGCTTGTCATGCCTCTGTCCTAATACTGCACCAATGGCATGGTCACTAGCATCACACATTAGTTCGAATGATAAAGTCCAGTCTGGTGCAGAAATAATTGGTGTTGTGACCAGTTTGGCTTTCAGGATCTCAAAGGCCCGCAGACACTCTGTGTCAAAGACAAATGGTGTGTCAGCGGCTAGCAGATTGCTTAGAGGTTTTGCAATTTTTGAAAAATCCTTTATAAACCTCCTGTAGAATCCTGCATGCCCCAGAAAGCTTCTGATTGCCTTAACATTGGCAGGTGGTGGTAATTTTTCAATTACCTATATTTCCTTGTTAGAAATTTTGTGCCCAAGGACAATTCTTTCAGTCACCATAAAGTGACATTTCTCCCAGTTTATAACCTGGTTAGTCTCTTGGCACCTTTTCAGAACAAGTGCTAGATGGTCAAGACATGAACTGAATGAGTCTCCAAATACTGAGAAGTCATCCATGAAGACTTCCAGAAATTTCTCCACCATATCAGAGAAGATAGAGAGCATGCATCTTTGGAAGGTTGCAGGTGCATTGCACAGCCCAAATGGCATCCTTCTATAGGCGAATACTCAAGATGGACATGTGAATGCTGTTTTCTCTTGGTCCTGGGGATCTACTGCAATTTGGTTGTAGCCTGAATAGCGATCCAAAAAGTAGTAGTAATCATGACTTGCTAGTCTCTTTAGCATCTGGTCTATGAATGGTAAAGGGAAATGATCTTTTATGGTGGCTGTATTGAGCCTTCTGTAATCAATACACATACGCCACCCTGTAATTGTTCTTGTAGGAAGCAGTTCATTCTTTTTCTTATGAACCACTGTCATGCCTCCCTTCTTGGGGACAACTTGGACAGGGCTCACCCAGGAGCTATCAGAAATAGGATAAATAATCCTAGTCTCTAGTAATTTAGTAACTTCTTTCTGCACCACCTCCGTCATGGCTGGATTCAGCCACCTCTGTGGTTGAACCACTGGCTTAGCATCGTCCTCCAATAGGATCTTGTGCATGCATCTGGCTGGACTAATGCCCGTAAGATCAGTTATGGACCACCTAAGAACTGTCTTGTGTGTCCTTAGCACCTGAAGTAGTGCTTGCTCTTCTTGTGGCTCTAAAGCGGAGCTTATGATTACCGGAAAAGTGTCATCTTCTCCCAGAAATGCATATTTCAAGGATGTTGGTAGTGGTTTGAGCTCGGGCTTAGGAGACTTTTCCTCTTCCTG
The DNA here is from genome assembly GCF_014773155.1 of Arachis stenosperma. NCBI lineage: Eukaryota > Viridiplantae > Streptophyta > Magnoliopsida > Fabales > Fabaceae > Arachis > Arachis stenosperma. The sequence continues at coordinate 47,516,368 of NC_080381.1, read as the reverse complement.
AGGAGTTTTCAGAGGTTCTTCTGCTTTCTCTAGTTCCTCCAGATCAGGCTGAACATCTTTAAAGATGTCCTCTAACTCTGATTCGAGACTCTCAGTCATATTGACCTCTTCCACCAGGGAGTCAATAATATCAACGCTCATGCAGTATTTTGATGTGTCTGGATGCTGCATAGCTTTGACAGCATTCAACTTAAACTCATCCTCATTGACTCTCAAGGTTACCTCCCCTTTTTGAACGTCAATGAGAGTTCGTCCAGTTGCTAGGAAAGGTCTTCCTAGAATGAGAGTTGCACTCTTGTGCTCTCCCATTTCCAGCACTACAAAGTCAGTGGGAAAGGCAAATGGCCCAACTTTGACAATCATGTCCTCAATTACGCCTGATGGCATTTTAATAGAGCCATCAGCAAGTTTGAGACACATTCAGGTTGGTTTGACTTCTTCAATCAAACCCAGCTTTCTGATAGTGGATGCAGGTATCAGGTTAATACTTACACCAAGATCACATAGAGCCGTCTTGGTACAAGCACCCTCTAATGTGCATGGTATCATAAAGCTTCCAGGATTGTTAAGCTTCTCTGGTAAGCTTTTTAGAATGACTGCACTGCATTCTTCAGTGAAAAAAACTTGTTCAGTTTCTATCCAATCCTTCTTATGACTTAAGATCTCTTTCATGAACTTAGCATAAGAAGGTATTTTCTGAAGTGCCTCTACAAACAGAATCTTTATTTCAAGAGTCTTGAGATAGTCTGCAAAGCGGACAAATTGTTTATCATGTTTCACTTGGCAGAGTTTCTGAGAATAAGGCATCCTGGCTTTATATACTTCAACCTTAGTTGCTGCAAGTTTATTACCTACAGAAGTGGTTGGAGAAGCCTGCTTAAGGGGGTTGTTATCAGCACTTGCAGGTGTCTAATCCCTCATTGGCATTTGAACGCCAGAACTGGGTGCTTTTTGGGCATTTAACACTAGGTTAGTGCCCTGTTCTGGCATTTGAATGCTAGAATCATTCCGCTCTGGGCTCTTACTGTCCTCAGAGGGATTTTGGGCAATGAATTTGTTATCCTTTGTCAGATGTTCCTTTCTTGGCTTCCTACTGCTTTGAGTTGAGGCATTTAATGTATTTCCACTCCTTAAATGAATAGCTTGACATTCTTCTGTTATCTATTTAGATAATTGCTATTTTGTCTAATTCAATTGTTTTTCTACATTCTGGTTAGCATCTTTGGTCTATTGTAGCATTGGTATGCGAAATCGTGATTCACACTTTTCACAACTCCGCATAGCTGACTAGCAAGTGCACTGGGTCGTCCAAGTAATACCTTACGTGAGTAAGGGTCGATCCCACGGAGATTGAAGGCTTGAAGCAAGCTATGGTCATCTTGTAAATCTCAGTCTGGCATATTCAAATGGTTATGAGGTGTTGATAATTAAAAGATCAATAAAACATAAAATAAAAAGAAAGTCACTTATGTAGTTCCTTGGTGAGAATTTCAGATAAGCATTTGGAGATGCTGATGCCAGGGCATCTAGGCCAGTTTCACTGACCTTTTCTTTACTGTTTTAAGGTAGTTTCATGCATTTTCTTAGTGAATAAGGCAAGTTTTGGATGAAAATACACTTACACCTTGATTCAAGCAACTATTGTGAATTTCACATGATTTCATGAGGATTTTGCTAGAATTGAATGATAAATTGATGATGCATAATCTCATGACTTTGGCTAGAGCTTTGATGCACTTTATTTGCTTGATTTCAGGACAAAGGAAACAAGGAAGAACCACGTTAGTACTCACGTTAATCTAGTTAACGTGACCACTAACGTGGAATGGCAAATAGCTTGCAACGTTAATGAGAAAAGTGATCACCAATAACACCCGCGAAGCCATCATAAGCCCACGTTAATTGCCACGTTAACTAAGTTAACGTGGTAGTTAACATGGAGACAAAAGAAAGCTCCAACGTTAGTGGTAAACGTGAACACCACTAACGTTCCAAGATTTGGCAATGAGCCACGTTAAGAGTCACGTTAACTTAGTTAACGTGAACTCTAACGTGGAAGAGAGGAACAATGCCAATGTTAGTGACACTCACCTTTGTCACTAACATTGGATCAACTAGCATTGCCCACGTTATTGGTCACGTTAAGACCACTAACGTTAAAGTTAACGTAGAGTTGAGATTGATGAGCCAACGTTAGTGACACTCACCTTTGTCACTAACGTTGGAAGATGGCATTACTACCACGTTAGTGGCCATGTTAACTTAGTTAACGTGAGCTCTAATGTGGAGAGTAGGGGCACTTTGAGCGTTAGTGACAAAGGTAAGTGTCACTAACGCTCTCGAAGGTGAGGCATAGCCACGTTAAGAGCCACGTTAGTTACACTAACGTGAACTCTAACGTAGGGACAAAGGGCATAAGGCAACGTTAATGGGAAAGGTGAGTCCCAATAACGCTTGAGATGGGTTATAAGCCAAAGTTATTGGGAAAGGTGAGTCCCAATAACGCTAGCGAAGATTTACAAGGCAACGTTAGTGGTCACGTTAGTGCCACTAACATTGGAGTTAACGTAGGCTATATGGGGTTGACACGTTACTGAAAATTGTGATTGCCACTAACGTTCTTGATGATTGGATTTTCGACGGTTTAGAATTTCACTAATGAAATCTCGTTGTAAAGTATAGTTTCTAAACCAAACAATAATCTTTTCATACAAAAAGTTGTTTGTCACTAGTACAAACCCCTAAAATTTATAAACCGAAGTATTAGACCTCGGGTCGTTCTCCCTAAGAATTGTAATGAAGTGTCTTGTTATTGGTTGTGAGTTATATTTGGGGTTTTTAAGATTTTGGACAAGAAATATAAATGGCAAAGAAAATAAACTAACAACTAACAAAGCTCCTGGCAAGATATGAGAATTAGAAGTCCTATCCTAGTTATCCTCTTCAATTGTGATAACAAATTGTCCATTGCTCCCACTTAGTTAACCTCTAACCATGGAGGAAAGTCAAGTGGATGAATCAATTTGATTCCTCAAGTCCTAATCAACTCCTAAAGGAAAGACTAGCTTTAGAGGCATTCAAATTAATTAGCAACTTCTAATTATCAATCAACAAAGGAATTAGATAACTCAAGAGTCACTAATTACTCTACCTAGGCCAAGAGGAACAAAACCTACACTAAAATCCAACCAAGCATTTCATCAAACACTTGGAAGGCATAAAAGGAAAGCATAGTAAATTGATAACAAGAATAGAATCTAACAACAATTATTGAAATGAATTAACAACAACAATAAAGGAAATCACAATTATCATGAATTACCTCAAATTGCATTATTGAAAGAAAACAAAGGAACAACAATCTATCCAAAACAAAGGGAAGAATTACAATTATTAAAGCATATAACTAGAAAGAGGAAGAGGAGAAGATTAAGACTTGATAAAGGAGAAGTGAATTAAAGCATGAATTAAACCTAGATCTAAGAAGAGAGATTAACCTAAACCTAATCCTAATTCTAGAGAGAAGTGAGAGCTTCTCTCTCTAAAACTACTCTAAACTAAAACTAATTATGCTATATGATAGATTCCCCCTTCCTCTTCAATCCTTGATCCTTTTATTCCTTTCTATCAGCAATTAGCGCCAAAATGAGTTCAGAAACCCCTCAAAATTGCCAGGCACGTGTTGCTTTAATGAAGTCATGTGCGGGTTGCGATGTGTGCGCGCACGGTACGCGTGCGCATCCCTGGCCAATTCTGCAATGTGCGCGCGAGCGCCTTGTGCGCGTGCGCGTACATGGCTGATTCCACTTCTTTGACTTTTTATGCTTCTCTCCACTTGTATGCTCCCTTCCTTGCTCCCTTTGATCCATGCCTAGCCTATTTCAATCCTGGAATTACTAGCAAACACATCAAGGCATCTTGTGGAATCAAAGAGGGATTAGAATTTATCAAAATAAGGCTTAAAAAGCATGTTTTTACACTTAAGCACAAACACGGGAGAGATTACAAAACCATGCTAATTCATAGGCTAAATGCGAGAAAAGGTCATCAAAATACTCTAAATTCAATACATGATAAACCCTAAAAATGGGGTTTATCAACCTCCCCACACTTAAACCTTAGCATGTCCTCATGCTAAAATAAGAAGGAACTAAGGGGTATGACATTTATTGAATGCAACTAAACTATATGAGTCTATCTAAATGCAACTACCTAAAGTAAATGCAAATGCTTAGTCCAAACAAATCAATTCCCAAGGAAACATGTGTAAGCACAAGAACTAGGGCGATAGGGATCAAGCCCAAACCACAATTGTATTGAATTATCAAAAGAAATTCAAGCTTTGCAGGAATATAGATAATATGAATGAACACATGTGATTGAACTTTCGAACCCTCACCGGATGTGTATCCGCTCTATTCACTGGACTGTTTAAGGGTTAATTCACTCAATTCTCTTCCAATCATGCTTTCCAAAATTTGATTTCCTTCTAACAATCAACACCTATTCAATGCATGCATACATTCATCATGAGGTCTTTCATTTAGGTTGTAATGGGGTTAGGGTCAAGGTAGGATCATTTATGGTTAAGTGGACTAGAGTTTAGATCTTGGATTAGCATTGACTTTCCCACCTAACCTATATAAGTTCAAACTACTCTAACTATCCATTCTTCACTTTTTTTCTTACATATTCATGCATTCTATTCCTTGATTCGTAACACTTATGCATTGATTCCCTTTTATTGAGCTTCACTTTGGGGCGTTTTGTCCCCTTTGGTTGCTTCCTTTTCATTTTCTTCTTTCTTTTTCTTCTCTTCTTTTTTTTTCTTTTTTTTTTTTTATACTTTGTACAAGGGCATCAATTGCATAAGGTCTTATACATTCAATCAATACATGAATATATTCCCAATTCCTAAATATGAAAGTGTACTACCTTTTTTATCCCATCCAATGTTCCCAAGCCTCACCATCTTTGAATAATAAACACTCTCACTAGCCTAGGCTAATCAAAGATCCAAACAAGGACTTTTCATTGGTTTTCCGCCTTGGGCTTGTAATGTGCTAAAATGAGAACAAGTTAATTAAGCATAGGCTCAAAATTGGCTAACAATGGAGAGTAAAAGGTAGGCTATTTGGGTAAGTGGGCTAATGAAATAATGGCCTCAATCATACAAATGCATGAATACAAGAAATAAATGGACATATAGAACCAAGCAAATCAAGGATCACAATCATAGATAGAGAATAATTGCACACAAGAATGGAAAATAAGTGGTTATAAAATATAACCACATCAATAGGCTCAAGTCTCACAAGCTTGTGTTCTTAATTCAATACATGCTTCACAAAGTAGAAATTCAAGCAAGTTTCACCAAAAATTTTCTTCAATCAATTGGGTTGGTGCCCTATGCCCTATAATTAAATTTCTTGGAAAATCTCAATATTTGACTAAGCATTGTTATGATTGAAAAGATTCAAAAATTCCTTAGTTTACCCTTTCCTTTTTCACTTAAAACAATTTCTTATGCAAAAAAAAGGGTGACTAAGTTTTTTGCAATTCAAACATGATTTCTAATCACACTATAAGCTAAAAAGAAGGATATGCAAAAGTATATAAAGAAAAATCCAACTAAAAGTATGGAATCTAGCATCTAAAGCATCTAAAATATCCAAAAGCATCCAAAACATCTAAAATCCAAAATAAGCAGTAAAGGTATCCAAAACGAACCAAAATAGTAAGAGTATCCAAAATAAACTCAAAATGCATCAAATATATACAAAAGGTATGCAAAGTAAGATAATTAGGAAAGTGGCCAAAATGTTCACCGGTCCTCTAATGATGCTACCGGTGATGACCTCCCCACACTTAAGATCGAGCATCGTCCTCGATGCTAAATCGAATGATCAGGGGAAGGGACAACGGTAGGTGCTGACTCTGTCTGAGGCTGCGGGACCGGCTCCTCATGGGGCTGCTGAATCTCTGTGGCGTCAGGAGCAGTTGGAGATGCATCCTGCTGAGTCGGCTCATCAACATCCTCCTCCTGATGATCCTGCTCATCGGAGGCTGGAGAGTCTGGGAGCGGAGGTAACTCAGCGCCCAGGGATATGAGTGCCTGATCCATCCGATCCAGTCGGCGCATGATCTGGCGCTTTTCGCGCTCCAAAAACCGAAACAGACACTGAACCAGTAGGTAAGTCGGCTCAGGTGCTGAAGAAGGGGCTGTCGAAGAAGATGGAGCTGCTGTTGTAGAAGAGGACATGGCTGCTGAACGTCCAGCCGTCCCTACAACTTCTCTAGCCCTAGATCGGCATCTAGCCGGGGGCTTCTCGTGCACCCAACCACCCCAAGGAATAGTAACCTCCTTATCATCGTCATCTGGGGGGTGGTGGTGTCACATCATCATCCAACCAGGGGACCTCAGCTAAGGCAGCCATACCGGTAACCAAGGTGGGAAACGGGAGTAGGCCACGAATATGTGCTCACCATATACACTGCCAGATCAATCAAGGAAAATTCCTCCATAACACAACCAATCAAAAGTAGCATCTCCATAGGGATCTCAGAGAAATGAGTGGTGGGTAAGACATAGTGGGCAAATATCATCTGCCAAGTCTTGGCCTCTCTAGTCAAATGAGCAAATAGCATCCCCTTAGGCTTAGTGTTGTTCGCATCCATGACCCAGGTGGCATCTGGTAAACCAATCACGCGCCTAAGCGCTTCATAGCCAAAGGTCATACTGTGAATAGCTATCTCAGCCTGCTGATGAGCGCAGGTGCCATCAGTAAGATGTCAGCACTGCAATGCCTCCTCTATGGCTGACTCAGTGATCATGACCTCTCTACCCCTCAACTGAACTGAATCTAGAGTAGGACGGAAGAAGTTGCAATAAAATTCCTTAACCCAAGAAATGTTGATATCTCTCAAATTTCTATCAACAAAGTTCATACCCAACTCTAGGATGCGACTAGTAATGGCTCGTCTCACATCATTGGGAAGGACAAGCTTCTTCTCAGTATTCAGTTTCGTCGTCTGATACTTAGGAAGGCAAAGCTCACAGTAAAGATTGGGAAACTTTGTTGGATCGGTAGAAGGTAGCAACTGATTTTCCTTTTCTTCGTCATTCAACGGATTCTTAGCATAATTCTTGTAAATGGAGGGAATAGAGGGTGTAGAATGTTTTCTTTTCTTGGAGGTAGTGGCTATGGCTTTTTCTTTATCTGACATCCTGAAAAATATGATAGAATATAAACAATAAAGCACTTAGCATGAAGCAGAGAAAGCATGTTCAGGATATCAATTGGCTTATACACAATCACGATGTGAACTGAACTTTGAAAAAAAAATTGTTAAACAAGTAAGCATAAGTGAACAAGTAAACCAAGAATGCAATGTTCACTAAAGTCAACAACTCTTACTCATTAAGCAATAAAATCATCATACTTTTTGAAAGAATGGTTAAAGAAATTAGTGAGTTAGAAAGGTGGATTAGTGGTATGATGATATTTAGGCTCAAATAAAAGAGGAGTTGTGCCTAAACATAGAAATCATGTTCACAATGTTTGATGCAAATCCCGGAAGTCAAAAGAAAATGGAAATTAGCCCAAATTTGCAATAGAGACTAAAAGGAAAATAGATTTCTTGAAAATTGGGCAGCATCCCGGCTTAAAATTGGACGTTCCCAGATAGCAAAGTAGCACAAACAGCAAGAAGGCAACATCAATTAAGCACAGCAGTAGTGGTACAGCATTCAGGCAACATAAATTGCATAAAAAAAATAATCCAAACTCAACATACAGCAGCCAAGTAAACAAACAGCGAATATGCACAAATAGAGCACTTATCAGGCCTAGAATCCTCTATCCAGTCCTAGCTACCTAACCGCAATTATTTCTAACTAACCTAACATGCCAAATTTCAATTCTAACTAACTAACAGAGAAGTAACAGTAGCTAATAGGAATGAAAATTAATAGAAAGCAGAGTTGGAGCACGGAACCTGGGAGCAGAGTAAAAAGAAATGGAAATGGGAAGTAGGGGCAGCGGAGAAATGAGCTAGGCGCAGGACGCCGCCGCGGAGGGTGGCGGTCACGGCGGAGCAGTGGTGGTGCTCAGTGGAGTAGAGAGCAGAGTGAAGGTGGAGCAGGAGAGATGAGAGATGGAGAGAGTAAGAGGAAAGTGTTGATGGAGAAAGAGAGAGGGGTCGGCCTCGCGGTGGTGGTGGCCGGCGGTGATGGGGCTGTGGAAAGAAGAGGGGGTTGGGAGGAGAAAGAAGTGAGGAGGAAGGAGAAGAGATGTGCACTGCTACGCAGTGCTCTTCGCGCACTAGGGTTATCCCCTTTTTTCGAATCGATGCGAGCGTGCACTGTGCGCGTCCGCGTACATTGATAAAATTAGGGACCTACGCGTGTGCGTACAGCACGCTCACGCGTGGGTGGGGAAACTATGCAGAAGTGCGTGCGCGTACAGCGCGCGAACGCGTACATGGAGTTGGGCTGGAGGCTTAGAGTGGGCTCAGCGCGCGCCCAACTCTCTGGACAAAGGCCTGGGATGACGGCATCAGCTAGGGCGCACACGCGGCAAGTGCGCGTCCGCGTACATTGGTAGTTTATCATAAGGCGCGCAGCTCGACACGTGCGCTCGCGTCCGTTCCTCCTTTTGGCATATGGGCGCGCACGCGGCGAGTGTGCGTCCGCGCGAGATGAGTTGGGTTGGGGACTTAAAGTTGGCCCAGATCCAGCGCAACTCTCTGGATATTGGCTCAGAAGTTGCAGCAACAGATCGACGCGGACGCGGCAGGTGTGCATCCGCGTGCACCTCCTTGTTCTCGTGATCGGCGCGCATGCACGTAGTGCGCGTCAGCATGGGTTGTGTTGGGCTCAGGGCATAGTGTTTGCCTAAGAGAGGCCCAACTCTCTGTAATTTGGGTGATGATGCAGCTACTCAGGGACGCGTGCGCGTACATCGTGTGCGCGTGTCTAACCCCCCTTTTTTTTATTGCCCTTTAAGCAAAAAAATTGTGCTCAGGTGCTCCCTATACTGCTCACAACTCTTTATTCAATCAACCATCATACAATTCACAAAAATGCAATTTGATATTATTCATCTACTACTAAACACAACATGCATGTGACTATGCTAACAATTAAGTTGTACAAACAAATTTGTATGAAACATCTACCTATAACGGCAACTCAAATCACTTATTAAGCAAAATTAAAAGAGAGTGGAAAGAGTTTACCATGGTGGGGTGTCTCCCACCTAGCACTTTTATTTTAAGTCCTTAAGTTGGACATGTTGAGAGACTCATTGTCATGGTGGCTTGTGCTTGTACTCGTCTTGGAACTCCCACCAATGCTTGGTTCTCCATTGTGCCCCAAGATTTCTCATGGATTGAGCCAAGTGTTGATGGAGTTCTTCACTAGCTTGGGGCTCCCAAAGTTGATCCTCTTCTTGTGATCCGGGGTCTCACACTTTATTTTCACACCCGTCTTGAGATTGATCATCATTATTGGTCCATCCGGGTGGTGAACAAGATGAATTCTCTATGAAGTGCCCAATAAACCTCCTAGACCCATCTATTTGAGCAATATTCCCACCTTTGTATTCAACTCTTGAAGTATCAACCAAGGTGAGCCTTGATTTACAACGCCAACCACGAAACATCTTTCGCTTACGCTTCATCCCACAAAGCATCCGAAGTTGGCCATCCGTTTCAAGCAAGCCATACTCAAGTGGGACAATAAAGCTAATAGAAATGAATTTTACCCACTCAAATGAAGGTGTAGATGGTAACCTAGGCAAAGATGCTTCCAACAATCTTGACAAAGCGTATTCCACTCCTATCCTTCTATTTCTAAGGACTCCCACCTCTTCACAAGAACTCTTAATCTCAATCCTTTGTTCAACAACTTCATCTAACTCTTCTCCATCACTCAAGTCATAAATGGAAGGTTGAGAGAAATCTACCTCCACATCACTTTCAAATTCATTGGGAGAAGGTTCTTCAAATTCAAAGGATTCTTCACCAAGAAGATTGGATGCATGATCTTCATCACCAAGGGAACTCAATTCTTGCTTCACTCCTTCCAAGTCTTCATATGGGATATGCCTTGGAGGTTGTGCACATTCCTCCTCAACATCAACTTCAATCTTCTTGGAGGAGTTTTCTATAACTCTAGGTTCCCATGGAGGTTTCCCGTCTCCTAAGTCTTCAACCACTTCTTCCTTTTCTTCAATGGTCATAGGTTCCTCCAATTGTTCTAACACAAAGTAGCATTCCTCCTTTTCCACCGGAGTTTCCAATCTCTCCTTCATGCTATGTTCTTCATTTGATTCTCAACATGTAGCCATGGGAGTTCCTTGTGTGTCCAAAAGTTGGGATGCTAGCCGGTTTACCACCTCGTCCAAGGCGATCATGAATTATTGCACATCCCTTGTCATATTCTCTTGTCCTTGCACAAGAACATCAAGGATGCCATCCATTTGAGATTGGGGTGGATGGGAGGGTTCATTGTCTTGGAGAAAGGGTTCATTATAGGAAGGTGGTTCTTTTTGGTAAGGTGGTGGTGTGTATTGAGGTGGTTCTTGGGAGTAGTAATCTTGGAATTGTGGTTCCATGTATGGCTCATATGGTTCAAAAGGAGGTTGGTATGATCGGTAAGGATCATGGTCATATGGAGGTGTTTGTTGAAAATAGGCTTGTGAGTGTGGTTGAGGATCATGTTGAGGATATGACTCATAGGCATATGATGGTGGTTCTTGAAAATCACAAGGAGATTCACCATAGCCATTGGATTGATATGCATCATAGAATGGTTCTTCTTCATAGTGCATTGGTGGAGGTTGTTGCCATGAGGATTGATCATATGGCTCCTCCCACCTTTGGTTGTCCCATCCTTGATACACATCTTCAATAGCTCCCATCACCTACAACATAGTTGTAATCACACTCATAGCCAAAATGAGAATTCATGGTGAAAAGAGAAAACAAAAATCAAAAACTAATAGAAAATAAGAGAAACAAGATTCTACAAATTGCAAACAAAGCAAAAAAACAAGATATTCACACTATTCACATATGTACAATAACCAATAACATAACACTCTTGCAATCCCCGGCAACGGCGCCATTTTGATGATTGGATTTTTGACGGTTTAGAATTTCACTAATGAAATCTCGTTGTAAAGTATAGTTTCTAAACCAAATAATAATCCTTTCATACAAAAAGTTGTTTGTCACTAGTACAAACCCCTAAAATTTATAAACCGAAGTATTGGACCTCGGGTCGTTCTCCCTAGGAATTGTAATGAAGTGTCTTGTTATTGGTTGTGAGTTATATTTGGGGTTTTTAAGATTTCGGACAAGAAATATAAATGGCAAAGAAAATAAACTAGTAACTAACAAAGCTCTTGGCAAGATATGAGAATTAGAAGTCCTATCCTAGTTATCCTCTTCAATTGTGATAACAAATTGTCCATTGCTCCCACTTAGTTAACCTCTAACCATGGAGGAAAGTCAAGTGGATGAATCAATTTGATTCCTCAAGTCCTAATCAACTCCTAAAGGAAAGACTAGCTTTAGAGGCATTCAAATTAATTAGCAACTTCTAATTATCAATCAAAAAAGGAATTAGATAACTCAAGAGTCACTAATTACTCTACCTAGGCCAAGAGGAACGAAACCTACACTAAAATCCAACCAAGCATTTCATCAAACACTTGGAAGGCATAAAAGGAAAGCATAGTAAATTGATAACAAAAATAGAATCTAACAACAATTATTGAAATGAATTAACAACAACAATCAAGGAAATCACAATTATCATGAATTACCTCAAATTGCATTATTGAAAGAAAACAAAGGAACAACAATCTATCCAAAACAAAGTGAAGAATTACAATTATTAAAGCACATAACTAGAAAGAGGAAGAGGAGAAGATTAAGACTTGATAAAGGAGAAGTGAATTAAAGCATGAATTAAACCTAGATCTAAGAAGAGAGATTAACCTAAACCTAATCCTAATTCTAGAGAGAAGTGAGAGCTTCTCTCTCTAAAACTACTCTAAACTAAAACTAATTATGCTATATGATCGATTCCCCCTTCCTCTTCAATCCTTGATCCTTTTATTCCTTTCTATCAGCAATTGGCGCCAAAATGAGTTCAGAAACCCCTCAAAATCGCCAGGCACGTGTTGCTTTAATGAAGTCATGTGCGGGTTGCGACGTGTGCGCGCACGGTACGCGTGCGCGTCCCTGGCCGATTCTGCAATGTGCGCGCGAGCGCCTTGTGCGCGTGCGTGTGCATGGCTGATTCCACTTCTTTGACTTTTTATGCTTCTCTCCACTTGTATGCTCCCTTCCTTGCTCCCTTTGATCCATGCCTAGCCTATTTCAATCCTGGAATTACTAGCAAACACATCAAGGCATCTTGTGGAATCAAAGAGGGATTAGAATTTATCAAAATAATGCTTAAAATGCATGTTTTTACACTTAAGCACAAATACGGGAGAGATTACAAAACCATGCTAATTCATAGGCTAAATGCGAGAAAAGGTCATCAAAATACTCTAAATTCAATACAAGATAAACCCTAAAAATGGGGTTTATCAGTTCTCGAACCCACAATGTCACTTAACGTTAACTTCACTAACGCCCATGCCTAATTCATACTTCTCTGCAAGCTGGGCCCACTAAAGATTGGAATTGCTTCAACTCAAGATCCAAAGCCCACATCCAAGACTTGAAAACTCACTAGAGGATCAAGAGGAGTAGTATATATAGGAGTAGTTTTGAACTATAGAGAAGCTTGGCACTTTGGGGAACTACTCTCTGTATATTTACTTTTCTGCACTTTTAGCTGGGATGTATTATTTTTTGCCATTTTCCATTTCTAGAGCTATGAACAACTAAACCCCTTTCATTGGGTTAGGGAGCTCTGTTGTAATTTTGATGGATCAATTATAGTTTTCATTATCTTCTTCTTTCTTCTCTTTTGATTTACTAGAAAGCTTTTGATCTTAAGTCAATTGGTTAGTTGTCTTGGAAAAGAAACTCTCCATAATTGGATCTCCCCTGAGCCTTGGAAAAGAGATGAGGAGATCATGCTAGAAATGGTTTCTCATGTTGGACCAAATTGGGGTTTGGGCAGATATAGTGACATGTAATCCTCCCAACACTTTGATTTGAAAATACATGTGGTATAATCAGTGACCATACTTCATCTCTTCCCATGAGTAATTAAATCAAGGAATTGGGAAATTGTTTAAGCTTAGAGAGATTGGATTACCAAGGAATTGGAATCTAATCACCTAAGATTGCCAAGGAGAACAATAGATGCATTGATTGAGGAAGAGATGAAAATGAACTTGATCCGGAGAATACAACATCTCCTGAGCCCAATGAATCCCCCATTTCTGATCTTACCCATTCTCTTTATTTTATGTCATTTATGTTCATGCTCATTACCCCAAATCCCCATTTTAGATTCTGCACTTTATTTTCTGCTATTTACTTTTCCGCCATTTAAATTTTTGCAATTCTCAAACTATACTCTGTTTAGCTCAACTAGCATACTCTTCCAACTAAAGTTGCTTGACCAATCAATCCCTGTGGGATTCAACCTCACTCTATTGTGAGTTTTTACTTGACAACAAATTCGGTATACTTGCCGAAGGGAAATTTGTTGAGAGACAAGTTTTCATGCATCAAGTTTTTGGCACTGTTGTCGAGGATTGATTTTGTATCAACAATGATTAAGTTGGAAGCTCACTAGATTGGGCATTTTTCCTTGTTTGTTTACTTTATTCAGTCATTTATTTTCACTTTGTTTAACTTCTTCCTCATCCTCTATACCCTCTCTATTTTTCTTTCTTTCTTTGTTATTATCTACAATTCTGCTCACTAACCCACTAACTGTTTGATCATTTGCATCACTCACACTAACAATCACTCTAACGAGAATAACCTCTTCATTTTATTTCTTGTTGCGTATTTTGTTAGTTGTATGACAGGGAGAAGAAGGGGGGACCTCAACTTCCTTCGATTCAGAACCTGAGAGAACCCTCGGAGATTAAGGAGGGAAGCAAGAGGGAAAGGAGTTGTTGGTGCTGAGGAAGTGGAAGAATACTTTGAACCCAACATGGAAGAGAACTTGGAAAATAATCATGAAGAAGAAGCTCACAACCATGCTAGAGAAGGCCCTGCAAATCATGCTGGGCAAGAAAGGAGAGTTCTAGGCTCCTACATCAATCCAAATCCAGGAAACTGTGGAAGTAGCTTCCAAAAGCCCACCATACATGCCAACAACTTTGAACTAAAACCCCAGCTCATCACCCTTGTTCAGAACAACTGCTCATTTGGAGGAAGTGCTCAAGAAGACCCCAATCAATATCTAACCACCTTCTTGAGAATTTGTGACACTGTGAAGTCTAATGGAGTCCATCCGGATGTCTATAGGCTGCTGTTCTTCCCTTTTTCACTAAGGGACAAGGCATCCAAGTGGCTCGAATCCTTTTCAAAGGAGAGCTTGACAAATTGGGAAGATGTGGTGAACAAATTTTTGGCAAGATTCTACCCTCCTCAAAGAATTAACAGGCTGAGAGCTGAGGTGCAGACTTTAAGGCAACAAGATGTGAGACTCTCTATGAGGCATGGGAGAAGTTTAAGGACTTAACAAGAAGATGCCCACCAGATATGTTCAATGAATGGGTTCAACTTCACATTTTCTATGAAGGTCTTTCCTATGAGTCAAAGAAGGTTGTAGATCATTCATCATGGGGCTCTCTAAACAAGAAGAAAACTATTGAAGAAGCCATAGATGTCATTGAAACAGTAGCTGAGAATGACTACTTCTATGCCTCTGAAAGAAGTAACACTCGAGGAGTAATGGAACTGAACCACATAGATGCATTGCTAGCTCAAAATAAGATGATCACCAAGCAGCTAGCTGATCTCACCAAGAAGGTGGAGGAAAACCAAGTTGCAGCAGTCATCACTTCATCACCAAGTCAAGAAGGAGTGAATATAGGAGAATAAGGTGACTGGGAACAAGCCAACTATGTTGGAAACTCACCTAGAGAAATCCATGACCCATACTCCAAAACCTACAACTCTGGATGGAGAAATCACCCCAACTTTTGTTGGGGAAATCAACAAGACCAAGGTCAAGACCAGAGATGCCACAACCTTAACCCCAACAACAATACAACTCACCAACATACCTCGTAGAGACCCTATCAACAACCACCTAACCACCCTTCTCAACCATTTAATCTCAATCCACCATCACTAACAGAGGATAGACTTTTAAAGATTGAGGCTCTACTTGAAGATTTATGTAGAGAAGTCCAAGACAACAAGGTGTTTAAGGAAGAAGTGCGAGCCAATATCAAAAACCAAGGAGAAAACATCAAGAGACTGGAGTCCCAAGTAGGGTATCTATCTCAACAAATTCCCAAACCCACTGATGGATTTTCTAGTGACACGGAAAAGAACCCAAGAGGAGAAACAAAGAAAGTAAGGTGGAAAGAGTGTAAGATGATCACCACAAGTGATGAGAGGAGTATGAATGAAGTAGAACACCTCCAAGACAATCAAAAGGGAAACCAGGAAGAAATGAGCCATGCACCTCAACCCACACTCAAGGAAGAGCAGAAGAAGAAGGAGACACTTAACCTATATGCACCCTTTCCCCAAAGGCTTAAAGGTGGTGTAGCAAGGAGAATGTATTCAAGATTCCTCGACATGTTTGCATCTCTTGATGTAAATATACCATTTATTAAAGCCCTCCAGCAAATGCCTTCCTACATAAAGTATATAAAGGAGCTGTTAGCCAGAAAGAGTTCATTGAAAGGTGGACAAATAATAAAGTTGAATAGGGATTGCAGTGCTCTCATTCAACCAGGGCCACCCACAAAGAGGAAGGATCCAGGGAGTTTCCATATTCCCTATGCCATAGGAGAAACAATGATTGATAAAGGACTATGTGACCTGGGAGCAAGCATCAACTTAATGCCTCTATCCCTCATGAAAAAGCTTCAAATCAATGAGCTAACACCCACAGATGTAATTATTAAATTGGCTGACAAAACTCAAAAACAGGCAATAGGAGTGGTTGAGAATGTGCTAGTGAAGGTTGGGAACTACTTCCACCCCACAGACTTTGTTGTCCTGGAAATGGATGAGAACCCTATTTACCCCATCATTCTGGGAAGGTCATTCTTAGCCACAGCCAGAGCACTCATAGATGTGGAACGAGGAGAGCTAGTGTTGAGAATACATGATGATCATCTCACTTTCAATGTTTTCAACCTTTCACAAGAAGCAGACCATGATAACAAAGAGCTGATGGAGGAGCCAAACAAGGAAGCACAAGCACCACACATAAGGACTCCTATGGTTAACAACTAATGTGATCAGAAGGAGCAACAGCCAAGTGTAATCCAAAAAGAACCAGACCCACCAGAATCACATGAAATAGACAACAAAACCATTCTCAAAAAGGAAACCACAAGGAACAAGTTGGAATCAATAGACACAAGAAAAAAGGTCCCAAGGGGATGGAAAAAGATGAAAATCCCTACAGAAGATTTCTCGCCAAGAGATGAAGTGGTCTCTACATACTTCCTATCTATACCACCTCACCTCCCCACTATTCCATCCCAGCTGCCTCCAGTGTACACCATTGGTGCACGAAATTGTGATCACTACAACTTCACACAACTAACCAGCAAGTGCACTGGGTCGTCCAAGTAATAAACCTTACGCGAGTAAGGGTCGATCCCATGGAGATTGGTGGTATGAAGCAAGCTATGGTCACCTTGTAAATCTCAGTCAGGCAGACTCAAATGGGTATAGTGATGGACGAAAATAACATAAAGATAAAGATAGAGATACTTATGTATATCATTGGTGTAAGAGCTTCAGATAAGCGAATGAAGATGCCTTCCCTTCCGTCTCTCTGCTTTCCTAATGTCTTCATCCAATCCTTCTTACTCCTTTCCATGGCAAGCTCGTGTAGGGTTTCACTGTTGTCAGCAGCTACCTCCCATCCGCGCAGTGAAAGCTAATGCACGCACTCTGTCACAGTACTGCCAATCACCGGTTTGGTTCCCTCCCCTACCGGAATAGAATCCCTCTTTTGCGTCTGTCACTAACGCCCAGTAGGTTACAGGTTTGAAGCATGTCACAGTCATTCAGTCATTGAATCCTACTCAGAATACCACAGACAAGGTTTAGACCTTCCGGATTCTCTTGAATGCCGCCATCAGGTCCTGCCTATACCACGAAGATTCCGATTAAAGAATCCAAGAGATATTCACTAAGCCTCGAATGCTTGTAGAACAAGAATGGTTGTCAGTCACCTTGTTCATAGGTGAGAATGATGATGAGTGTCACGGATCATCACATTCATCAAGTTGAAGAACAAGTGATATCTTAGAACAAGAACAAGCGGAATTGAATGGAAGAACAATAGTAATTGCATTAATACTCGAGGTACAGCAGAGCTCCACACCTTAATCTATGGTGTGTAGAAACTCCACCGTTGAAAATACATAAGAACAAAAGTGATCATTGGTTTCGGCCCCAGAGAGGGAACCAGAAGAACCAAGATCTGATCTAAGAACTAGATGTCCGAAGATTAAAATACAATAGTAAAAGGTCCTACTTATAGAAAACTAGTACATAGATGAGTAAATGACATAAAAATCCACTTCCGGGGCCCACTTGGTGTGTGTTTGGGCTGAGCAATGAAGAAATTTCGTGTAGAGACTCTCCTTGGAGTTAAACGCCAGCTTTAGTGCCAGTTTGGGCGTTTAACTCCCAATTAGGTGCCAGTTCCGGCGTTTAACGCTGGAATTTCTTGAGGTGACTTTGAACGCCGGTTTGGGCCATCAAATCTTGGGCAAAGTATGGACTATTATATATTGCTGGAAAGCCCAGGATGTCTACTTTCCAATGCCGTTGAGAGCGCGCCAATTGGGCTTCTGTAGCTCCAGAAAATCCACTTCGAGTGCAGGGAGGTCAGAATCCAACAGCATCTACAGTCCTTTTGAGTCTCTGGATCAGATTTTTGTTCAGGTCCCTCAATTTCAGCCAGAAAATACCTGAAATCACAGAAAAACACACAAACTCATAGTAAAGTCCAGAAAAGTGAATTTTAACTAAAAACTAATAAAAATATACTAAAAACTAACTAGATCATACTAAAAATATACTAAAAACAATGCCAAAAAGTGTACAAATTATCCGCTCATCACAACACCAAACTTAAATTGTTGCTTGTCCCCAAGCAACTGAAAATCAAAATAGGATAAAAAGAAGAGAATATACTATAGACTCCAAATTATCAATGAAACATAGCTCCAAATTAGATGAGCGGGACTAGTAGCTTTTTGCCTCCAAACAGTTTTGGCATCTCACTTTATCCTTTGAAATTCAGAATGATTGGCTTCTTTAGGAACTCAGAATCCAGATAGTGTTATTGATTCTCCTAGTTAAGTATGATGATTCTTGAACACAGCTACTTTATTGAGTCTTGGCTGTGGCCCAAAGCACTCTGTCTTCCAGTATTACCACCGGATACATACATGCCACAGACACATAATTGGGTGAACCTTTTCAGATTGTGACTCAGCTTTGCTAAAGTCCCCAATTAGAGGTGTCCAGGGTTCTTAGGCACACTCTTTTTGCCTTGGATCACAACTTTATTTTTTTCTTTCTCCCCTTTTTTTTTCGTTTTTCTGCTTCTCTTTTTTTTTTTCTTTTTTGTATTCACTGCTTTTTCTTGCTTCAAGAATCATTTTTATGATTTTTCAGATCCTCAGTAACATGTCTCCTTTTTCATCATTCTTTCAAGAGCCAACAATTTTAACATTCATGAACCACAAATTCAAAAGACATATGCACTGTTTAAGCATACATTCAGAGAACAAAAGTATTGCCACCACATCAAACTAATTAAGCTAGTTTTAAAGATGAATTTGAAATCCTGTACTTCTTGTTCTTTTGTGATAAAAACAGTTTTCATTTAAGAAAGGTGATGGATTCATATTCATAGCTTTAAGGCATAGACACTAAGACACTAATGATCATAAGACACAAACATGGATAAACATAAGCATAAAAATTCGAAAAACAGAAAAAATAAAGAACAAGGAGATTAAAGAACGGGTCCACCTCAGTGATGGCGGCTTGTTCTTCCTCTTGAAGGTCTTATGGAGTGCTTGTGCTCCTCAATGTCTCTTCCTTGTCTTTGTTGCTCATCTCTCATGATTCTTTGATCTTCTCTAATTTCATGGAGGAGGATGGCATGTTCTTGGTGCTCCACCCTTAGTTGTCCCATGTTGGAACTTAATTCTCCTAGGGAGGTGTTCAGTTGCTCCCAATAGTCTTGTGGAGGAAAGTGCATCCCTTGAGGTATTTCAGGGATCTCATGATGAGAGGGGTCTCTTGTTTGCTCCATCTTCTTCTTAGTGATGGGCTTGAGGTCATGCCTTCTCAGTTGAACCGGCTTTGGATGCCATAAATGGTTATGGAAAAACAAAAAGCAATGCTTTTACCACACCAAACTTAAAAGGTTTGCTCGTCCTCGAGCAAAAGAAGAAAGAAGAGAGTAGAAGAAGAAGAAATGGAGGAGAGGGAGAGTGGTAGAGGTGATTGGTGAATGGGTGAAGAAGAAAGAGAGTGGTGGTGGGGTAGGTGGGGATCCTGTGGGGTCCACAGATCCTGTGGTGTCAAGGAAAAGTCATCCCTGCACCAAATGTTGCTCAAAATCACGTTTTGAGCTATTTCTGGCGTTAAACGCCGGGCTGGTGCCCATTCCTGGCATTTAACGCCAGGTTCTTGCCCTTTCCTGGCGTTTAACGCCAGTCTGGTGCCCCTTTCTGGCATTAAACGCCCAGAATGGTGCCAGACTGGGCGTTAAACGCCCAACTGCTAGCCTCACTGGCGTTTAAACGCCAGTGAGTTCTTCCTCCAGGGTGTGCTGTTTTTCTTCCTGTTTTTCATTCTGTTTTTGCTTTTTCAATAGATTTTGTGACTTCTTATGATCATCAACCTACAAAAAACATAAAATAACAAAAGAAAATAGATGAAATATAATCATTGGGTTGCCTCCCAACAAGCGCTTCTTTAATGTCAGTAGCTTGACAGAGGGCTCTCATGGAGCCTTACAGATACTTAGAGCAATGTTGGAACCTCCCAACACCAAACTTAGAGTTTGAATGTGGGGGTTCAACACCAAACTTAGAGTTTGGTTGTGGCCTCCCAACACCAAACATAGAGTTTGACTGTGGGGGCTCTGTTTGTCTTTGATTTGAGAGAAGCTCTTCATGCTTCTTCTCCATGATGACAGAGGGGTATCCTTGAGCCTTAAACACAAGGGATTCTTCATTCACTTGAATGATCAGTTCACCTCCATCAACATTAATCACAGCCTTTGCTGTGGCTAGGAAGGGTCTGCCAAGGATGATAGATTCATCCATGCACTTCCCAGTCTCTAGGACTATGAAATCAGTAGGGATGTAATGGTCTTCAATCTTAACCAAAACATTCTCTACAAGTCCATGAGCTTGTTTTCTTGAGTTGTCTGCCATCTCTAGTGAGATTCTTGCAGCTTGTACCTCAAAGATCCCTAGCTTCTCCATTACAGAGAGAGGCATGAGGTTTACACTTGACCCTAAGTCACACAGAGCCTTCTTGAAGGTCATGGTGCCTATGGTACAAGGTATGGAAAACTTCCCAGGATCTTGTCTCTTTTGAGGTAATTTCTGCCTAGACAAGTCATCCAGTTCTTTGGTGAGCAAAGGAGGTTCATCCTCCCAAGTCTCATTTCCAAATAACTTGTCATTTAGCTTCATGATTGCTCCAAGGTACTTAGCAACTTGCTCTTCAGTGACATACTCATCCTCTTCAGAGGAAGAATACTCATCAGAGCTCATGAATGGCAGAAGTAAGTCCAATGGAATCTCTATGGTCTCATTTTGAGCCTCAGATTCCCATTGTTCCTCATTGAGGAACTCAGAGGAGATTGGTATACGCCCACTGAGGTCTTCCTCAGTGGCGTCCTCCTCCTCTCTTTCCTCTCCATATTCGGCCATGTCTATGGCTTTGCACTCTCCTTTTGGATTTTCTTCTGTATTACTTGGGAGAGTACTAGGAGGGAGTTCAGTAATTTTCTTGCTCAGCTGTCCCACTTGTCCTTCCAAATTTCTGATGGAGGACCTTGTTTCATTCATGAAACTTTGAGTGGTTTTGATTAGATCAGAGACCATTGTTGCTAAGTCAGAGGTATTCTGCTTAGAACTCTCTGTCTGTTGCTGAGAAGATGATGGAAAAGGCTTGCTATTGTTAAACCTGTTTCTTCCATCATTATTATTGAAACCTTGTTGAGGTCTCTCTTGATTCTTCCATGAGAAATTTGGGTGATTTCTCCATGAAGAATTATAGGTGTTTCCATAGGGTTCTCCTAGGTAATTCACCTCTTCCATTGAAGGGTTCTCAGGATCATAGGCTTCTTCCTTAGATGAAGCATCCTTAGTACTGCATGGTGCATTTTGCATTCCAGACAGACTTTGAGAAAACAAATTGACTTGTTGAGTCAATATTTTATTCTGAGCCAATATGGCATTCAGAGTGTCAATCTCAAGAACTCCTTTCTTCTGACTTGTCCCATTGTTCACAGGATTCCTTTCAGAAGTGTACATGAATTGGTTATTTGCAACCATTTCAATTAGTTCCTGAGCCTCTGTAGGCGTCTTCTTCAGATGAAGAGATCCTCCAGCAGAGCTATCCAAAGACATCTTGGATAGTTCAGAGAGACCATCATAGAAAATACCTATGATGCTCCATTCAGAAAGCATGTCAGAAGGACATTTTCTGATTAATTGTTTGTATCTTTCCCAAGCTTCATAGAGGGATTCTCCATCCTTCTGTCTGAAGGTTTGGACTTCCACTCTAAGCTTACTCCATCCTTGGGGTGGAAAGAACTTTGCCAAGAAGGCATTGACTAGCTTTTCCCAAGAGTCCAGGCTTTCTTTAGGTTGAGAGTCCAACCATATCCTAGCTCTGTCTCTTACAGCAAAAGGTAATAGCATCAGTCTATAGACCTCAGGGTCAACCCCATTAGTCTTGACTGTGTCACAGATTTGCAAGAACTCAGCTAAAAACTGATGAGGATCTTCCATTGGAAGTCCATGGAACTTGCAATTCTGTTGCATTTAGAGAAACCAATTGAGGCTTAAGCTCAAAGTTGTTTGCTCCAATGGCAGGGATAGAGATGCTTCTCCCATAAAAATCAGGAGTAGGTGCAGTAAAGTCACCCAGCACCTTCCTTGCATTGTTTGCATTATTGTTATTTTCGGCTGCCATGTCTTCTTCTTCTTTGAAGAATTCGGTCAGGTCCTCAATAGAGAGTTGTGCCTTAGCTTCTCTTAGCTTCCGCTTCAAGGTCCTTTCAGGTTCAGGGTCAGCTTCAACAAGAATGCCTTTGTCTTTGTTCCTGCTCATATGAAAGAGAAGAAAACAAGAAAATATGGAATCCTCTATGTCACAGTATAGAGATTCCTTGAGGTGTCAGAGGAAGAAAAATGGAAGACAGAAGTAGAAAATTCGAACTTATCAAAGAAGATGGAGTTCGAATTTTGCATTAAGGAATAGAGTTAGTCCAAAAATAGAAGGATGTGAGAAGAAGGGAAGTAATTTTCGAAAATTAAGTAAAAGATTTTGAAAATATTTTTGAAAAACACAAATTGATTTTCGAAAATAAGAGTGAGAAAGAGATCAAGTGATTTTTGAAAAAGATTTTGAAATTAGAAGTTAAAAAGATTTGATTGAAAACTATTTTGAAAAAGATGTCATTAAAAAGATATGATTGATTTTAAAAAGATGTGATTTAAAAGATATGATTTGAAAAACATTTTAAAAAAAAAGATATGATTTGAAAACAATTTTAAAAAGATTTGATTTTAAAAACATTTTAAAAAGATTTGATTTTAAAAATTAATGACTTGCCTAACATGAAAAGATATGATTCAAACATAAAACCTTCCTTAACAGAAAAGGCAAAAAATGTTCAATCAAATCATTAATTGTTAGTAAGTATCTTTGAAAAAGGAAAGAAATTGATTTTGAAAACATTTGATTGAAAAGATATGATTTGAAAAAGATTTGATTTTGAAAAACTTTGAAAACTTGAAAAAAAATTGATTTTGAAAACAAAATCTTCCCCCTTTGCCATCCTGGCGTTAAACGCCCAGAATGGTGCACATTCTGGCGTTTAACGCCCAAACTACTACCCTTTTGGGCGTTAAACGCCCAGCCAGGCACCCTGGCTGGCGTTTAAACGCCAGTCTGTCTTCTTCACTGGGCATTTTTGAATGCTCAGCTTTTTCTGTGTGATTCCTCTGCAGTATGTTCTGAATCTTCAATTCTCTGTATTATTGACTTGAAAAGACATAAATTAAAAATATTTTTGGATTTTTAATAATGAGGAATAATCAAAATGCAACTAAAATCAAATAACAATGCATGCAAGACACCAAACTTAGCAGTTTGAACCCTACTGACACTAACAAAATGAGAATGCATATGAGAAACAACAAAACACTCAAGTCAATAGAATTCAAAGATTAAAACCAAGAAATCATCAAGAACAACTTGAAGATTAATTAAGACACATGCAAAAATTCGAAAAATGCAAGAAGAACAGAAACATGCAATTGACACCAAACTTAAAATGAGACTCTAGACTCAAACAAGAAATATTTTTGGATTTTATGATTTTGTAAAATTTTTTTGTGCTTTTTCGAAAATTAAGTGAAAAGGAAAATAAAGGTATCAAAATTCTTAATGAGAATTCCAGGAATCATGCAATGTTAGTCTAAAGCTTTAGTCTAAAGGAATTAGACATGGCCGGCTAAGCTTCAGCAGGACATTGCATTCAAGAGCTAAATTGATGATGATCAATCAGCTTTGGTGATGATAAGAACATCACCTTGAAACACTAGAATTCATTCTTAAGAACTCTGAAGAAAAATAATACCTAATCTAAGCAACAAGATGAACCGTCAGTTGTCCATACACAAGAACAATCCCCGGCAACGGCGCCAAAAACTTGGTGCACGAAATTGTGATCACTACAACTTCGCACAACTAACCAGCAAGTGCACTGGGTCGTCCAAGTAATAAACCTTACGCGAGTAAGGGTCGATCCCACGGAGATTGGTGGTATGAAGCAAGCTATGGTCACCTTGTAAATCTCAGTCAGGCAAACTCAAATGGGTATAGTGATGGACGAAAATAACATAAAGATAAAGATAGAGATACTTATGTATATCATTGGTGTAAGAGCTTCAGATAAGCGAATGAAGATGCCTTCCCTTCCGTCTCTCTGCTTTCCTAATGTCTTCATCCAATCCTTCTTACTCCTTTCCATGGCAAGCTCGTGTAGGGTTTCACTGTTGTCAGCAGCTACCTCCCATCCGCGCAGTGAAAGCTAATGCACGCACTCTGTCACAGTACTGCCAATCACCGGTTTGGTTCCCTCCCCTACCGGAATAGAATCCCTCTTTTGCGTCTGTCACTAACGCCCAGTAGGTTACAGGTTTGAAGCACGTCACAGTCATTCAGTCATTGAATCCTACTCAGAATACCACAGACAAGGTTTAGACCTTCCGGATTCTCTTGAATGCCGCCATCAGGTCCTGCCTATACCACGAAGATTCCGATTAAAGAATCCAAGAGATATTCACTAATCCTCGAATGCTTGTAGAACAAGAATGGTTGTCAATCACCTTGTTCATAGGTGAGAATGATGATGAGTGTCACGGATCATCACATTCATCAAGTTGAAGAACAAGTGATATCTTAGAACAAGAACAAGCGGAATTGAATGGAAGAACAATAGTAATTGCATTAATACTCGAGGTACAGCAGAGCTCCACACCTTAATCTATGGTGTGTAGAAACTCCACCGTTGAAAATACATAAGAACAAAAGTGATCATTGGTTTCGGCCCCAGAGAGGGAACCAGAAGAACCAAGATCTGATCTAAGAACTAGATGTCCGAAGATTAAAATACAATAGTAAAAGGTCCTACTTATAGAAAACTAGTACATAGATGAGTAAATGACATAAAAATCCACTTTCGGGGCCCACTTGGTGTGTGTTTGGGCTGAGCAATGAAGAAATTTCGTGTAGAGACTCTCCTTGGAGTTAAACGCCAGCTTTAGTGCCAGTTTGGGCGTTTAACTCCCAATTAGGTGCCAGTTCCGGCGTTTAACGCTGGAATTTCTTGAGATGACTTTGAACGCCGGTTTGGGCCATCAAATCTTGGGCAAAGTATGGACTATTATATATTGCTGGAAAGCCCAGGATGTCTACTTTCCAATGCCGTTGTGAGCGCGCCAATTGGGCTTCTGTAGCTCCAGAAAATCCACTTCGAGTGCAGGGAGGTCAGAATCCAACAGCATCTGTAGTCCTTTTGAGTCTCTGGATCAGATTTTTGCTCAGGTCCCTCAATTTCAGCCAGAAAATACCTGAAATCACAGAAAAACACACAAACTCATAGTAAAGTCTAGAAAAGTGAATTTTAACTAAAAACTAATAAAAATATACTAAAAACTAACTAGATCATACTAAAAATATACTAAAAACAATGCCAAAAAGTGTGCAAATTATCTGCTCATCAACCATCAACAAAATCTTGTCCCTAGAGTATATGGAGCTTATCAACAAGGCCAATGAACATAGGTTCACTGCAAAGGGGGGAAGATTTCAAGCACTATCAGCCACCTTGACAAGGACCAAACGTCAAGCTAATGACGCTAAAGAAGCGCTTCATGGGAGGCAACCCATGTTCTACACCCTCTTCCTTTAATCTCAAATAGTAGTAATAAGGCAACGTTCATGGATTCTAAATCAATTTTGATAAACAATATAATACCCCCTTACATGCAGCGTATAGTACATGATAAGTTTAGTGTTCAAGGCACACCAAGTGGGTTTGAACACACTTTATGAGGTAAAATTATTCCCCAAACTTGTTGCACCATATGATCACAGACAAGTTTGGTGTACCAACGTTGCATGCATGGAAAATTTAGTGGTTGATTGATTTGTATTCATGGAAAGCATTTAGTCATTTAAAAACAAAAGAAAAAGATATATTTTTTTTTAGCTAGCTCACACCTTAAGTTTTTCCACCAAAAATTTTTTTTTTCAATTAACCATTTGCATTCTTTTTTTTCGTGTATAGGGAATCAAAAGGGACATTAATGGTACTTGATAGGACAATTAAGGAAGGGAGATTTGGCTACTATACCAAGGAAATCTCACACTTGTCTTCAAGGGAAATATCATTGGAAGTGTTGCCATGCAACATTGGGAGTTGGATAGCTTTGGAGACCGAACCAAGACCCTCATAAAAGAGGTGATCCTTGTGCTCATTCAATACCAAACCCCAACCGTCCACTATCAAACAACACCATCAATCCAAACCCTTCAATCATTTGCCATCTTCTTATATAAACCCCTTCGCACAACCTCTCCGTACATACTTCATATTGTCATTCCTTCCCCTTCCTTCTCTCGGACACACACACTGCATCATCCACCAAAAGTTCCATACATACCTTCCTAGCCATCTTGTGAGTAACAAACATATCAACCATCTTGCATGGCATCATCAAGCTCAAAGAGACAAAAGGGGAAGGAACCCATAGAGCAGCCTCTTTTTGATGAAAAGCGATTTAGAACCTTCTACCATGCACTACAATTTGGTTGGATGGCTGACAAAGAAATCATATATGAATTAGGCTTTTAAGTCACATGAACTAAGTGCCCATAAATCACAAAAAAGGTAGAAAAAACGTCGATGGGAGCTCCTTACCGATCCGATTACAAGGGTAAACGCAACTCTAGTGAGAGAGTTTTATGCAAATGCAGTTAGACATGATAAGGCGGATGAATCCTATACAAGTTTCGTGAGAGGGGTCATGGTGGATTTTAATCCCATGAGCATCATGAGAGTGCTGAAGTTGCGAAGCACACCCTTTGTAGAGGAGAGCTATCACTCAAGAATGGACAACAAACCCAACCACGACCAGATTATACAGGATATCTGTGTGCAAGGAGCAGATTGTGACAGAGACCCCAATAGGAAACCCAGATTTATAAAAAGAAGAGACCTCGTCCCTGAAGCCAAAGGGTGGTTTGAAATCGTAAGGAGATCTATCCTCCCAGCAGGAAACAACTCAGAGGTAAACCTTAAGAGAGCAACAATGGTGCAATACCTAATGAAGGAAGGAGAAATCAAGGTTCATGAACTCATAGCCCAAGCATTCGGAAGCTTGCTGAGAAGAGCGATTCTGGAAGAAAGTTGGGTTATCCCAGCACTATTCTCCATCTTTGCAACCATGCTAGGGTGATATTCGAGGATGAAAATCCCGAGTGGATAAAGGTTGGTCTTCCAATCACTTATTGTCGGATGCATGCTGCTGCAACTCCACTACCTCAGCGAAGGGTAAGAAAGAGGCCAGCCTATCAAGCTGAAGAAGGACAACATCCACAGCAGCAAGCCCCAGCCACCTTAAGCATGCACCAATTACAAGAGGCTATTGATACCTTATCTAGGCAATGCATGGAAAATCAGGCGGCATAGAAGGAGTTTCAAATGTAATTAATGGACCGCCAAGAAGAATCACTCTCTAGATGGATGAATCAGCAAGGGGAATGGCAAAAACAATTGGTGGACCAGCAATTGGAACAAGGGAGACAATGGAGTGAATCCTTCCATAACCTGAACCAGAAGCAAGATCAACAACAAGAAGCCATCCAAAGGCAAATGAACATCCAAGCACATCAAGGTGCACACATTCATGAAATGCATAGGAAACAAAGAGAACAAGCAGATCTTTTCGATGAATACAAAGCATTCTCGGAAGGAGTCTACATGAGTGAGACTGGATATCATGTGAATACCCAAGCCAGGATTGGGGACCTAGTCGGACAACTACCTATATTGTATCCTGGGATCATAAAATATGAGGATGTAAAAGATGAATTAGCACGAGTGGAGCGTGAAAGGGCCAACAGAGTCATGAGTCAGTAAGAAAGGCATTAGAAGATTGGAAAATTGCTAGAATGAATCGGATAAGAGGAAGCACAAGCAGACAAAGTGAACATAAAGAGGACAAGGAAGCAGAAGAACATGAGCATTCCAATAAGTGAAAGGTGGTGAAGTTCCTTCTTAGTTCGACCTTTTTCAAAGCTTTAAATAAGGAAAATCATGTAAGAAATAGAACATGCTTCCATGGTAGTTTAGGATTTTTAATTCTGCATTTAAGCTTTTCATTGCTTAGGTTTATGTTTATTGAGCTTAATTTTTCTAGTGTTCACTTCCACCTTTCTTACTTGTATGCTTGTCTTTTAAGCTAATCAAAAAGAAAATGCTATGAAAAGAACAAGAGTGGAGTTATTTCGTGAAGTAGGTTCTAAATGTTTGTGGTAGGATGATTAGTAAGCTAAGTTAGTTCACCAAACAAGGAAAGAAGGCAACTATCTACCCTGAATCCTATGCTTGAAACACATCCTATGAGACTAAATAAATAATAAGATCCCAATAAGAAAAGAGAAAAAGCAATAAAAGTGAAAAGGAAAGAAACACAATAAGAAACAATGCTAGGCACCAAGGGTTTTAAGATTGAGGCATGTGTCTGTAGTGTTCATATGCAAGGGATATGCTTGGATGAATAAGCTCTTAAGGGTGCCTCATCACTTGGTAACTTGGATTAACTAATCCGGCATTATCAGCTGAAAATCCACTATCAAGAGTGACTTTTGCTACAGAACACTTAGTAACCCAAAGAGGTGCTGGACACCAAGGTCTCAAGAAAGAAAAATAACAAACCATGTGCCTGTGGTGTGTATGTATGAGGGAAAAAGACTTGGGGGAGTAAGTCCATAGGGGTGTTTTAACACCTAGCACCTTGAGCCAACTGGTTCGGGAGTGTTGACTGAAAGCTTATCATAAAGAGTCGCCCTCTTACAGAGCACTTAGCCAAAAGAAGAATGTAATAAACCTTGGAAAAGAAGAAAGGATCAACAATTAAGCAGTCTTAAAGGATGTAATCAAAAGAGTGACCAAGGACTTGATAAAGGCCTGAAACCTAGTAAAGGAAAGAACCTAAGTTGCTATGCATGAAACCCCATAAACCAGGAATTCTACTTCTATATTATCTTCTTGCTCTTTCATTCATTCTTCCTATGTTTCAGTACTTGCTTAGGGACAAGCAAGCTTTAAGTTTGGTGTTGTGATGCCAGGGCATCTATGCCAGTTTCACTGACCTTTTCTTTACTGTTTTAAGGTAGTTTCATGCATTTTCTTAGTGAATAAGGCAAGTTTTGGATGAAAATACACTTACACCTTAATTTAAGCAACTATTGTGAATTTCACATGATTTTATGAGGATTTAGCTAGAATTGAATGATAAATTGATGATGCATAATCTCATGACTTTGGCTAGAGCTTTTATGCACCTTATTTGCTTGATTTCAGGACAAAGGAAGCAAGGAAGAACCACGTTAGTACTCACGTTAATCTAGTTAACGTGACCACTAACGTGGAATGGCAAATAGCTTGCAACGTTAATGAGAAAAGTGATCACCAATAATGCCCGCGAAGCCATCATAAGCCCACGTTAATTGCCATGTTAACTTAGTTAACGTGGTAGTTAACGTGGAGACAAAAGAAAGCTCCAACGTTAGTGGTAAACGTGAACACCACTAACGTTCCAAGATTTGGCAATGAGCCACGATAAGAGTCACGTTAACTTAGTTAACGTGAACTCTAACGTGGAAGAGAGGAACAATGCCAACGTTAGTGACACTCACCTTTGTATCTAACGTTGGATCAACTAGCATTGTCCACGTTAGTGGTCACGTTAAGACCACTAACGTGAAAGGTAATGTAGAGCTGAGATTGATGAGCCAACATTAGTGACACTCACCTTTGTCACTAACGTTGGAAGATGGCATTACTACCACGTTAGTGGCCATGTTAACTTAGTTAACGTGAGCTTTAACGTGGAAAGTAGGGGCACTTTGAGCGTTAGTGACAAAGGTAAGTGTCACTAATGCTCTCGAAGGTGAGGCATAGCCACGTTAAGAGCCATGTTAGTTACACTAACGTGAACTCTAACGTAGGGACAAAGGGCATAAGGCAACTTTAATGGGAAAGGTGAGTCCCAATAATGCTTGCGAAGGGCTATAAGCCAACGTTATTGGGAAAGGTGAGTCCCAATAACGCTAGCGAAGATTTAGAAGGCAACGTTAGTGGTCACGTTAGTGCCACTAATGTTGGAGTTAATGTAGGCTATATGGGGTTGGAACGTTAGTGAAAATTGTGATTGCCACTAACGTTCTCAAACCCACAATGTCACTTATTGTTAACTTCACTAACGCCCATGCGTAATTTATACTTCTCTGCAAGCTGGGCCCACAAAAGATTGGAACTACTTCAACTCAAGATCCAAAGCCCACATCCAAGACTTGAAGAACACACTAGAGGATCAAGAGGAGTAGTATATATAGGAGTAGTTTTGAACTATAGAGAAGCTTGGCACTTTGGGGAACTACTCTCTGTATATTTACTTTTCAGCACTTTTAGCTGGGATGTATTATTTTCTGCCGTTTTCCATTTCTAGAGCTATGAACAACTAAACCCCTTTCATTGGGTTAGGGAGCTCTGTTGTAATTTTGATGGATCAATTATAGTTTTCATTCTCTTCTTCTTTCTTCTCTTTTGATTTACTAGAAAGCTTTCGATATTAATTCAATTGGTTAGTTGTCTTGGAAAAGAAATTTTCCATAATTGGATCTCCCCTGAGCCTTGGAAAAGGGATGAGGAGATCATGCTAGAAATGTTTTCTCATGTTGGACCAAATTGGGGTCTGGGCGAATATAGTAACATGTAATCCTCCCAACACTTTGATTTGGAAATACATGTGGTATAATCAGTGACCACACTTCATCTCTTTCCATGAGCAATTAAATCAAGGAATTGGGCAATTGTTCAAGCTTAGAGAGATAGGATTGCCAAGGAATTGGGATCCAATCACTTAAGATTGCCAATGATATCAATGAATGCATTGATTAAGGAAGAGATGAGAGTGAACTTGATCTGAAGGATTGCAATATCTCTTGATCCCAATGTTCATTTTATTTTTAGTTCTTACATTTACTTTTCTTGCCATTTTACTTTTCTGCACTTTATCTCTTTCTTTACTTTTGTGCTATTTACTTTTCCTGTTGCTCCTCACTCCTTAATGATTCGTCTAACTAGGATAATCAATTAACTATTGATTGCTTAATCCGTTAATCCCTGTGGATTCGACCTCACTCTATTGTGAGTTTTTACTTGACGACAATTTGGTATACTTGCCAAAGGGAAATTTGTTGAGAGACAAGTTTTCATGCATCAGATGCTTTGTTGCCTCTGAACCTCTGCTTTCCTACTGTCCTCATCCAATCATGTGTACTCCCTTCCATGGCAAGCTGTATGTTGGTGGATCACCGTTTTCAATAGCTACCATCCATCCTCTCAGTGAAAACATGTCCTCTACGGTTTCCCGCATGGCTAATCAGCTGTCAATTCTCGATCATGTTGGAATAGAATACATTTATTCTTTTGCACACTGTCACTGCGTCCAACAGTCATGAGTTTGAAGCTCATCACAGCCATCCCGTCCCAGATCCTACTCGGAATACCACAGACAAGGTTTAAACTTTCCGGATCTCAAGAATGCTGCAAATTGGTTCTAGCTTATACCAGGAAGGTTCTAACGTCACGGATTCGAATGCTCTGTTGTCAGGAGAGGTGATTCAGATCTGTGAGTCAGAGACCAAAGAGAATATACTCTAGCTGTTGTCCAATGACTACATTAAACATCATGTAGACCGCTTTGTGGTTGTCAGGCACGCGGATCTTGGCTAAACGAGTAACGAAGATTGAGTGATTATCACGGGTCACCCCTTCATTCTGACTTAACTTAATTAAGTACAAGAGTATATCTTGGAGGAGAAGTAGGCGTGAATTGAATAGAAAAACAATAATACTTGCATTAATACGCGAGGAACATCAGTGCTCCACACCTTAATCTATGAGGTGTAAAAACTCCATCGTTGAAAATACATAAGAACAAAAGGTCTAGGCATGGCCGAATGACCAGCCTCCAAAAAGGGTTCGAAGAACTCCCCGAAAGGTCAAAGACTTGAATACAATAGTAAAAAGTGCTATTTATAATAAACTAGTAAACTAGGTTTACAGAAGGTGAGTAGATAGTGCATAAATCCACTTTTGGGGCCCACTTGGGGTGTGTTTGGGCTGAGCCTTGAAGCTTTCACGTGCATAGGCCATCCTTAGAGTTTAACTCTAGCTTTGGTGCCAGTTCCGATGTTAAACGCCAGAAAAGGGTCTCTGGTGGGCGTTTGGACGCCAGTTTGGGCCATCAAATCTCAAGCAAAGTGTGGACTATTATAAATTGCTGGAGAGCCCAATATGTCTACTTTCCAACGCAATTAAAAATGTGCCAATTAGGCTTCTGTAGCTCCAGAAAATCTACTTCAAGTGCAGGGAGGTCAGAATCCAACAGCATCTGCAGTCCTTTCTCAGCCTCTGAATCAGATTTTTGCTCAGGTCCCTTAATTTCAGCCAGAAAATACCTAAAATCATAGAAAAACACACAAACTCATAGTAAAGTCCAAAAATGTGATTTTTGCATAAAAACTAATAAAAATATACTAAAAAGTAACTAAAACATACTAAAAACTACCTAAAAATAATGCCAAAAAGCGTATAAATTATCGGCTCACCACAAATAGGATAAAAAGAAGAGAATATACAATAAATCCCAAAATATCAACGAAGCTTAGTTCTAATTAGATGAGCGGGGCTTGTCACACCTTTGCAACTCCGCACAACTAACCAGCAAGTGCATTGGGTCATCCAAGTAATACCTTACGTGAGTAAGGGTCGATCCCACGGAGATTTCAGGCTTGAAGCAAGCTATAGTTATCTTATAAATCTTAGTTAGGAGATTAGTGATAAAAATGATTTTGTTGCAAAAAGTAAAAAAGCATGAAATGAATGATACTTGTAATTTAGTATTGGAGAACAGGTTGAGGTTTCAAAGATGCTCTGTCTTCTGAATCTCTACTTTCCTACTGTCTTTCTCTCTCAAATACGCATGGCTCCTTTTATGGCAGGCTGTATGTTGGTGGATCACCGTTGTCAATGGCTACCATCCGTCCTCTCAGTGAAAATGGTCCAGGTACAGTTTCTATACGGCTAATCATTTGTCGGTTCTCACTTGTGTCGGAATAGGATCTCTTTATCCTTTTGCACACTATCACTACGCATAACATTCATGAGTTTGAAGCTCGTCACAGTCATCCCTTCCCAGACCCTACTCGAAATACCACAGACAAAGTTTAGACTTTTCGGATCTCAGGAATGTTGCCAATTAGTTCTAGCCTCTACCACGAAGGTTCTAATCTCACGGATTCGATGCTCTGTTGTCAGGAGAGGTAAGTCAAACTCGTGGATCAGAAACCTAAGAGATACGCACTCAAGCTATCGCCCAATGACTACGTTGAGCTCAGATAGAACGGAAGTGGTTGTCAAGCACGCATTCATAAGTTTAAGAATTATGATGATTGTCACGAATCATCACATTTATCCTATTGAAGTACGATTGAGTATCTTAGAATGGAAGAAAGCGTGATTGAATAGAAAACAGTAATAATTGCATTAATTCATTGAAACACAGCAGAGCTCCTCACCCCCACCTATGGGGTTTAGAGACTCATGCCATAGAAGCTACAATATGAAATGTAAAAAATGTCATAAGTCCCTAAATGAATCTCTAAAAGTAGTTTTTGTACTAAACTAGTAACCTAGGTTTACAAAAAATGAGTAACTAAGTACAGATAGTGCAGAAATCCACTTTCGGGGTCCACTTGATGAGTGTTTGGGCTGAGCTTTAAAGCTTTCACGTGCATAGGCCATTCTTGGAGTTAAACGCCAGCTTTGGTGCCAGTTTGGGCGTTTAACTCCAGTTTTAGTGCTAGTTCTGGCGTTTTACGCCAGAAAAGGGTTTCTGGCTGGCGTTAAATGCCAGTTTGGACCATCAAATCTCGAGCAAAGTATGAACTATTATAAATTGCTGGAAAGCCCAAGATGTCTACTTTCCGACGCAATTGAGAACGCACCAATTGGGCTTTTGTAGCTCCAGAAAATCTATTTCGAGTGCAGGAGGGTCAGAATCCAACAGCGTCTACAGTCCTTTCTCAGCCTCTGAATCAGATTTTTGCTTAGGTCCCTCAATTTCAGCCAGAAAATACCTGAAATTACAGAAAAACACATAAACCCATAGTGAAGTGCAGAAATGTGATTTTTGAATAAAAATTAATAAAAACACAACAAAAAGTGAATAAAACATGCTAAAAACTATATGAAAACACTACCAAAAAGCGTATAAAATATCCGCTCATCACAACACCAAACTTAAACTGTTGCTTGTCCCTAAGCAACTAGACAAATAAAATAGGATAAAAAGAAGATTATGGTGCAATAACATCTCAGAGTCTTTAATGAAGCTCAAATTCAAATTAGATGAGCGGGGCTTAGAGCTTTTTACTTCTGAATAGTTTTGGCATCTCATTTTATCCTTTGAAGTTCAGAATGATTGGCATCCATAGGAACTCAGAGTTCAGATAGTGTTATTGATTCTTCTAGTTAAGTATGTTGATTCTTAAACACAGCTACTTATGAGTCTTGGCTGTGACCTTAAGCATCTTGTTTTTCAGTATTACCACCGGATACATAAATGCCACAGACACATAACTGAGTGAACCTTTTTAGATTGTGACACAGGTTTGCTAGAGTCCCCAGTTAGAGGTGTCCAGAGTTCTTAAGCACACTCTTTTGCTTTGGATCATGACTTTAACCACTCAGTCCCAAGCTTTTCACTTGGACCTTCATGGCACAAGCACATGGTTAGGGACAGCTTGATTTAGCAGCTTAGGCCAGGATTTTAATCCTTTGGGCCCTCCTATCCACTGATGCTCAAAGCCTTGGATCCTTTTTACCTTGCCTTTTAGTTTAAAGGGTTACTGGCTTTTTCTGCTTGCTTTTTCTTTTTCTCTCTTTTTTTTGCCTATTTTGTATTTTTCACTGTTTTTTCTTGCTTCAAGAATCAATTTTATGATTTTTTAGATTATCAATAACATTTTTCTTTTTTCATTATTCTTTCAAGAGCCAACCATTTTAACATTCATAAACTTTACTATAAAAAATATGCACTGTTCAAGCATTCATTCAGAGAGCTAAAGTAATGCCACCACATATAAATAATGTGAATTTTTTCTTATTTTGTACTCAAAATATTTGCACCCTTGTTCTTCTAAAAAAAATCTACTATTTTACTCATGTTTAATGATGATAAGAGGAGTAAATTATACCCAAATTGATAAAAATAATACTAATGCTCATGCAACTCTAATACAATTACTCATGCAATCTTAAAATAGGTCTCTAAAAACAGAAGTTATCACAGAGTTAGGACTCAACAACTTTTATTTAGAGAGAGAGGTGCTCCCTCAATCTGTGGAACAGCTAGCTCATCAAAAGACAGCTTCTGGTGCTTTAGCTCCCGTATGTCACTCCCTTGCTTCTCCTATTCTTTAAGCATTTTGCATAGCTTGCTGTTCTGATTCTACTGCTCTTCTTTGAGTTGATCCATAGTTTCTTGCAACTTGGTGACAGATGCTTCTAAGCGAGCCCAATAGTCAAATTGAGGAATTTCTGGGAGGAGCTCATGCGCCCTCCTCTTGATGAGGTTGTCTTGAACTTGAGGTCCATCCATTACCTTTTTGGTGATTGGGCGTTCACCTGGGATGTACTCATCCACTCCTATCTTCACCCCCGCATCTTTACATAACAGACTGATCAAGCTTGGGTAAGCCAATTTGGCCTCAGTGGATTCCTTGTTTGCAAATATGTAAATCTCACAAGGAATCAGCTGATGAACCTCTACTTCTTTTCCCATCATGATACAATGAATCATCACTGCCCTTTTGACAGTGACTTCAGATCGGTTACTGGTGAAAAGTATAGAACGCCCAATAAAATCCAGCCAGCCCCTAGCGACTGGTTTGAGAACTCCTCTCTTCAGCTGGTTTCGGACACCTTTTGAGTTGGTTATCCACTTGGTTCCAAGGAGGCATATGTCCTCTAGAACTTGATCAAGCTTTTTATCTTTAGCCATTCTCCTATTAAATGATTCTGGATCATCTTGTAGCTGAGGAAGTTTGAGGACTTCTCTCACTTTATCAAGATGAAAGTAAATAACCTTTCCTCTTACCACAGTCCGAAAGGTGTGGAAGGCAGTTCCTTCTATTCTTTGCTTATCTGTCATCCACAGATTTGTATAGAATTCATGGATCATATTTTTTCCAACAGGTTTCTCAAGATTAGCCAGGATTTCCCAGCCCCTGTTTTGAATATTCTCTTGGATCTACAGATATTTGTCTTCTTTTACATCGAATTTAACTTCCGGGATCACTGATCTTTGGCACACAATTTTGAAGTAATGGTCTGCATGTTCTTTGGTACAGAACCTCTCATGTATCCAAGGTTTTGGATTGTTTTCTTTCTTGCCTCTTGAAGTGGTTTGTTTTCCTTTAGGGGTCATGATCTTGGTCTGTTTTGACTCAGTGATCACGGAGAAACACACCAAACTTAGAGGTTTGCTTGTCCTCAAGCAAAAGAAAGAAAGAAGTGGAAGAGAGGGAGAAATAGATTCGAATGATGGGTATAGGAAGGTGGCCGAATGTGTTTTAAAAAGGGAGGGGGGAATGGTTTTCGAATTTTTTTAAAAAAGAAAATATAGAAAGATATTATTTGATAAAAGATAAACATGATATGAAAAAGATAGGATTTGAAAATTTAAAAGACATGAAAAAGATATGAGGAAGTAAAATCTAAATTTTTGTTAATGCATAAAAAAATAAAAGATAATATGGATGAATGAAAAAGATTTGGGAAGAAATCGTAGAGATAAATGAGTTTTAAAAGATGTTTTGAAAAAGAATTGAAAAGGAATTGCAAAGATTTTATAAGATTATTAATTTCTTTGAAATGGGGATTGAAAGATGAAGATTCGTAATATTTTTATGCATAAAATTATGAATTAAAATAAGAAAATTTGAAAAAATTTGAATTAGAAACGAAATTCCCTCCCCCTTGTTGTTCTGGCGTTTAACGTCCATCTGGTGGCCACTTTGGGTGTTTAACGCCCAGCCAAGTACCCTGGCTGGCGCTAAACGCCAGAAAGCCTTTGTCACTGGGCGTTTTTCTAAACGCCCAGGAGGCTACTGTTTCTGGCGTTAAACGCCCAGAATGCTATCCATTCTGGCGTTTAACACCCAGAATGGTACCTTTACTGGCGTTAAACACCTAGAATGATAGCCATTCTGGCGTTTAACGCTCAGTTTGCTACCTTTACTGGCATTTAAATGCCAGTAAGCTTCTTTTCCATTGGCTTCTCTATTTTTCTGTTTTGGACTCTTCTGTTACTCTGTAAACCTCTGCAATTGACCATATACCTTAAAAATAAATTATATTAAACTCGTATAATTATTATTTGAATAATAACACCTTTGCTAATGGCTGGGTTGCCTCCCAGGAAGCGCTTCTTTACTGTCTTTAGCTGGACTTTACTGAGCATTAATCCAGTCTCAGTCTTGAGCATTCTTGCTCAACATTGCCTTCAAGATAATGCTTGACTCTCTGTTCGTTAACAATGAACTTTTTGTTAGAGTTAATATCCTGAAGCTCTACATATCCATATGGTGACACACTTGTAATCACATATGGTCCCTTCCACCGAAATTTCAGTTTCCCAGGAAACAATCTGAGCCTAGAGTTAGATAGCAGAACCTTCTGTCCTGGCTCAAAGACTCTAGATGATAGCTTTCTGTCTTGCCACCTTTTTACTTTCTCCTTGTAAATTTTGGCATTTTCGAAAGCATTGAGTTTGAACTCCTCTAGCTCATTCAAATGGAGTAATCTCTTCTCTCCAGCTACCTTAGCATCAAGGTTTAGGAACCTGGTTGCCCAGTAGGCCTTGTGTCCCGTTCCACTAGCATATGACAAGCTTTTCCACACACAAGCTGGTATAGAGAGGTTTCTATAGGAGTCTTGAATGTAGTTCTGTATGCCCACAGAGCATCATCCAGACTTCTTGCCCAATCCCTTCTACGGGTATTTACAGTCTGTTCCAAGATTCGTTTTAGTTCTCTATTCGAGACTTCAGCCTGCCCATTTGTCTATAGATCATATGGAGTTGCCACTTTGTGGTTAATTCCATATCGGATCAAAGCAGAGTCAAGCTGTTTATTACAGAAATGAGTGCCTCCATCACTGATCAGTACTCTAGGGACACCAAACCTACTAAAGGTATGCTTCTAGAGGAATTTCAGCACTGTCTTAGTATCATTAGTGGCTGTTGCAATTGCCTCTACCCATTTAGATATATAGTCTACTGCCACCAGAATATAAGTGTTTGAATATGATGGTGGAAAAGGTCCCATGAAGTCAATACCCCATACATCAAACAACTCAATCTCTAAGATCCCTTGCTGAGGCATGGCATTACCGTGAGGTAGATTACCAGCTCTCTGGCAACTGTCACAGTTACATACAAACTCTCGCGAATCTCAATAGATAGTAGGCCAATAAAAGCCACATTAGAGAACCCTTGTGGCTGTTTGCTCACCTCCAAAATGTCTTCCATATTGTGATCCATGGCAGAGCTATAAGATCTTCTGCGCCTCTTCTCTAGGTACACATCTACGGATCATTCTGTCTACACACCTCTTAAAAAGATATGGTTCACCCCACAAGTAGTACATTGCATCAGAAACCAATTTTTTTGCTTGCTGGCTACTGTACTCTTTGGGTATAAATCTCACAGCTTTATAGTTTGCAATGTCTACAAACCATGGTGCTTCCTAAATGACAAACAATTGCTCATCTGGAAAGGTTTCAGAGATCTCAGTAGGAGGGAGGGACGTTCCTGCTACTGGTTCTATCTGGGACAGGTGATCGGCTACTTGGTTCTATGTCCCTTTTCTGTCTCTTATTTCTATATCAAACTCTTGCAGAAGCAACACCCATCTTATGAGTCTGTGTTTTGAATCATGCTTTGTGAGGAGATATTTTAGAGCATCATGTTCAGTGTACACAATCACTTTTGATCCTACTAAATAAGATCTGAACGTGTCAATGGCATAAACCACTGCAACCAACTCCTTCTTTGTAGTTGTGTAATTCTTCTGTGCGTCATTTAAAATACGACTAGCATAATAAATGACATGCAGAAGCTTGTCATGCCTCTGTCCTAATACTGCACCAATGGTATGGTCACTGGCATCACACATTAGTTCGAATGGTAAAGTCCAGTCTGGTGCAGAAGTGATTGGTGCTGTGACCAGTTTGGCTTTCAGGGTCTCAAAGGCCCACAGACACTCTGTGTCAAAGACAAATGATGTGTCAGTGGCTAACAGATTGCTCAGAGGTTTTGCAATTTTCAAAAAGTCCTTTATAAACCTCCTATAGAATCTTGCATGCCTCATAAAGCTTCTGATTACCTTAACATTGGCAGGTGGTGGTAATTTTTCAATTACCTCTACCTTAGCTTGATCCACCTCTATTTCCTTATTCAAAATTTTATGCCCAAGGACAATTCCTTCAGTCACCATAAAGTGACATTTCTCCCGATTTAAAATCAGGTTAGTCTCTTGGCACCTTTTCAGAACAAGTGCCAGATGGTCAAGCCAGATGGTCAAGACATCCATGAAGACTTCCAAAAATTTCTCCACCATATCAGAGAAGATAGAGAGCATGCATCTCTGGAAGGTTGCAGGTGCATTGCACAGCCCAAATGGCATCCTTCTGTAGGCAAATACTCCAGATGGACATGTGAATGCTGTTTTCTCTTGGTCTTGGGGATCTACTGCAATTTGGTTGTAGCCTGAATAGCCATTCAAAAAGCAGTAGTAATCATGACCTACTAGTCTCTCTAGCATCTGGTCTATGAATGGTAAAGGGAAATGATCTTTTCTGGTGGCTGTATTGGGCCTTCTGTAGTCAACACACATACGCCACCCTGTAACTGTTCTTGTAGGAACTAGTTCAATTTTTCATTATGAACCACTGTCATGCCTCCCTTCTTGGGGACAACTTAGACAGGGCTCCCCCAGGGGCTATCAGAAATAGGATAAATAATCTAAGCCTCTAGTATCTTAGGGACCTCTTTCTGTACCACCTTCTTCATGGCTGGATTCAGCCACCTCTGTGGTTGAACCATTGGCTTAGCATCATCATCCAATAGGATCTTGTGCATGCATCTGGCTGGGCTAATCCCGTAAGATCACTTATGGACCACCCAAGAGCTGTCTTGTGTGTCCTTAGCACCTGAATTAGTGCTTGCTCTTCCTGTGGCTCTAAAGCGGAGCTTATAATTACCGGAAAAGTTTCATCTTCTCCCAAAAATGCATATTTCAAGGATGGTGGTAGTGGTTTGAGCTCGGGCTTAGGAGGCCTTTCCTCTTCCTAAGGAGTTTTTAGAGGTTCTTCTACTTTCTCTGGTTCCTCCAGATCAGGCTGAACATCTTTAAAGATGTCCTCTAACTCTGATTTGAGACTCTCAATCATATTGACCTCTTCCACCAGGGAGTCAATAATATCAACGCTCATGTAGTCTTTTGATGTGTCTAGATGCTGCATAGCTTTGACAGCATTCAACTTAAACTCATCCTCATTTACTCTCAAGGTTACCTCCCCTTTTTGAACGTCAATGAGAGTTCGTCCAGTTGCTAGGAAAAGTCTTCCTAGAATGAGATTTGCACTCTTGTGCTCTCCCATTTCCAGTACTACAAAGTCAGTGGAAAAGGCAAATGGCCCAACCTTGACAATTATGTCCTCAATTACGCCTGATGGCATTTTAATATAGCCATTAGCAAGTTTGAGACATATTCGGGTTGGTTTGACTTCTTCAGTCAAACCTAACTTTCTGATAGTGGATGCAGGTATCAGGTTGATACTTGCACCAAGATCACACAGAGCCGTCTTGGGCATTTAACGCCAGGTTGCTGCCCTGTTCTGGCATTTGAATGCCAGAATCATTCCTCTCTGGGCTCTTATTGTCCTCAGAGGGATTTTGAGCAGTGAATTTGTTATGCTCTGTCAGATGTTCCTTTCTTGGCTTCCTGCTGCTTTGAGTTGAGGCATTTAATGTCTTTCCACTCCTTAAATGAACAGCTTGGCATTCTTCTATTATCTGTTTAGATAACTGCTGTTTTGTTTGATTAAATTTTTTTCTACATTCTGGTTAGCATCTTTGGTCTCTTGTAGCATTGGTATGCGAAATCGTGACTCACACTTTTCACAATTCCGCATAGCTAACCAGCAAGTGCACTAGGTCATCCAAGTAATACCTTTCGTGAGTAAGGGTCGATCCCTAATGTGTGGAAAAACGATCTAACACAAAACTCACCGACAAGTGTACCGGGTCGCATCAAGTAGTAATTACTCACATGAGTGAGGTCGATCCCACAGGGATTGAAGGATTGAGCAATTTTAGTTAGATGGTTGATTTAGTCAAGCAAACAAGTGTTGATTTGAGTGAATTGTGACCAACAGAAGCTAAATTACATTAAACTAAAAGGGAGAGGGAGAATTGACAGTAAACTAAAGAGCCGAAGAAGTAAAATAGCTGAATCTTAAATTGCAAGTAATGTAAATGGCTGAAGCTTAGAGTGTAAGAAATGTAAATTGCTTGAATAATAAAGGGGTGTGGGATGCTGGGATTCAGAATTTAACAACAGAAAGTAAAGAAGATGAATTAAGTGCAGCAGATCTAAACAGAATTGAAAAATTACAGTGAAGAACAAAACAGAAAGTAAATTTAACTCAATTGCAAGAGCTAGGAAAGAAATTCAAGAGCT
This sequence comes from Arachis stenosperma, assembly GCF_014773155.1. Taxonomy (NCBI): domain Eukaryota; kingdom Viridiplantae; phylum Streptophyta; class Magnoliopsida; order Fabales; family Fabaceae; genus Arachis; species Arachis stenosperma. The sequence goes on along the minus strand of NC_080381.1, from coordinate 47,474,299 downwards.
CAGAGGCTCAATGAGACTAGAAAACAAGTCTAGATCTCAATTCCTTCCTTGATTCAACAAACAATAATTTGTAGAAGAAAAGTAAATGAAAATAGTAAAGGAAACTCAGATTCAATTCTTGGAACAATTGACAAGACAAGTAAAGATGATTCTCAAACTTTGAATCAATAAAGCTCTTCAATCTCAATTCAAATTCCAAAACAGAAAGCAAAAGTAGCAGAAGAAATGAAAATGAAAACAGAAACCTAAATCCAATTCCCAAATCTTAGAATTATCCAGAAGAAAACAAAGATGAATTGTATATCAATGATTGAAACAGAATTCCTTCAATCTCAATCCAAAATTCATAACAGAAAGTAAGAAATGAAAAAGTAAGAACAATGAGGAGAGAGCTCAGCTTTCAATCCCAATTCAAAGCTAAAATGTAAAAATCAGCTCAATATATAACTCAAAATAAAAGAAGGTTCAAAAGTGAAAGTAAAAAATCCTCTCTAAATCAAACTAAGTCCTATTTATACACTTTCTATTTTTGATCTTCAGAATTTGGAGTGGGCTTCTCAATTTGGTGAAGAATTAGATCTAAAGTGGCAATTGAATTAAAATTGAACCCATGGTGCACCTCCAGGGAACTGCTCTGTTAATTGAACCAACTGAGCGCTCAATTTCTTCTTGTTTTGGGCTCATGTCTAGCTCCAGGGAAGCATTCAGTTAATTAATCTAACTGAGCGCTCCACCTTGCTTTTGGCCCTCTAATTTGTTGCGCACCAAGCATTCAGCATAGCACTCAATGAACTAATTTCACTTAGCACTACAAGCCTTGGTTGGGGCTTCCCACTTCGAACCTTGCCTCTCTTGTTTTGTGCCAATTTCCTACACTAACGCTCAGTGAAGACACATAACTTAGCGCCTCTTCTTTGCTTGTTTAAGGCTCCAAATTCGAGCCTTGCTGAGGCCAATGTTGCCCAATTTCCTTGGTGAGTGGCGCTCAGTGAAGTAAAGTAACTGAGCGCCCTTTGTGCACATGGGTGGAAGCTTGTAGCGCTTCATGCCTTGTTTGTGCGTGACTCCCATTTCGAACCATGGCGAAACCATTTGGCAATTTTTCTTGCAAAGCAGTGTAAAGTGCCTTCCCTTGCTAGCATGGGTTCGAACCTTGGCTGCCTCCTTCTTTGTTGTTGTGCCTTGCATTTTCTTTAACGAGAAGCCCGATAAAGTGAAGATAGTTAACTGAGCGCTACATGTTTTCTTGGATTCCTTGGGGGCTCAGTTAAGTGAGTTCACTTAACGCTATGCCCCTTGCTTCCTTGGTCATGCTGCGCCATGGCTTTGCCTTGGTGCTTCCACTAGCACTCAGTTAAGTAGTTGAACTGAGCGCCCTTGTCTTCTTTGTGCGTGACGCTTTTGTGCCTTGGGTCACACTTTTCAAAGCGTGGCCTAAGGTCCAAAGCGTGCTTTAACCTCAAAATTGTGCCAAAAATCCCTTTTTCCACCATTTCTTCACCTACAAGTAATCAAAACAACCAATCAAAGCTTCAACAATTCACAAGGTCTACAAATCATTCAAAAACTACTAATTTTAGCTTAAACATCATGATTTAGTGTCAAATAAGGGATGGTTGATTGATTTAACAAAACCATGCAAAATCACTCCAGGTTACTTACTTCTAATGTAAGAAAGTGCATAAAACCTAATGAAACAAGTGAAAAATGCTTGAAAAGCTAGCATAAGATGACTTGTCATCAATCCCACGGAGATTGATGGCTTGAAGCAAGCTATGGTCATCTTGTAAATCTCAGTCAGGCGGATTCAAATGGTTATGAGGTGTTGATAATTAAAAGATCAATAAAACATAAAATAAAATAAAGTCACTTATGTAGTTCCTTGGTGAGAATTTCAGATAAGCGTTTGGAGATGCTTTGTTGCCTCTGAACCTCTGCTTTCCTACTGTCCTCATCCAATCATGGGTACTCCCTTCCATGGCAAGTTGTATGTTGGTGGATCACCGTTGTCAATGGCTACCATCCGTCCTCTCAGTGAAAACATGTCATCTACGATTTCCCGCATAGCTAATCAGCTGTCGGTTCTCGATCGTGTCGGAATATAATACATTTATTCTTTTGCACACTGTAACTGCGCCCAACAGTCACGAGTTTGAAGCTCGTCACAGTCATCCCATCTCAGATCCTACCCAAAATACCACATACAAGGTTTAGACTTTCCGGATCTCAAGAATGCTGCCAATTGGTTCTAGCTTATACCACGAAGGTTCTAACGTCACGGATTCGAATGCTCTGTTATCAGGAGAGGTGATTCAGATCCGTGAGTTAGAGACCAAAGAGAATATACTCCAGCTGTCGTCCAATGACTACATTGAACATCATGTAGACCGCTTTGTGGTTGTCAGGCACGCAGATCTTGGCTAAGTGAGTAACGAAGATTGAGTGATTGTCACGGGTCACCCCTTCATTCTGACTTAACTGAATTAAGTATAAGAGTATATCTTGGAGGAGAAGTAGGCGTGAATTGAATTGAAAAACAATAAGACTTGCATTAATACTTGAGCAACAACAGAGCTCCTCACCTTAATCTATGAGGTGTAGAAGCTCCACCATTGAAAATACATAAGAACAAAAGGTCTAGGCATGGCCGAATGGCCAGCCTCCAAAAAGGGTTCGAAGAACTCCCCAAAAGGTCAAAGACTCGAATACAATAGTAAAAAGTGCTATGATGAGCGGATAATTTATACGCTTTTTGGCATTGTTTTTAGGTAGTTTTTAGTAAGTTCAAGCTACTTTTAGGGATGTTTTCATTAGTTTTTATGTTAAATTCACATTTCTGGACTTTACTATGAGTTTGTGTGTTTTTCTGTAATTTCAGGTAATTTCTGGCTGAAATTGAGGGACTTGAGCAAAACTCTGAAAAAGGCTGACAAAAGGACTGCTGATGCTATTGGAATCTGATCTCCCTGCACTCAAAATGGATTTTCTGGAGCTACAGAACTCCAAATGGCGCGCTCTTAACGGCGTTGGAAAGTAGACATCCAGAGCTTTCCAGCAATATATAATAGTTCATACTTTATTCGGGAATTGATGACGTAAAGTGGCGCTCAACGCTAAGTACATGCTGCTGTCTGGAGTCAAACGCCAGAAACACGTCACGACCCGGAGTTGAACGCCCAAAACACGCTATAACTCGGCGTTCAACTCCAAGAGAAGCCTCAGCTCATGGATAGATCAAGCTCAGCCCAAACACACACCAAGTGGGCCCCGGAAGTGAATTTATGCATCAATTACTTACCTCTGTAAACCCTAGTAGCTAGTTTAGTATAAATAAGACTTTTTACTAGTGTATTAGTTGTCTTTTGACCACGTTTCATCTTTGGTCTCAGTTTTGTTTTATTCTTCATCTTAGGGGGCCATTGATCACGTTTTGAGGGCTGGCCATTTGGCCATGCCTGAACCTTTCACTTATGTATTTTCAACGGTGGAGTTTCTACACACCATAGATTAAGGGTGTGGAGCTCTGCTGTACCTCAAGTTTCAATACAACTACTATTATTTTCTATTCAATTCTCTTTTATTCCTATTCAAAGATATTCGTTGCACTTCAACTTGATGAATGTGATGATCCATGACACTCATCATCATTCTCACCTATGAACGCGCATGATTGACAACCACTTCCGTTCTACCTTAGGCCGGGCGCATATCTCTTAGATTCCCCAACAGAATCTTCGTGGTATAAGCTAGATAGATGGCGGCATTCATGGGAATCCGGAAAGTCTAACCTTGTCTGTGGTATTCCGAGTAGGATTCCGAGATTGAATGACTGTGACGAGCTTCAAACTCCTGAAGGCTGGGCGTTAGTGACAGACGCAAAAGAATCAAGGGATTCTATTCCAACCTGATTGAGAACCGACAGATGATTAGCCGTGCTGTGACAGAGCATAGGACCATTTTCACTGAGAGGATGGGATGTAGCCATTGACAACGGTGATGCCCTACATACAGCTTGCCATGGAAAGGAGTAAGAAGGATTGGATGAATGTAATAAGAAAGTAGAGATTCAAGAGGAGCACAGCATCTCCATACGCCTATCTGAAATTCCCACTATTGATTTACATAAGTATTTCTATCCTATTTTATTTTCTGTTTATTATTTTTTGAACCTATCATAAACCAATTTAATCTGCCTGACTGAGATTTACAAGGTGACCATAGCTTGCTTCATACCAACAATCTCTGTGGGATCGACCCTTACTCACGTAAGGTATTACTTGGATGACCCAGTACACTTGCTGGTTAAGTTGAACGGAGTTGTGTCCACACATATCCAAGAGCCATTAAATAAATCTCATGCAAATATAAAGAGAATGAATCACAATTTCGTCCACCAAGTTTTTGGCGCCGTTGCCGGGGATTGTTCGAGTATGGACAACTGACGGTTCATCTTGTTGCTCAGATTAGGTAATTTTCTTTTCAAAAATCTTTTTCAAAATTTTTCTTTTCTTTTTCGTTTTTTCCAAAAATATTTTCGAAAAAATTTAATAAAAATAAAAAAAAAATTAGAAAATCATAAAAACCAAAAATATTTTGTGTTTCTTGTTTGAGTCCTGAGTCAACTTTTAAGTTTGGTGTCAATTGCATGCTTAAAAATATTTTTTCTAGCATATTTTCGAAAATTCCATGCATTCAAAGTGTTCTTCATGATCTTCAAGTTGTTCTTGGTAAGTCTTCTTGTTTGATCTTGATGTTTTCTTGTTTTGTGTTGTTTGTTGTTTTTCATATGCATTTTTTGTTTCTTAGAGTCCATGCATTACAGATTTCTAAGTTTGGTGTCTTGCATATTTTCCTTGCATCAAAAATTTTTCAAAATTATGTTCTTGATGTTCATCATGATCTTCAAAGTGTTCTTGGTGTTCATCTTGACATTCATAGCATTCTTGCATGCATTCATTGTTTTAATCTAAAATTTCATGCATTGAGTATTTTTGTTGTTTTTCTCTCTCATCATTAAAAATTCAAAAAAATCAAAAAAATATCTTTTCCTTATTTTTCTCATAATTTTCGAAAATTTGAGTTGACTTAGTCAAAAATTTTCAAAATTAGTTGTTTCTTACAAGTCAAGTCAATTTTTCAAAATTTTTAAAAAAATCTTATCTTTTCAAAATCTTTTTCAAAATATTTTCAAAATCTTTTTCTTATCTTTATATCAAATTTTCGAAAACTCACTAACAATTAATGTGATTGATTCAAAAATTTGAAGTTTGTTACTTTCTTGTTAAGAAAGGTTCAATCTTTAAGTTCTAGAATCTTATCTTGTAGTTTCTTGTTAGTGAAGTAAGTGATTTTAATTTTTTGAATTAAATCTTTTTATCTTTTATCTTATCTTTTTCAAAAATTTTATCTTTTTCTAAATTTGATTTTAAAATATCTTATCTAACTTCTTATCTTCTAATCTTTTCAAATTTGATTTTAATATCTTTTTCAACTAACTATTTGACTTTTTGTTTGTTTCTTATCTTTTTCAAAACCACCTAACTACTTTTCCCTCTCTAATTTTCGAAAATATCTCGTCTCTTTTTCAAAAATTCTTTTTTTTTTAAATTTTAATTTTAATCGTATCTTATCTCTAATTTTCGAAAATTACTAACCCCTTTTTAAAATTATTTTCGAATTTTCTATCTCTTCTCTCTTATTCTATTTAATTATTTATTTACTAACACTTCCCTTCACCTCTCTTCATCTAAATATCCGAACCCACTCTTCTCCACTCTTCTCCCCTTTCTTTTTCTACTAACATAAAGGAATCTCTATACTGTGACATAGAGGATTCCTCTTTCTTTTCTTGTTTTCTTCTCTTTCATATGAGCAGGAACAAGGACAAAAGCACTCTTGTTGAAGCTGATCCTGAACCTAAAAGGACTTTGAAGAGGAAACTAAGAGAAGCTAAATTACAACAATCCAGAAGTAACCTTTCAGAAATTTTCGAACAAGAGAAGGAGATGGCAGCCGAACCCAATAATGATAATGCAAGAAGGATGCTTGGTGACTTTACCAAAACCACGTCCAAATTTGATGGAAGAAGCATCTCCATTCCTGCTATTGGAGCAAACAATTTTGAGCTGAAACCTCAGCTAGTTGCCTTAATGCAACAAAACTGCAAGTTCTATGGACTTTCATCTGAAGATCCTTATCAGTTTTTAACTGAATTCTTGCAGATCTGTGAGATTGTTAAGACGAATGGAGTAGATCTTGAAGTATACAGGCTCATGCTTTTCCCTTTTGCTGTAAGAGACAGAGCTAGAATATGGTTGGATTCACAACCTAAGGATAGCCTGGACTCTTGGGAGAAGCTGGTCACGGCCTTCTTGGATAAATTCTTTCCTCCTCAAAAGCTGAGCAAGCTTAGAGTGGATGTTCAGACCTTCAAACAAAGAGATGGTGAATCCCTCTATGAAGCTTGGGAAAGATACAAGCAGTTGACCAAAAGGTGTCCATCTGACATGTTTTCAGAATGGACCATATTAGATATATTTTATTATGGTCTATCTTAGTTTTCGAAAATTTTATTGGACCATTCTGCAGGTGGATCCATCCACCTAAAGAAAACACCTGCAGAAGCTCAAGAACTCATTGACATTGTTGCAAATAACCAATTCATGTACACTTCTGAGAGGAATTCCGTGAATAATGGGACGCCTCAGAGGAAGGGAGTTCTTGAAATTGATGCTCTGAATGCCATATTGGCTCAGAACAAAGTGTTGACTCAGCAAGTCAACATGGTCTCTCAAAGTCTGAATGGATGGCAAAATGCATCCAACAGTACTAAAGAGGCAGCTTCTGAAGAAGCTTATGATCCTGATAACCCTGCAATGGCAGAGGTTAATTACATGGGTGAACCTTATGGAAACACCTATAATTCATCATGGAGAAATCATCCAAATTTCTCAAGGAAGGATCAACAAAAGCCTCAACAAGGCTTTAACAATGGTGGACGCAATAGGCTGAGCAATAGCAAGCCTTTTCCATCATCTTCTCAGCAACAGACAGGGAATTCTGAACAAAACACTTCTAATTTAGCCAATCTAGTCTCTGATCTGTCAAAGGCCACATTCAGTTTCATGAGTGAAACAAGATCCTCCATCAGAAATCTAAAGGCACAAGTGGGCCAGCTGAGTAAGAAAGTTATTGAAACTCCTCCCAGTATTCTCCCAAGCAATACAGAAGAGAATCCAAAAGGAGAGTGCAAGGCCATTGATGATTGGGATTTTTGACGGTTTAGAATTTCACTAATGAAATCTCGTTGTAAAGTATAGTTTCTAAACCAAACAATAATCCTTTCATACAAAAAGTTGTTTGTCACTAGTACAAACCCCTAAAATTTATAAACAGAAGTATTGGACCTCGGGTCGTTCTCCCTAGGATTTACAATAAAGTGTTTTGTTATTGGTTGTGAGTTATTTTGGGGTTTTGATATGAAGCATGAAAGATAAATGGCAAGAAAGTAAACTAAGGCCCAAAAAGGTCTTGGCAAAGGTTGGTAGTCAAGGATCCCTATCCTAGTCACTAACCACAATATGAGAATTGGCAAGGATTAATCTCACTAAATCATCCTCTAACTACTAGTAAAGAAAAGTCAAATGAGCTATATCAATCCTAGTCCATAAGTCCTAACTCTCCACTAATTCAATTAGTGAGAACTAGAGTCAATGGCTCCCAATCATCAATTACTTGGGCATTAGTAACTCAAGAGGTCCTAAATTACCTTTCCAAGCCAAGAGTATAAAATTCTACTCTAAAATCCAACCAAGCATTTCATCAAACACTTGGAAGGCACAAAAGAAAAGCATAGTAAATTGACAACAAGAATGAATTCTAACTACAATTGAATACAAAGAATTAACAACAACAATCAGGGAAATCACAATTATCATGAATTACCTCAAATTGCATTATTGAAAGAAAACAAAGGAACAACAATCTATCCAAAACAAGATGAAGAATTACAATTATTAAAGCACATAACTAGAAAGAGGAAGGGGAGAAGATTAAGATTTGATAAAGGAGAAGTGAATTAAAACATGAATTAAACCTAGATCTAAGAAGAGAGATTAACCTAAACCTAATCCTAATTCTAGAGAGAAGTGAGAGCTTCTCTCTCTAAACTCACTCTAACTAATCCTAATTGTGCTATATGGTAGAATGATCATTATTCTCCCTTTTCCCCTTTATCCTTGATCCTTTTATTCCTTTCTAGCAGTAATTGGCACCAAAATGGGTTCAGAAAAACCCTCCAAATCGCCAGGCACGTGTTCCTTTAATAAAGTCATGTGCGGGCTTCGACGCGTGCGCGCACGGTGCGCGTGCGCGTCCCTGGCCGATTCTGCAATGTGCGCGCGGGCGCCTTGTGCGCGTGCGCGTGCTTTTTCGAGATCAATTCTTTGCCTTTTGTACTTCTTTCCACTTCCATGCTTCCTTCCTTGCTCCTTTGATCCATGGCTAGCCTATTTCAACCTGAGATTACTAGCAAACACATCAAGGCATCTTATGGAATCAAAAAGGAATTAGAATTCATCAAAACAAGGCTTAAAAGGCATGTTTTTACACTTAGGCACAAATACGGGAGAAATTACAAAACCATGCTAATTCATAGGTTAAATGCGAGAAAATGTTATCAAAATACTCTAAATTCAATACAAGATAAACCCTAAAAATGGGGTTTATCAACCTCCCCACACTTAAACCTTAGCATGTCCTCATGCTAGAATAAGAAGGAGCTGAGGGGTATGACATTTGTTGAATGCAACTAAACTATATGAGTCTATCTAAATGCAACTACCTAAAGTGAATGCAAATGCTTAGTTCAACAAATCAATTTCCAAGAGAACATGTGTAAGCACAAGAGATAGGGCAATAGGAATTAAGTCCAAACCACAATTGTATTTAATCCTCAAAAGAGTTCAAACTTGCAAGAATATAAATAATATGGGTGAATACATGTAATTGAACTTTTGAACCCTCACTGGATGTGTATCCGCTCTATTCATTCAAGTGTTTAAGGGTTAATTCACTCAATTCTCCTCTAATTATGCTTTTCAAAATTTGGTTTCCTTCTAACAATCAACATTGATTCAATGCATGCACACATTCGTCATGAGGTCTTTCATTTAGGTTGTAATGGGGTTAGGGTTAAGGTAGGATCATTTATGGTTAAGTGGACTAGAGTGTAGATCTTTGATTAGTATAGACTTTCCCACCTAGCCTATATAGGGACCTCTACAAATTCAAACTACTCTAACTACCCATTCTTCACTTTTCTTACATATTCATGCATTCTTTTCCTTGCTTCATAACACTTATGCATTGATTCCTTTTTTATTGAACTTCACTTTGGGGCATTTTGTCCCCTTTTATTAATTTTCTTTCTCTTTTCATTTTTTTTCTATATTCTCTCTTTTTTTTTCTTTTCTTTTTATACTTTGTGTAAGGACATCAATTGCATAAGGTCTTATACATTCAATTAATACATGGATATGTTCCCAATTCTAAAATATGAAAATGTACTACCCTTTTTATCCCATCCAATGTTCCCAAGCCTCACCAACTTTGAGTAATAAACACTCTCACTAGCCTAGGCTAATCAAAGATCCAAACAAGGACTTTTCATTGGTTTTCCGCCTTGGGCTCGTCATGTGCTAAAATGAGAACAAGTTGGTTAAGCATAGGCTCAAAATTGGCTAACAATGGAGAGTAAAAGGTAGGCTATTTGGGTAAGTGGGCTAATGAAATAATGGCCTCAATCATACAAATGCATGAATACAAGAAATGAGTGGATATATAGAATCAAGCAAATCAAGGATCACAATCATAGATAGAGAACAATTTTACACAAGAATGGAAAATAAGTGGTTATAAAATGTAACCACATCAATAGGCTCAAGTCTCACAAGCTTGTGTTCTTAATTCAATACATGCTTCACAAAGTAAGAATTCAAGCAAGTTTCACCAAAAATTTTCTTCAATCAATTGGGTTGGTGCCCTATAATTAAATTTCTTGGGAAATCTCAATATTTGACTAAGCATTGTTGTGATCGAAAAAATCTCAAAAATTTTCCTTAGTTTACCCTTTTCTTTTCACTTAAAACACTTTCTTATGCAAAAAGGGGTAACTAAGTTTTTTTGCAATTCAAAATATGGTTTCTAATCACAACCATAAACTAAAAAAAAAGATATGCAAAAAAATGTATAAAGAAAAATCCAGCTATAAGTATGAAATCTATCATCCAAAACATCTAAATCCAAAATAAGCAGTAAAGGTGTCCAAAATAAACTCAAAATAGTAAGAGTATCCAAAATAAACTCAAAATGCATCAAATATATACAAAAGTATGCAAAGTAAGATAACTAGAAAAATGGTCGAAATGTTTACCGGTCCCCTAATGATGCTACCGGTGACCTCCCCACACTTAAGACCAAGCATCGTCCTCGATACTAAACTGGAGGATCAGTAGAAGGTACAACGGTAGGTGTTGAATCTGTCTGAGGCTGTGAGACCGGCTCCTCATGGGTCTGTGGAGTCTCTGTAGTGTCAGGAGCGGCCGGAGGTGTATCCTGCTGAGTCGGCGCATCCGCATCCTCCTCCTGATGATCCTGCTCATTGGAGGCCGGAGAGTCTGGAACTGGAGGTAACTCAGCACCAAGGGAGACGAGTGCCTGATCCATCCGGTCCAGTCGGCGCCTGACATGGCGTCTCTCGCACTCTAAGAATCGAAACAGACGCTGGACCAATAGATAAGTCGGCTCAGGTGCTGAAGAAGGAGCTGTCGAAGAAGATGGAGCTGCTGCTGTGGAGGAAGACGAGGCTGTTGTAGGGGCTGAAGGTCCAGCTGTCCCTACTACTGCTCTAGCCCGAGACCGGCGTCTAGCTGGGGGCTTCTCGTGCACCCAACCACCCCAAGGAATAGTAACCTCCTTGTCATCGTCATCTGGGGGTGGTGGTATCACATCATCATCTGACCAGGGGACCTCAGCCAGGGCGGCCATATTGGTGACTAAAGTAGGGAACGGAAGGAGGCCACGAATATGTGCTCGCCACATACACTGTCGGATCAAACGAGGAAAATAGACCTCCTTCCCCTCCATAACACACCCAATCAGAAGTAACATCTCCATAGGGATCTCAGAGAAGTGAGTGGTGGGCAAGACATAGTGGGCAAATATCATCTGCCAAGTCTTAGCCTCTCTAGTCAGATGGGCAAAGAGCATCCCTTTAGGCTTAGTGTTGTTCGCATCCATGACCCAGGTAGCATCTGGTAAACCAATCACGCGCCTCAGCGCCTCATAGTCAAAGGTCATGCTGTGGATAGCAATCTCAGCCTGCTGATGGGCGCAGGTGCCATCAGGAAGATGTCGGCACTGTAATGCCTCCTCTATAGCAGTCTCAGTAATCATAACCTCTCTACCCCTCAACTGAACTGAATCCAAAGTGGGACGAAAGAAGTTGCAATAGAATTCCTTCACCCAAGAGATATTGATGTCCCCCAAATCTCTGTCAACAAAATCCAACCCCAACTCTAAGATCCGACTAGTAATTGACCGTCTCACATCATTGGGAAGGACAAGTTTCTTCTCGGTATTTAGTTTCATCGTCCGATACTTAGACAAGCGGAGCTCACAGTAAAGATTGGGAAACTTGGTTGGATCGGTAGAAGGTAGCAACTGATTTTCCTTTTCTTCATCATTCAGAGGGTTCTTAGCATAGTTCTTGTAAATTGAGGGAATAGAGGGTGTAGAATGTTTCCTTTTCTTAGAGGTAGTGGCTATAGCTTTCCATTTATCCGACATCCTGAAAAAGACAATTATGATAGGAATTAAGCATGTAGCACATAGCAATTAAAAGCAACTTCAAGATGTAAGAGGAATGACGAGCAATCATGATGTGTATTGAAAACTTGGTGTGCAAATAAGTATAAGTGGAAACATAAACCGAGAAATCAATACAACCAACAATGTACACAATTCTTAAAGAATAGGCATATTCATCATTAAAGCTCAAAAGAATGGTTAATGAGTTAAGTAAAGAAAAAAAATGAAGTGAGTAGGTTAAACAAGTTAGCAAGTAAGCGGTGAGAGTGATAGTTAGTGTTATGATGAAAGAAAGCTCGCCTAACAAAAGGATTCACAAAATGCATACTATGAGGTGTAATTATTGATGATGGAAATGAAATTGCAACGGGGTGCAATGAATTGAAAGGAAATCATCAATGTGATGGTCACTAATGTCAACAACTCTTATTCATTAAGCAATGAAATTATCATACCTTTGAAAGAATGGTTAAAGAGGGTTAAATGTGAGTAGAAGTTAAATGGTTAAAGAAATTAGTAAGTTGGAAAAAAATGGATTAGTGGCATGATGATGTTTAGGCTTAAAGAAAAGAGGAGTTGTGGCTAGTCATAGAAATCATGTTTACAATGTTTAATGCAAATCCCAGAAGTCGAAAGTAACGGAAATAGCCCAAATTTGCAATAGAGACTAAAATGAAAATAAATTTCTTGAAAATTGGGCAGCATTCCGGCTTAAAATTGGACGTTCCCGGATAGCAAAATAGCACAAACAGCATAGAAAGTAACATCAATTAAGCGCAATGGCGATGGGATAGCATGCAGCAGCACAAATGTCATAAAAGAGCATCCCAAAATCAATCATACAGCACCCAAGTAAATGGTGGACGGAATTGTGATTCCTATTTTGTGCCTTTTGGCATCATTGTGAAATTATTCCTTTTAGAAATTGACCTTCTTCACAACTCCGTTCAACTAACCAGCAAGTGTACTGGGTCGTCCAAGTAATAACCTTACGTGAGTAAGGGTCGAATCCACAGAGATTGTTGGTATGAAGCAAGCTATGGTCACCTTGTAAATCTCAGTTAGGCGGATTAAATATTGATTTATGGGTTTCGAAAATAGAAATAAGAAAATAAATAATAAAAAGGATAGAAATACTTATGTATATTCATTGGTAGGAATTTCAGATAAGCGGAATGGAGATGCTGTAGAGCTCTCGGACGCCTGCTCTCCTATTCCTTCTACTCAATCCTTCTTACTCCTTTCCATGGCAAGCTGTATGTAGGGCATCACCGTTGTTAGTGGCTACATCCCATCCTCGCAGTGAAAGCTAATGCTCACGCACTCTGTCACAGTACGGCCAATCACCGGTTGGTTCCCTCCCCTACTGGAATAGAATCCATTGATTCTTTTGCGTTGTCACTACGCCCAGCAGGTTACAAGTTTGAAGCACGTCACAGTCATTCAATCCCAGAATCCTACTCGGAATACCATAGATAAGGTTTAGACTTTCCGGATCCTCATGAATGCCGCCATCTATCTAACTTATACCACGAAGATTCTGTTGGGGAATCTAAGAGATACACATTCAAGCTTGTGTTGCATGTAGAACGGAAGTGGTTGTCAATCACGCACGCTCATAAGTGAGAATAATAATGAGGGTTATCTAACTCATCACATTCATCATGTTCTTGGGTACGAATGAATATCTTGGAATAAGAATAAGAGAGAAATTGAATAAAAGAAAATAGAACTTCGTTAATCTTTGAGGTACAGCAGAGCTCCACACCCTTAATCTATGGTGTGCAAAAACTCCACCGTTGAAAATACATAAGCATAAGGTTCAGGCATGGCCGAATGGCCAGCCCTCTCCATGATCAAGTGACCAAATGAATAAAGAGTTTAAAGTGGTCAAAAGATGACTAATACAATAGTTAAATGTTCTATTTATAATAAACTAGCTCCTAGGGTTTACATGAGTAAGTAATTGATGCATAAATCCACTTCCGGGGCCCACTTGGTGTATGTTTGGGCTGAGCCTGATCAATCCACGAGCTGAGGCTTCTCTTGGAGTTGAACTCCGAGTTATGATGTGTTTTGGGCGTTCAACTCCGGATCATGACGTTTTTCTGGCGTTTAACTCCAGACAGCAGCATGAACTTGGCGTTTAACGCCAAGTTACGTCGTCATTCTTCGAATAAAGCATGGACTATTATATATTGCTGGAAAGCCCTGGATGTCTACTTTCCAACGCCGTTGAGAGCGCGCCATTTGGAGTTCTGTAGCTCCAGAAAATCTATTTCGAGTGCAGGGAGGTCAGAATCCAACAGCATCAGCAGTCCTTTTGTCAGCCTTTTTCAGAGTTTTGCTCAAATCCCTCAATTTCAGTCAGAATTTACCTGAAATCACAGAAAAACACACAAACTCATAGTAAAGTCCAGAAATGTGAATTTAACATAAAAACTAATGAAAACATCCCTAAAAGTAGCTTAAACTTACTAAAAACTTCCTAAAAACAATGCCAAAAAGCGTATAAATTATCCGCTCATCACAACACCAAACTTAAATTGTTGCTTGTCCCCAAGCAACTGAAAATCAAATAGGATAAAAAGAAGAGAATATACTATAAAGTCCAAAATATCAATGAATATTAATTTAATTACATGAGCGGGACTTGTAGCTTTTTGCTTCTGAACAGTTTTGGCATCTCACTTTTTCCTTTGAAGTTTAGAGTGATTGGCTTCTCTAGGAACTTAGAATTTCAGATAGTGTTATTGACTTTCCTAGTTAAGCATGTTGATTCTTGAACACAGCTACTTATGAGTCTTGGCTGTGGCCCTAAGCACTTTGTCTTCCAGTATTACCACCGGATACACAAATGCCACAGACACATAACTGGGTGAACCTTTTCAGATTGTGACTTAGCTTTGCTAAAGTCCCCAGTTAGTGGTGTCCAGAGCTCTTAAGCACACTCTTTAGCTTTAGATCACGACTTTAACCATTCAGTCTCAAGCTTTTCACTTGGACCTTCATGACACAAGCACATGGTTAGGGACAGCTTGATTTAGCCGCTTAGGCCTGGATTTAACTTCCTTAGGCCCTCCTATCCATTGATGCTCAAAGCCTTGGATCCTTGCTTTAAAATTTTCGCCTCTTTTTTTTTTCACTGCTTTTTCTTGCTTCAAGAATCAATTTCATGATGTTTTTCAGATCATCAATAACATTTCTCTTTGTTCATCATTCTTTCAAGAGCCAACAATTTTAACACTCATAAACAACAAGATCCAAAGACATATGCACTGTTCATTCATTCATTCAGAAAACAAAAATTATTGCCACCACATCAATATGATTAAACTAAATTCAATAATAATTTCGAAAATTATGTACTTCTTGTTCTTTTGAATTAAAACATTTTTCTTTTTAAGAGAGGTGAGGGATTAATGGAATTTATTCATAGCTTTAAGGCATGGTTACACACTAATGATCATGAAAGAAAGACACAAAACATAGATAAACATAATAATTAAAAACCGAAAACAGAAAGGAATAAAGAACAAGGAATGAATCCACCTCTAGTGGCGTCTTCTTCTTGAAGGACCAATGATGTTCTTCAGCTCTTCTATGTCCCTTCCTTGCCTTTGTTGCTCCTCCCTCATTGCTTTTTGATCTTCTCTTATTTCTTGGAGAATGATGGAGTGCTCATGATGTTCCACCCTTAATTGCTCCACATTATGGCTCAAATCTTCTAAGGAGGTATTAAGTTGCTCCCAATAGTTGTTGGGAGGAAAGTGCATTCCTTGAGGCATTTGTTGATGATGAACTTCCTCATGTTCTCCTTGAGGGCCGTGAGGAACTTCTCTTGTTTGCTCCATCTTTTTCTTGGTGATGGGCTTGTCTTCTTCAATGGAGACATCTCCTTCTATGATAACTCCAGCTGAGTAACATAGATGGCATATAAGGTGGGGGAAGGCTAGCCGTGCCATGTATGAAGGCTTGTCAGCTATTTTGTAGAGTTCATTGGAGATGACTTCATGAACTTCCACCTCCTCTCCAATCATGATGCTATGAACCATGATGGCCCGATCCACAGTAACTTCAGATCGGTTGCTTGTAGGGATGATGGATCTTTGAATGAACTCCAACCATCCTCTAGCTACAGGCTTGAGGTCCAGTCTTCTTAGTTGGACTGGCTTGCCTTTGGAGTCTACTCTCCATTGGGCGCCTTCCACACATATGTCCATAAGGACTTGGTCCAACCTTTGGTTAAAGTTGACCCTTCTTGTGTAGGGGCGTTCATCACCTTGCATCATGGGTAAGTGAAACGCCAACCTCACATTTTCCGGACTGAAATCCAAGTATTTCCCCCTAACCATTGTGAGATAATTCTTTGGGCTTGGGTTCATACTTTGGTCATGGTTCCTAGTGATCCATGCATTGGCATAGAACTCTTGAACCATCAATAATCCAACTTGTTGCATGGGGTTGGTTATGACTTCCCACCCTCTTCTTTGGATCTCATGTCGGATTTCCGGATACTCATTCTTTTTGAGCTTGAAAGGGACCTCAGGGATCACCTTCTTCTTTGCCACAACATCATAGAAGTGGTATTGATGGCTTTTGGAGATAAATCTCTCCTTCTCCCATGATTCGGAAGTGGAAGCTTTTGCCTTCCCTTTTCCTTTTCTTGAAGGAATTCCGGTCTTGGGTGCCATTGATGGTGAATGAAAAAAATAAAAAGCTTAGGCTTTTTACCACACCAAACTTAAAATTTGCTCGTCCTCGAGCAAAAAAGAAAAGAAGAGTAGTAGAAGAAGAAGAGAATATTGGAAGAGAGGGAGAAGAGAGGGTTCGGCTATTGTAGGAGAATGTGGGGTTGTGTTGTGTGAAAATCAAGAAGAAAGGAAAGGTATTTATAGGGAGAGGGGGGTTGGGTTTCGGCCATTTTGGGTGGGAAAGGGTGGGAAATTGAATTTGAATGTAATGGAGGTAGGTGGGGTTTATGGGGAAGAGGAGGTTGATGTGAATGGTGAATGGAGTAATTGGGAAGAGGAATTGAGGTGATTGATGAAGAAGATGTTGAAAATTGTGACATGGGGAATCACATCACAAAAACTAGGATTGGGAAGTAAGGTGGGAATATGTTATGTGGGGATCCTGTGGGGTCCACAGATCCTGTAGTGGGGATCCTGTGGGGTCCATGGTGCACAAAATTGCAATCACACTTTTGCAACTCCGCACAACTAACCAGCAAGTGCACTGGGTCGTCCAAGTAATACCTTGCGTGAGCAAGGGTCGATCCCACGGAGATTGTCGGCTTGAAGCAAGCTATGGTTATCTTGTAAATCTTAGTCAGGAGATCAGAAATTATCAGGATTGATTGTGAAAAGCAAAAGAACATGAAATGGTTACTTGTTTTGCAGTAATGGAGAATAGGTTGGGGTTTTGGAGATGCTCCACCTTCTGAATCTCTGCTTTCCTACTGTCTTCTTCATCAAACACGCAAGTCTCCTTCCATGGCAAGCTCGTGTAGGGTTTCACCGTTGTCAATGGCTACCTCCCATCCTCGTAGTGAAAGCTAATGCACGCACTCTGTCACAGTACTGCCAATCACCGGTTTGGTTCCCTCCCCTACCGGAATAGAATCCCTCTTTTGCGTCTGTCACTAACGCCCAGTAGGTTACAGGTTTGAAGCACGTCACAGTCATTCAATCATTGAATCCTACTCAGAATACCACAGACAAGGTTTAGACCTTCCGGATTCTCTTGAATGCTGCCATCAGGTCCTGCCTATACCACGAAGATTCCGATTAAAGAACCTAAGAGATAACTACTCAATCTAAGATAGAACAGAGGTGGTTGTCAGGCACATGTTCATGGTTGAGAATGATGATGATTGTCACGGATCATCACATTCATCCGGATTAAGAACAAGTGTTATCTTAGAATGGAAGCAAGCATGATTGAATAAGAAACAGTAGTAATTGCATTAATCCATCAAGACACAGCAGAGCTCCTCACCCCCAACCATGGGGTTTAGAGACTCATACTATGGAAAGAAACGTGTAAAAATGTTATGAGGTCATAAGGTACGGATACAATGTCAAAAGATCCTATTAATAGTAAAACTAGTGTCCTAAGGTTTACAGAAATGAGTAAATGACAGAAAAATCCACTTCCGGGCCCACTTGGTGTGTGCTTGGGCTGAGCAATGAAGGAATTTCGTGTAGAGACCTTTTCTGGAGTTAAACGCCAGCTTCCATACCAGTTTGGGCGTTTAACTCCAAATTTTATGCCAGTTCCGGCGTTTAACGCTGGAATTTCTGTAGGTGACTTTGAGCGCCGGTTTGGGCCATCAAATCTTGGGCAAAGTATGGACTATTATATATTGCTGGAAAGCCCAGGATGTCTACTTTCCAATGCCATTAAGAGCGCGCCAATTGGGCTTCTGTAGCTCCAGAAAATCCACTTCGAGTGCAGGGAGGTCAGAATCCAACAGCATCTGCAGTCCTTTTCAGTCTCTGGATCAGATTTTTGCTCAGAACCCTCAATTTTAGCCAGAAAATACCTGAAATCACAGAAAAACACACAAACTCATAGTAAAGTCCAGAAAAGTGAATTTTAATTAAAAACTAATAAAAATGTACTAAAAACTAACTAAAAGATACCAAAAACATACTAAAAACAATGCCAAAAAGCATACAAATTATCCGCTCATCACAATACCAAACTTAAATTGTTGCTTGTCCCCAAGCAACTGAAAATCAAAATAGGATAAAAAGAAGAGAACATACTATAGATTCCAAAATATCAAAGAAACATAGCTCCAATTAGATGAGCGGGACTAGTGGCTTTTTGCCTCCGAACAGTTTTGGCATCTCACTCTATCCTTTGAAGTTCAGAATGATTAGCATCTATAAGAACTCAGAACTCAGATAGTGTTATTGATTCTCCTAGTTAAGTATATTGATTCTTGAACATAGCCAGTGTATGAGTCTTGGCTGTGGCCCAAAGCACTCTGTCTTCCAGTATTACCACCGGATACATACATGCCACAGACATATAATTGGGTGAACCTTTTTAGATTGTGACTTAGCTTTGCTAAAGTCCCCAATTAGAGGTGTCCAGGGTTCTTAAGCACACTCTTTTGCCTTGGATCACAACTTTATTCTTTTTTTCTTTTTTTTCTTTTCTTTTTCTTTCTCTTTTTTTTTTCGAAAATTTTTTTTTTCACTGCTTTTCTTGCTTCAAGAATCAATTTGATGATTTTTCAGATCCTCAATAACAGTTCTCTTTTCTCCTCATTCTTTCAAGAGCCAACAATTTTAACATTCTTAAAACAACAAATTCAAAAGACATATGCACTGTTCAAGCATTCATTCGGAAAACAAAAAGTATTGTCACCACATCAAGCTAATTCAACTAGTTTCAGAGATAAATTTCGAAACCCTGTACTTCTTGTTCTTTTGTGATTAAAGCATTTTTCTTTTAAGAGAGGTGATGGATTCATAGGACATTCATAGCTTTAAGGCATAAACTTTATTAATTTTATTAATTATGAACTAAGAACAAGACTCAAATATAGATATAAGATGAGACTAGAAATAGAAAAACAAGAACAAAAACGAAAAATAATAGGCTCCTAATGATAGAGGTGTTCACAGAGTTAGGACTCAACAACCTTGATTTTGAGAAGTGGATGCTCCCTCAGCTTGAGAGGAGAGCTTTTGGCGTTTCATCTCTTGAATTTCACGCCCCTGCTTCTCTTGTTCCTTCAGCAATTTGCAGAGCATGCAGTTCTGATTCTGCTGTTCTTCCTTTAGTTGCTCCATAGTCTCTTGCAACTTGTTAATGGATGCTTCTAGGTTGGACCAGTAGTCAATTCTTGGAAATTCAGGGAGGAATTCCTGTGCCCTCCTCTTGATGGAGTTGTCTTGCACTTGTCCTTCCATTGACTTCTTGGTGATTGGGTGTTCAATGGGTATGAACTCATCTACTCCCATCTTCACCCCAGCCTCTTTACAGAGCAAGGAAATCAAGCTTGGATAAGCCAATTTGGCTTCAGTGGAATTCTTATTTGCAATTGTGTAGATCTCACAAGCAATCACATGATGCACCTCCACTTCTTTTCCAAGCATGATGCAATGAATCATCACTGCTCTCTTGATGGTGACCTCAGAACGGTTGCTAGTGGGCAATATGGAACGCCCAATAAAGTCTAGCCAACCTCTTGCAATTGGTTTGAGGTCTCCCCTCTTGAGTTGGTTTGGGACACCCTTAGAATTGGTTATCCACTTAGTTCCAGGGAGGCATATGTCCTCTAGAACTTGATCCAACCCCTTATCTACTCTCACCATCCTCCTATTAAAGGAATCAGGATCATCTTGCAGTTGAGGCAACTTGAAGATTTCTCTTATTTTGTCCAGATGGAAGTATATAACTTTCCCTCTGACCATGGTTCTGTAGGTATGGTAAGCAGTTCCAGTCATTCTCTGCTTATCTGTTAGCCACAGATTTGAGTAGAATTCCTGAACCATGTTCCTTCCAACCTTTGTCTCAGGATTGGCTAGAACTTCCCATCCTCTGTTTCGAATTTGCTCTTGGATCTCCGGATATTCATCTTCTTTCAGATCAAATTTAACTTCCGGGATCACTGACCTCAGGCCCATTATTTTATGATAATGGTCTTCATGTTCTTTGGTTAAGAACTTCTCTTCATTCCAAAGATTCTTTGGATTATTCTCTTTCTTGCCTCTTAAATTGGTTTGTTTTCCCTTAGGAGCCATGATATTGATGAATCTTGGCTAAGTGATCACGGAAAAGCACACCAAACTTAGAGGTTTGCTTGTCCTCAAGCAAAAGAGAAGAGAGAAGAGAGGGGGAGGAAGAGAAAATTCGAATGGTGTGGTTGGAAGAGGGGAACAAACGTGTATTTATAAGGTGGGGAGGGGAGTTTTCGAAAAAAAAAGAGGAATTTGAAAGGAGATTTGAGAAGATATGAGAAGGAATTGAGAAAAGGGTGAAGTTTTTGAACAATGTTTGTAATTGATTTGAAATAAATTTGAAAAAAAAGTTTTGATTTTTGAAGATTTGAAAGTGAATGATGAATGATTGAAGTGTGATTTTGTAGAAAAGTATGGGTGAGAAAAGGAAAGTTTGAAAAAATCTGATTTGAAAACAAAATTGTGGTCCCCCCACCAAGCTGGCGTTAAACGCCCAGAATGGCACCCATTCTGGCATTTAACGCCCATTTGTTGCCCCAATTGGGCGTTTAACGCCCAGCCAGGTACCCTGGCTGGCGTTAAACGCCAGAAATTCTTCCTCACTGGGCGTTTTTCTAAAACGCCCAGGATGCTGCACACCTGGCGTTAAACGCCCAGAATGGTGCCCATTCTGGCGTTTTAACGCCCAAAATGGCACCATTCCTGGTGTTAAACGCCCAGAATGGTACCCATTCTGGCGTTTAATGCCCAAAATGCCCCTTACTGGCGTTTTTTCGCCACTAAGCTCATTTTCTCTGCTTTTTGAGCTGAATCCTTCTGTAACTCTGTGAATTCCTTCATTTTTGATACTTGCCTCTGTAAGAACTAATCATACACCTTCCTAATGACTGGGTTGCCTCCCAGCAAGCGCTTCTTTACTGTCTTTAGCTGGACTTTCACTGAGAATCACTCAAGTCTCAGTTTTGAGCATTCCTGCTCAAAATTTCCTTCAAGATAGTGCTTGATCCTCTGTCCATTAACAATGAACTTCTTGTCAGAATCAATATCCTGAAGCTCAACATATCCGTATGGTGATACTCCTGTAATCACATACGGACCCCTCCACCGGGATTTGAGTTTTCCTGGAAACAATTTGAGCCTGGAGTTGAAGAGCAGAACTTTTTGTCCTGGCTCAAAGACTCTGGTTGACAATCTCTTGTCATGCCACTTCTTTGCCTTTTCCTTATAAATTTTTGCATTTTCAAAGGCATTGAGTCTGAACTCCTCTAGCTCATTTAGCTGGAGCAGTCTTTTCTCACCAGCTAACTGTGCATCCATGTTTAGGAATCTGGTTGCCCAGTAGGCTTTATGTTCCAGTTCCACAGGCAAATGACAGGCCTTCCCATACACCAATTGGTATGGAGAGGTTCCTATAGGAGTCTTGAATGCTGTTCTGTATGCCCACAGAGCATCATCCAAGCTCTTTGCCCAATCCTTTCTTCAGGCCATTACAGTCCGTTCCAGGATTCTTTTTAGCTCTCTGTTAGAGACTTCAGCTTGCCCATTAGTCTGTGGATGATACGGAGTTGCCACTTTATGGCTGATTCCATATCTAACCATAGCAGAGTATAGCTGTTTATTGCAGAAATGAGTGCCCCCATCACTGATTAGCACTCTGGGGACGCCAAACCTGCTGAAAATGTTTTTCTGGAGGAATTTCAGCACAGTCTTGGTATCATTAGTGGGTGTAGCAATTGCTTCTACCCATTTAGATACATAGTCTACTGCCACCAGAATGTAAGTGTTTGAGTATGATGGTGGGAATGGTCCCATGAAATCAATTCCCCATACATCAAACAATTCTATCTCTAATTTCCTTGTTGAGGCATGGCATATCCGTGAGGCAGGTTACCAGCTCTTTGGCAACTGTCACAGTTACGCACAAACTCTCGGGAATCTTTATAGAGAGTAGGCCAGTAGAAGCCGCACTGGAGAACTTTAGTGGCTGTTCGCTCACTTCCAAAATGTCCTCCATATTGTGATCCATGGCAGTGCCATAGGATCCTTCGTGCTTCCTCTCTGGGTATACACCTGCGGATCACTCCGTCAGCACATCTCTTAAAGAGATATGGTTCATCCCAAAGGTAGTATTTGGCATCTGAAATTAATTTCTTTCTTTGCACACTGCTGTACTCCTTGGGTATGAACCTTACAGCTTTATAATTTGCAATGTCTGCAAACCATGGAGCTTCCTGGATGGCAAAGAGTTGCTCATCTGGGAAAGTCTCGGAGATCTCAGTAGAAGGGAGGGACGTCCCAGCTACTGGTTCTATTCGGGACAGATGATCAGCTACTTGATTCTCTGTCCCTTTTCTGTCTCTTATTTCTATATCAAACTCTTGCAGAAGCAATACCCATCTGATAAGCCTGGGTTTTGAATCCTGCTTTGTGAGTAAGTATTTAAGAGCAGCATGGTCAGTGTACACAATCACCTTTGATCCCACTAAGTAAGATCTAAACTTGTCAATGGCATAAACCACTGCAAGTAACTCTTTCTCTGTGGTTGTGTAGTTCTTTTGTGCGTCATTTAGAACACGGCTAGCATAATAAATGACGTGCAAAAGCTTGTTATGCCTCTGTCCCAACACTGCACCAATGGCATGATCACTGGCATCACACATTAATTCGAATGGCAATGCCCAATCTGGTGCAGAGATGACTGGTGCTGTGACCAGCTTAGCTTTCAGGGTCTCAAATGCCTGCAGACACTGTGTGTCAAACACAAATGGTGTGTCAGCAGCTAACAGGTTACTCAAAGGTTTAGCAATTTTCGAAAAATCCTTGATAAACCTTCTGTAGAATCCTGCATGCCCCAGAAAGCTTCTGATTGCCTTAACATTGGCAGGTGGTGGTAATTTTTCAATTACCTCTACCTTTGCCTTATCCACCTCTATCCCTCTGCTTGAAATTTTGTGCCCAAGGACAATTCCTTCAGTCACCATAAAGTGACATTTCTCCCAGTTTAAAACTAGGTTAGTCTCTTGGCATCTTTTCAGGACAAGTGATAGGTGGTTAAGACAGGAGCTAAATGAGTCTCCATATACTGAAAAGTCATCCATGAAGACTTCCAGAAATTTCTCTACCATATCTGAAAAGATAGAGAGCATGCACCTTTGAAAGGTTGCAGGTGCATTGCATAGACCAAAAGGCATTCTCCTATAGGCAAACACGCCAGAAGGGCAGGTGAATGCTGTTTTCTCTTGGTCCTGAGGATCTACTGCAATTTGGTTGTAGCCTGAGTAGCCATCCAAAAAGCAGTAATAATCATGACCAGCTAGTCTTTCTAGCATTTGGTCTATGAATGGTAAAGGAAAATGATCCTTTCTGGTGGCTGTATTGAGTCTTCTGTAGTCAATACACATGCGCCACCCTGTGACTGTCCTTGTAGGAACCAGTTCATTTTTTTCATTATGAACCACTGTCATGCCTCCCTTTTTGGGAACAACTTGGACAGGGCTCACCCAGGGGCTATCAGAAATAGGATAAATAATCCCAGCCTCCAGTAATTTAGTGACCTCTTTCTGCACCACCTCCTTCATGGCAGGATTTAGCCTCCTCTGTGGTTGAACCACTGGTTTGGCATTATCCTCCAACAGGATCTTGTGCATGCATCTAGCTGGGCTAATGCCCTTAAGATCACTTATGGACCACCCAAGAGCTGTCTTGTGTGTCCTTAGCACTTTAATCAGTGCTTCCTCTTCCTGTGAATTTAAAGCAGAGCTTATAATCACTGGAAAAGTGTCACCCTCTCCCAGAAATGCATATTTCAGGGATGATGGTAGTGGTTTGAGTTCAGGCTTGGGAGGCTTATCCTCCTCCTGAGGAATTTTCGAAAATTCCTTTGCCTCCTCTGGCTCTTCCTGATCAGTTTGAGCATCTTTGAAGATGTCCTCAAGCTCTGATTCTAGGCTTTCAGCCATATGATCTCTTCTACCAGAGAGTCAATAATGTCAGCGTCCATGCAGTCCTCTGGTGTGTCTGGATGCTGCATAGCTTTTACAGCATTCAACTTGAACTCATCCTCATTGACTCTCAAGGTTACTTCCCCCTTTTGTACATCAATGAGAGTTCGTCCAGTTGCTAGGAAAGGTCTTCCTAGAATGAGAGTTGCACTTTTGTGCTCCTCCATTTCCAGCACCACAAAGTCAGTTGGAAAGGCAAATGGCCCAACCTTGACAATCATGTCCTCTATTATGCCTGATGGGTGTTTAATGGAGCCATCAGCAAGTTGGAGGCATATCCTGGTTGGTTTGACTTCTCCAATCAATCCAAGCTTTCTGATAGTGGATGCAGGTATTAAATTGATACTTGCTCCAAGATCACATAAGGCTATCTTGGTGTAATTGCCTTCCAATGTGCATGGTATCAGAAAGCTTCCAGGATCTTGAAGCTTTTCTGGTAAGCTTTTTAGAATGACTGCACTGCATTCTTCAGTGAGAACACTTTTCAGTTTCTCTCCAGTCCTTCTTATGACTTAAGATCTCTTTCATGAACTTAGCATAAGAAGGTATTGCTCAAGTGCCTCTGCAAAAGGAATCTTTATTTCAAGAGTCCTTAAATAGTCTGCAAAGCGGGCAAATTGCTTATCCTGTTCCGCTTTGCGGAGTTTCTGAGGATAAGGCATCTTGGCTTGATATTCTTCAACCTTAGATGCTGCAGGTTTATTCCGTACAGAAGTGGTTGAAGAAGCCTTATTAGGGGGATTACTGTCAGCACTCTCAGGTGTCTGATCCTCCCTTGGCGTTTGGACGCTAGAATTGGGTGGAAAATGGGCGTTTAACGCCAACTTTTCCCCCTTTTCTGGCGTTTGAACGCCAGAACTGGGCAAGGAATGGGCGTTTAACGCCAACTTTCCTTCCCTTTCTGGCGTTTGAACGCCAATATTCCTCTCTGGGCTCTTACTGTCCTCAGAGGGATTTTGAACAGTGGTTTGGTTGTCCTCTGTCATTTGTTCCTTATTTAGCTTTTTGCTCTTTTGAGCAGTGTTATTCAAGGTCTTCCCACTCCTCAATTGAACTGCTTGACACTCCTCTGTTATCTGTTTAGATATTTGCTGTTTTGCTTGATTCAACTGTAGTTCTCTGCTCTTATTAGCAACTTTAGTTTCATGGAGCATCTCTTTAAATTCTGCTAACTGTTCTGTCATCAGGAGTAGTTGTTGATTAAGCTCCATTATCTGTTCTTGAGGATTAGAGTCAGTGACTACTGTCATGACTTCCTCTTCTGGAGAGAACTCATTGCTAGAGTACAAATATTGGTTTCTAGCAACAGTGTCTATAAGCTCTTGAGCTTCTTCAATTGTCTTCCTCATGTGTATAGATCCACCAGCTGAGTGGTCTAAAGACATCTGAGCTTTTTCTGTAAGCCCATAGTAGAAAATGTCTAACTGTACCCACTCTGAAAACATTTCAGAGGGACATTTCCTTAGCATACCTCTATACCTCTCCCAGGCATTATAAAGGGATTCATTATCCTCTTGTTTAAAGCCTTGGATGTCCAGCCTTAGCTGTGTCATCCTCTTTGGAGGGTAAAAGTGATTCAGGAATTTGTCTGACAACTGTTTCCATGTCTTTATGCTTGCTGTAGGTTGGTTATTCAACCACCTTTTAGCTTGATCTTTTACAGCAAATGGAAACAGTAATAGTCTGTAGACATCCTGATCTACCTCTTTATCATGTACTGTGTCAGCAATTTGTAAGAACTGTGCCAGAAACTCAGTAGGTTCTTCCTGTTGAAGACCGGAATACTGGCAATTTTGCTGCACTATGATAATGAGTTGAGGATTTAGCTCAAAGCTGCTTGCTTTGATGGGAGGTATACAGATGCTACTCCCATATGCAGCTGTAATGGGGTTGGCATAAGACCCCAGAGTCCTCTTGGACTGATTAATTCCACTTAAGTCCATAATGGACAAAAGGGAAATGAGAATGATTGCAAAGAGATAAATTTTGTTTATTTTTATTTTTATTTTTATTTTTTTTTGAAATAACCGAAAAAATTAAAATAAAATAAAATAAAACAAAAGGAAAATAAAATAAAATTCGAAAATTAA
This sequence comes from Arachis stenosperma, assembly GCF_014773155.1. Classification (NCBI taxonomy): domain Eukaryota; kingdom Viridiplantae; phylum Streptophyta; class Magnoliopsida; order Fabales; family Fabaceae; genus Arachis; species Arachis stenosperma. Next base: position 47,447,638 of record NC_080381.1, on the reverse strand, counting down.
AAATAAAATAAGATCAAAGCAAATTGAGAACTAAATCAATTAGTAAAGAAAAAGATTTTGAAAACAGCAATTAAGAGGATATGATTGAAAGATTTTTTATGAAAAAGATTTGATTTTTTATAAAGAGGAAAGAGAAAAACAGCAAAAAGACACCAAACTTAAAATTTTTAGAAATCAAACACTAATTTTTTCGAAAATTTTAAGAGAAAAACACAAAGAGGACACCAAACTTAGAACTTTTGTGAATCAAAAAGGGACTAAGAACAAGAAAAAAAATTCGAAAATCACAAGAAAAACAACAGCATGCAATTGACACCAAACTTAAAATATGAAACTAGACTCAACTAAAAGACTCTAAACCAACAAAAAGAAAACAGTCCTAATCTAAGCAACAAGATAAGCCGTCAGTTGTCCAAACTCGAACAATCCCCGGCAACGGCGCCAAAAACTTGGTGCACGAAATTGCAATCACACTTTTGCAACTCCGCACAACTAACCAGCAAGTGCACTGGGTCGTCCAAGTAATACCTTGCGTGAGCAAGGGTCGATCCCACGGAGATTGTCGGCTTGAAGCAAGCTATGGTTATCTTGTAAATCTTAGTCAGGAGATCAGAAATTATCAGGATTGATTGTGAAAAGCAAAAGAACATGAAATGGTTACTTGTTTTGCAGTAATGGAGAATAGGTTGGGGTTTTGGAGATGCTCCACCTTCTGAATCTCTGCTTTCCTACTGTCTTCTTCATCAAACACGCAAGTCTCCTTCCATGGCAAGCTCGTGTAGGGTTTCACCGTTGTCAATGGCTACCTCCCATCCTCGCAGTGAAAGCTAATGCACGCACTCTGTCACAGTACTGCCAATCACCGGTTTGGTTCCCTCCCCTACCGGAATAGAATCCCTCTTTTGCGTCTGTCACTAACGCCCAGTAGGTTACAGGTTTGAAGCACGTCACAGTCATTCAATCATTGAATCCTACTCAGAATACCACAGACAAGGTTTAGACCTTCCGGATTCTCTTGAATGCTGCCATCAGGTCCTGCCTATACCACGAAGATTCCGATTAAAGAACCTAAGAGATAACTACTCAATCTAAGATAGAACAGAGGTGGTTGTCAGGCACATGTTCATGGTTGAGAATGATGATGATTGTCACGGATCATCACATTCATCCGGATTAAGAACAAGTGTTATCTTAGAATGGAAGCAAGCATGATTGAATAAGAAACAGTAGTAATTGCATTAATCCATCAAGACACAGCAGAGCTCCTCACCCCCAACCATGGGGTTTAGAGACTCATACTGTGGAAAGAAACGTGTAAAAATGTTATGAGGTCATAAGGTACGGATACAATGTCAAAAGATCCTATTAATAGTAAAACTAGTGTCCTAAGGTTTACAGAAATGAATAAATGACAGAAAAATCCACTTCCGGGCCCACTTGGTGTGTGCTTGGGCTGAGCAATGAAGGAATTTTGTGTAGAGACCTTTTCTGGAGTTAAACGCCAGCTTCCATGCCAGTTTGGGCGTTTAACTCCAAATTTTATGCCAGTTCCGGCGTTTAACGCTGGAATTTCTGTAGGTGACTTTGAGCGCCGGTTTGGGCCATCAAATCTTGGGCAAAGTATGGACTATTATATATTGCTGGAAAGCCCAGGATGTCTACTTTCCAATTCCGTTGAGAGCGCGCCAATTGGGCTTCTGTAGCTCCAGAAAATCTACTTCGAGTGCAGGGAGGTCAGAATCCAACAGCATCTGCAGTCCTTTTCAGTCTCTGGATCAGATTTTTGCTCAGAACCCTCAATTTCAGCCAGAAAATACCTGAAATCACAGAAAAACACACAAACTCATAGTAAAGTCCAGAAAAGTAAATTTTAATTAAAAACTAATAAAAATGTACTAAAAACTAACTAAAAGATACCAAAAACATACTAAAAACAATGCCAAAAAGCATACAAATTATCCGCTCATCAGTCCACAGATCCTGAGGTGAAAAGAAATACCATTCCTTCTCCCTATAGGCATGTAACATGCCTTCATGCATCATTCTGGCGTTCAAACGCTCATATGTGCACGTTCTGGGCGTTAAACGCCCATGTGATGCTTGTTTCTGGCGTTGAACGCCAGTTTCAAGCTTGTTTCTGGCGTTCAGCGCCAGATTGTCCTCTGTGTGCGCATTCTGGCGTTAAACGCTAGGATGTAGCTTGTTTTGGGCGTTCAGCGCCAGAAAGATGCTCTGTTCTGGCGTTGAACGCCAGCCAGATGCTCCTTCTGGGCGCTGAACGCCGGCCCGTGCGTCCTCTAGGGTGAAAAAATTTTTTTCTTCTGTTTTTGACTCTGTTTTTAAGTTTTTTTTTGATTTTTTTCGTGACTCCTCATGATCATGTACCTAATTCAACACAAAAATAACACCAAAACAAAATAAAATAAAATTAGATAAATAAAATTGGGTTGCCTCCCAACAAGCGCTTCTTTTAGTGTCAATAGCTTGACAGTGGCTCTCATTGAGCCACAAGGTGATCAGATCAACTTAAGTGTGGTATTCCCAACACCAAACTTAGAGTTTGGATATGGGGTTTGAACACCAAACTTAGAGTTTGGTTGTGGCCTCACAACACCAAACTTAGAGTTTGACTGTGTGGGCTCTTCTTGACTCTGAACTGAGAGAAGCTCTTCATGCTTACTCTCTTTTGTCACAGAGGGATGGTTTTGTGCCTGAAACACAAGGTAGTCCCCATTCAATTGAAGGACTAACTCACCTCTGTTGACATCTATCACAGCTCCTGCTGTGGCTAGGAAAGGTCTTCCTAGGATGATGCATTCATCCTCTTCCTTCCTAGTGTCTAGGATTATGAAATCAGTGGGGATGTAAAGGCCTTCAACCTTTACTAGCACGTCCTCCACTATTCCATAAGCTTGTCTTATAGACTTGTCTGCCAATTGTAATGAGAACAAGGCAGGTTGTACCTCAATGATCCCCAGCTTCTCCATTACAGAGAGTGGCATAAGATTTATCCCTGACCCCAGATCACATAGAGCTTTTTCAAGGCTCATGGTGCCAATGGTGCAAGGTATTACGAATTTGCCAGGATCTTGTTTCTTTTGAGGTAGAGTCCTCTGAATCCAAGTATCTAGTTCACTAATGAGCAAGGGAGGTTCACTTTCCCAAGTCTCATTACCAAACAGCTTGTCATTCAGTTTCATGATAGCTCCTAAGTATTGAGCAACTTGCTCTTCAGTCACATCTTCATCCTCTTCAGAGGATGAATATTCTTCAGAGCTCATGAATGGCAGAAGGAGATTTAAAGGAATCTCTATGGTCTCTAGATGAGCCTCATATTCCTCAGGATCCTTAATAGGAAACTCCTTCTTGATTGAGGAACGTCCCAGGAGGTCTTCCTCACTGGGATTTTCGTCCTCTTCCTCCTTGGTGCATTCGGCCACTTTGATTAAATCAATGGCCTTGCACTCTCCTTTTGGATTTTCTTCTGTATTACTTGGGACAGTACTGGGAGGAGTGTCAATGACTTTCTTACTCAGCTGGCCCACTTGTGCCTCCAAGTTTCTAATGGAGGATCTTGTTTCATTCATGAAACTAAAAGTGGCCTTTGACAGATCAGAGACTATATTGGCTAAATTAGAATTGTTTTGTTCAGAATTCTCTGTCTGTTGCTGAGAAGATGATGGATATGGCTTACTATTATTCAGCCTGTTGCGTCCACCATTGTTAAAACCTTGTTGAGGTTTTTGTTGATCCTTCCATGAGAAATTTGGATGATTTCTCCATGATGAGTTATAGGTGTTTCCATAAGGTTCACCTAAGTAATTAACCTCTGCCATGGCAGGGTTCTCAGGATCATAAGCTTCTTCAGAAGCTGCCTCTCTAGTACTGTTGGATGCATGTTGCAATCCATTCAGATTTTGAGAGATCATGTTGACCTGTTGAGTCAACACTTTGTTCTGAGCCAATATGGCATTCAGAGCATCAATTTCAAGAACTCCTTTCTTCTGAGGTACCCCATTATTCACGGAATTCCTCTCAGAGGTGTACATAAACTGGTTGTTTGCAACCATGTCAATGAGTTCTTGAGCCTCTTCAGGCGTTTTCTTCAGGTGAATAGATCCACCTGCAGAATGGTCTAATGACATTTTCGAAAATTCAGAGAGACCATAATAGAATATATCTAATATGGTCCATTCTGAGAACATGTCAGATGGACATCTCTTGGTCAGCTGCTTGTATCTTTCCCAAGCTTCATAGAGGGATTCACCATCTTTTTGTTTGAAGGTTTGAACATCCACTCTCAGCTTGCTCAGCTTTTGAGGAGGAAAGAACTTATCTAAGAATGCAGTGACAAGCTTATCCCATGAGTCCAGGCTATCCTTGGGTTGTGAATCCAACCATACTCTAGCTCTGTCTCTTACAGCAAAAGGGAAAAGCAAGAGTCTGTAGACTTCAGGATTAACTCCATTTGTCTTTACAGTGTCACAGATCTGCAGGAACTCAGTTAAAAACTGGTAAGGATCTTCAGATGGAAGTCCATAAAACTTGCAGTTTTGTTGCATTAAAGCAACTAGTTGAGGCTTAAGCTCAAAGTTATTGGCTCCAATGGCAGGAATGGAGATGCTTCTTCCATCAAACTTGGACGTTGGCTTTGTGAAGTCTCCAAGCATTCTCCTTGCATTATTATTATTGTTATTTTCTTCTGCCATCTCTTTCTCTTGTTCGAAAATTTCTGAAAGGTTGTTTCTCTTAAAGATGTTTTTGGATTGTTGTAATTTAGCTTCTTTTAATTTTCTCTTCAGAGTCCTTTCAGGTTCTGGATCAATTTCAACAAGAGTGCCTTTATCCCTGTTCCTGCTCATATGAAAGAGAAGAAAACAAGAAAAGGAGAGGAATCCTCTATGTCACAGTATAGAGATTCCTTTATGTTAGTAAAAAAAGAAAGGGGGTAGAAGAATGGAGAAGGGGGTTCGGATTTTAGATGAAGAGAGGTGGAGAGAAGTGTTAGTAATTAAATAATTAAATAGAAGAAGAAAAAAAGAAAGAGAATTTCAAAAATAATTTTAAAAAGGGGTTAGTGATTTTCGAAAATTAGAGATAAATGTAATTAAAATTAAAATTTAAAACAAAAAGAATTTTTTTGAAAAAGAGAGGGAGAATTTTCGAAAATAGAAGAGGGAGAAGTAGTTAGGTGGTTTTGAAAAAGATAAGAAACAAACACAAAGTTAGTTAGTTGATTGAAAAAGATTTGAAATCAAAAGTTTAAAAGATAAGAAGATAGGGAGTTAGATAAGATATTTTGAAATCAAATTTTGAAAAATATAAAATTTTGAAAAGGATCAAATAAAAGATAAAAAGATTCAATTCAAAAATTTTGAAATTATTTACTTCACTAACAAGAAACTACAAGATAAGATTCTAGAACTTAAAGATTGAACCTTTCTTAACAAGAAAGTGACAAACTTCAAATTTTTGAACCAATCACATTAATTATTAGTGAATTTTCGAAAATTACATATAAAGATAAGAAAAAGATTTTGAAAATAATTTGAAAAAGATTTTTGAAATTTTCGAAAATAATAAAAAATGAAAAAGATATGATTTTTGAAAAAAGATTTTAAAAAGATAAGATTTTTAAAATTGAAATTTTGACTTGACTTGTAAGAAACAACTAATTTTGAAAATTTTTGACCAAGTCAACCCAAAATTTCGAAAATTTGGAGGGAAATAAGGAGAAGATATTTTTGATTTTTAAATTTTTAAAGAAAAACACAAAAATGACCCAAAACATGAAAATTTTGGATCAAGACACAAGATGCATGCAAGAATGCAATGAATGTCAAGATGAACACCAAGAACACTTTGAAGATCATGATGAACATCAAGAACATATTTTTGAAAAATTTTTGATGCAAAGAAAACATGCAAGACACCAAACTTAGAAATTTTTAATGCATGGAAAATATGAATGCAAAAATGCACATGAAAAACAAGAAAAGACATAAAACAAGAAATCATCAAGATCAAACAAGAGGACTTATCAAGAACAACTTGAAGATCATGAAGAACACTATGAATGTATGAGATTTTCAAAAAATGCAAGAAAAATTTTTAAAAAAGATTTTGAAAAAGATTTTGAAAAGAAAATTACCTAATCTGAGCAACAAGATGAACCGTCAGTTGTCCATACTCGAACAATCCCCGGCAACGGCGCCAAAAACTTGGTGGACGGAATTGTGATTCCTATTTTGTGCCTTTTGGCATCATTGTGAAATTATTCCTTTTAGAAATTGACCTTCTTCACAACTCCGTTCAACTAACCAGCAAGTGTACTGGGTCGTCCAAGTAATAACCTTACGTGAGTAAGGGTCGAATCCACAGAGATTGTTAGTATGAAGCAAGCTATGGTCACCTTGTAAATCTCAGTTAGGCGGATTAAATATTGATTTATGGGTTTCGAAAATAGAAATAAGAAAATAAATAATAAAAAGGATAGAAATACTTATGTATATTCATTGGTAGGAATTTCAGATAAGCGGAATGGAGATGCTGTAGAGCTCTCGGACGCCTGCTCTCCTATTCCTTCTACTCAATCCTTCTTACTCCTTTCCATGGCAAGCTGTATGTAGGGCATCACCGTTGTCAGTGGCTACATCCCATCCTCGCAGTGAAAGCTAATGCTCACGCACTCTGTCACAGTACGGCCAATCACCGGTTGGTTCCCTCCCCTACTGGAATAGAATCCATTGATTCTTTTGCGTTGTCACTACGCCCAGCAGGTTACAAGTTTGAAGCACGTCACAGTCATTCAATCCCAGAATCCTACTCGGAATACCATAGACAAGGTTTAGACTTTCCGGATCCTCATGAATGCCGCCATCTATCTAACTTATACCACGAAGATTCTGTTGGGGAATCTAAGAGATACACATTCAAGCTTGTGTTGCATGTAGAACGGAAGTGGTTGTCAATCACGCACGCTCATAAGTGAGAATAATAATGAGGGTTATCTAACTCATCACATTCATCATGTTCTTGGGTACGAATGAATATCTTGGAATAAGAATAAGAGAGAAATTGAATAAAAGAAAATAGAACTTCGTTAATCTTTGAGGTACAACAGAGCTCCACACCCTTAATCTATGGTGTGCAGAAACTCCACCGTTGAAAATACATAAGCATAAGGTTCAGGCATGGCCGAATGGCCAGCCCTCTCCATGATCAAGTGACCGAATGAATAAAGAGTTTAAAGTGGTCAAAAGATGACTAATACAATAGTTAAATGTTCTATTTATAATAAACTAGCTCCTAGGGTTTACATGAGTAAGTAATTGATGCATAAATCCACTTCCGGGGCCCACTTGGTGTATGTTTGGGCTGAGCCTGATCAATCCACGAGCTGAGGCTTCTCTTGGAGTTGAACTCCGAGTTATGACGTGTTTTGGGCGTTCAACTCCGGATCATGACGTTTTTCTGGCGTTTAACTCCAGACAGCAGCATGAACTTGGCGTTTAACGCCAAGTTACGTCGTCATTCTTCGAATAAAGCATGCACTATTATATATTGCTGGAAAGCCCTGGATGTCTACTTTCCAACGCCGTTGAGAGCGCACCATTTGGAGTTCTGTAGCTCCAGAAAATCCATTTCGAGTGCAGGGAGGTCAGAATCCAACAGCATCAGCAGTCCTTTTGTCAGCCTTTTTCAGAGTTTTGCTCAAATCCCTCAATTTCAGTCAGAATTTACCTAAAATCACAGAAAAACACACAAACTCATAGTAAAGTCCTGAAATGTGAATTTAACATAAAAACTAATGAAAACATCCCTAAAAGTAGCTTAAACTTACTAAAAACTTCCTAAAAACAATGCCAAAAAGCGTATAAATTATCCGCTCATCAGTAAACAAACAGCGAATATGCACAAACGGAGCACTTATCAGGCCTAGAATCCTCTATCCAGTCCTAGCTACCTAACAGCAATTATTTCTATATATCCTAACATGCAACATTTCAATTCTAACTAACTAACAGAAAACTAACAGAAATGAAAGATTAATAGAAAGAAGAGTTGGAGCAAGAACCTGGAAGCTGAGCGGAATCAAAAATGGGTAGGCAGGGTAGAAATAGAGAGATTAGCCGCCTCAGACAGTGGCGGCGGAGGTTCACGGCGGCGTAGGTGTGCCGGCAGTTATGGCGGGTGGAGAAAGTTGAGAGACTGAGTGAAGGGAAGATGGCAATGGTGAGAGAAGGAAAGTGAGAGGAGAATGAGAAATGGGGGAAGAGGGGGAGGGGCCGCTGAGTGCTTGTCGCCGGCGGTGATGATGGAGTGGCGGAGGTGGCGTTCGAGCAGAGGTGAGAGTAAGAGACAGGGGCGGAATGGGTAAGTGAGTGAGAGATAGAGCGAAGGGGGTTGGCCGTGTGGTGGTGGTGGCCGGCGGAGCAGAGGCTGAGCGGAGGTTGGAGGAGGGAAGAGGAAGAAGGTGATGGGGGAAGAAGAAGAGGGAGTGCGCGACTGCGCAATGCTCTTCGCGCATTAGGGTTATCCTATTTTTGAATCGACGCGAGCGCGCACCTTGCGCTCCGCATACATTGGTGAGAGTAGGTACCTACGCATGCGCGTACAATGCGCTCAAGCGTGGATGGGGAAACTATATAGCGGCGCGTACGTGGATAGTGTGCGCACGCGTACATCGAGTTGGGCTGGAGGCTTAGAGTGGGCTCAGCGTGCGCCCAACTCTCTGGACAAGGGCCTGGAATGATGGCATCAGCTAGGGCGCGTGCGCGGCAAGTGCGCGTCCGCGTACATTGGTAGCTTATCATAAGGCGCGCTAGCGCGATGCATGCGCTCGCGTCTGTTCCTCCATTTTGCATATGGGCGCGCGCGCGTCGAGTGCGCATCCGCGTGAGTTAAGTTGGGGTAGGGGCTTAAAATTGGCCCAGGTCCAGCGCAACTCTCTGGTGATTGGCGCAAGATTTTGTAGCAGTAGATTGACGCAGACGCGGCAGGTGCGCGTCCGCGTGCACTTCCTTATTCTTGTGATCGGCGCGCACACACGTAGTGCGCGTCAACGTGGATTGCATTGGGCTCAGGGCATAATATTTGCCCAAAAGAGGCCCAACTCTCTGGAACGTGGGTGTTGGTGCATCCGCTCATGGACGCGTGCGCGTACAGCGTGCGCGGGCGTCCACCCCCTTTTTTTATTGCTCTTTAAGCAGAAAAAGTGTGCTCAGGTGCTCCCTATACTGCTCACAACTCTTTATTCAATCAACCATCATACAATTCTCAAAAAATGCAATTTGTTATTATTCATCTACTACTAAACACAACATTCATGTGACTAAGCTAACAATTAAGTTGTACAAACAGATTTTCATGAAACATCTACCTACAATGGCAACTCAAATCACTTATTAAGCACAGTTAAAATAGAATGGAAAGAGTTTACCATGGTGGGGTGTCTCCCACCTAGCACTTTTATTTTAAGTCCTTAAGTTGGACATGTTGAGAGACTTATTATTATGGTGGCTTGTGCTTGTACTCATCCTTGAATCTCCAAGGATCTTTGCTTCTCAATTGGTTGACAGAATTTCCAACCGTCTTCACCAAGCTTGGGCAAAGTTCTACCCAAGATATGAGTCCCCATAGTTGGTCTTCACATAGCGAACCGGGATCCCATATCTTGTTTTCGCACCCGTCTTCGATTCGGTCTTCATACTCTTTCTTTCCGGGTGGTTGACATATAGAATTCTCTTTAACATACCAAGCCTTCCGTCGAGACCCTTGTAAAGTGGCATTCTTCCAATCATTGTTCCTATACTTTGAAGCTTTGACCTTAATGAGCCTAATTCCTAACTTGCAGCCACTACACAACTCATTCTTGCTTTTAATTCCACAAAGAGCTCTAAGTTGTCCATCCGTTTCAATCAAACCATATTCAAGCGAGAAAGTAAAGCTTATGGATAATAATTTTACCCACTTGAATGTTGTGTTGGATGGTGACTCGGGAAGGGAGACTTCCCCACACTTGGTCAATGCAAGGTTGATTTCCTTGTGCTCTTCTTTGTGTATTTCCACCTCTTGACAAATTTCTTCACTTTCAACCTTTTCCCTTTTATCACTTGACTTGGTGTTGTCTTCAAGAACTTCGGTTTCTTGCCTAGTGGGAGGTGATTCAATTTTGGATATGAATTCATTGATGAGTAAATCCATGTCTTGATCAACCTCTTCATATTCTTCAATTTCAATATACACCATGCCAACTTTTTCCTCTTGGTAGCCCTCTTTCAATTCACTCTCTTTTTCGTTGCTCACCAAGGGTATGGGAGGTTGTGCACATTCTTTTATAAATTTGACTTCATGTCCAATGGGAGAGGATTCGATTGTAAATAGAAATTCATCCATGATTGAATCCATCTCTTGATAAACCTCTTCCAAGTCTCCAACAATGATATGCCTTGGAGGTTGCGCACCCTCTTTAACATCAATATCAAGCTTCTTGGAAGAGTGCTCCATGATGCTACATTCCCATGGACTTTCAACATCTCCTAAATCTTCAACCACTTCTCCCTTTTCTTCAACGATCATAAGCTCCTCCAAATGTTCTAACACAAAATTTGATTCCTCCTTCTCCACCGAATTTTCCAATTTCTCCTTCATGCTTTGCTCTTCTTTTGACTTTTCACATGTGGTCACGGAAGTACCTTGAGTATTCAAGCATTGGTGGGCTAAAGTATGCACCACCTTGGTCAAATTGGTCACAAACTCAAGTGTATCCCACTTCATGGCTTCTTGTCCTTGAAGTAACAAAGTGAGAGGATCGTCCATTGGGGTTTGGGGTGAGTAGGAAGGTTCATTATTTTGGAGAGAGGGTTCATAGTAGGAAGGTGGTTCTTGGGAGTAATCTTGATAGGGTTGTAGTGGTTCTAAAGGTTCTTGCTCATAATGATCATAAGAGTATGGCATGGATGATTGGTGATATGGTAAATATGGATCATAGGGCGGTGTTTGGTAATGAAAGGCTTGTGAGAATGGTTGAGGTTCATGTTGAGGATGAGATTCATAGGCATATGGTGGTGGTTCTTGAAAGTCACAAGGAGATTCACTATAGCCATTGGATTGATATGCATCATGGAATGGCTCTTCTTCATAGTGCATTGGTGGAGGTTGTTGCCATGAAGATTGATCATATGCATATGGCTCTTCCCACCTTTGATTATCCCATTCTTGATACACATTCTCATTAAAGCCCTCATCACCTACAACATAATTAGAACCAAACTCATAGCCAAAGTGAGAATTCATAATGGAAAAATAAAATAAAACTAACAAAAATTAAGAAAGAAACAAAAGATAAACCTATTCACACTATTCACATATGTACAATAACCAATAACATAACACCATTGCACATCCCCGGCAATGGCGCCATTTTGATGATTGGATTTTTGACGGTTTAGAATTTCACTAATGAAATCTCGTTGTAAAGTATAGTTTCTAAACCAAACAATAATCCTTTCATACAAAAAGTTGTTTGTCACCAGTACAAACCCCTAAAATTTATAAACCGAAGTATTGGACCTCGGGTCGTTCTCCCTAGGATTTACAATAAAGTGTTTTGTTATTGGTTGTGAGTTATTTTGGGGTTTTGATATGAAGCATGAAAGATAAATGGCAAGAAAGTAAACTAAGGCCCAAAAAGGTCTTGGCAAGGGTTGGTAGTCAAGGATCTCTATCCTAGTCACTAACCACAATATGAGAATTGGCAAGGATTAATCTCACTAAATCATCCTCTAACTAATAGTAAAGGAAAGTCAAATGAGCTATATCAATCATAGTTCATAAGTCCTAACTCTCCACTAATTCAATTAGTGAGAACTAGAGTCAATGGCTTCCAATCATCAATTACTTGGGCATTAGTAACTCAAGAGGTCCTAAATTACCTTTCCAAGCCATGAGTATAAAATTCTACTCTAAAATCCAACCAAGCATTTCATCAAACACTTGGAAGGCACAAAAGAAAAGCATAGTAAATTGACAACAAGAATGAATTCTAACTACAATTGAATACAAAGAATTAACAACAACAATCAGGGAAATCACAATTATCATGAATTACCTCAAATTGCATTATTGAAAGAAAACAAAGGAACAACAATCTATCCAAAACAAGATGAAGAATTACAATTATTAAAGCACATAACTAGAAAGAGGAAGGGGAGAAGATTAAGATTTGATAAAGGAGAAGTGAATTAAAACATGAATTAATCCTAGATCTAAGAAGAGAGATTAACCTAAACCTAATCCTAATTCTAGTGAGAAGTGAGAGCTTCTCTCTCCAAACTCACTCTAACTAATCCTAATTGTGCTATATGGTAGAATGATCATTATTCTCCCCCTTCCCCTTTATCCTTTATCCTTTTATTCCTTTCTAGCAGTAATTGGCGCCAAAATGGGTTCAGAAAAACCCTCCAAATCGCCAGGCACGTGTTCCTTTAATGAAGTCATGTGCGGGCTTCGACGCGTGCGCGCACAGTGCGCGTGCGCGTCCCTGGCCGATTCTGCAATATGCGCGCGGGCGCCTTGTGCGCGTGCGTGTGCTTGGCCAAGATCAATTCTTTGCCTTTTGTGCTTCTTTCCACATGCATGCTTCCTTCCTTGCTCCTTTGATCCATGGCTAGCCTATTTCAACCTGAGATTACTAGCAAACACATCAAGGCATCTTATGGAATCAAAGAGGAATTAGAATTCATCAAAACAAGGCTTAAAAGGCATGTTTTTACACTTAGGCACAAATACGGGAGAAATTACAAAATCATGCTAATTCATAGGTTAAATGCGAGAAAAGGTTATCAAAATACTCTAAATTTAATACAAGATAAACCCTAAAAATGGGGTTTATCAGCCATTGATGTGATTAATATGGCCGAATGCACAAGAGAGGAGAAGGACGAAAATCCTAGTGAGGAAGACCTCCTGGGACGTCTCTCAAGCAAGAAGGAGTTTCCTATTAAGGATCCAAAGGAACCTGAGGCTCATATAGAGACCATAGAGATTCCATTAAATCTCCTTCTGCCATTCATGAGCTCTAAAGACTATTCTTCCTCTGAAGAGGATGAAGATGTGACTGGAGAGCAAGTTGCTCAATATTTAGGAGCTATCATGAAGCTGAATGCCAAGTTGTTTGGTAATGAGACTTGGAAAAGTGAACCTCCCTTGCTCATTAATGAACTAGTTACCTGGATTCAGCAAATTTTACCTCAAAAGAGACAAGATCCTGGAAAGTTCTTAATACCTTGTACCATAGGCACCATGACCATTGAAAAAGCTCTATGTGATCTGGGGTCAAGGATAAATCTTATGCCACTCTCTGTAATGGAGAAGCTGGGGATCATTGAGGTACAACCTGCCTTGTTCTCATTACAATTGGTAGACAAGTCATTAAGACAAGCTTATGGAGTAGTAGAGGACGTGTTAGTAAAGGTTGAAGGCCTTTACATCCCTGCTGATTTCATAATCTTAGACACTAGGAAGGAAGAGGATGAGTGTATCATCCTTGGAAGACCTTTCCTAGCCACAGCAGGAGCTGTGACAGATGTCAACAGAGGTGAATTAGTCATTCAATTAAATGGAGACTACCTTGTGTTTAAGGCACATGGCCATCCCTCTGTGACAAAAGAGAGTAAGCATGAAGAGCTTCTCTCAGTTCAGAGTCAAGAAGAGCCTCCAAAGTCAAACTCTAAGTTTGGTGTTGGGAGGCCACAACCAAACTTTAAGTTTGGTGTTTGATGACAAGTCATCTTAGCCTAGTTTCACTAGTCTTTTTCTTTTGTTTTCACTTGAATTATGCACTTTCTTGAGCCATAAGCAAGCCAATTGGGTAGATTTTCATGCTTCCTTTGATTGAATCAACCATATGTGAATTAATGCAAATTCATGAGGTTTGATGACATAATTGGTGCATATTAGAATAGAATGAACATCCCATGATTTTGAGCATAGCTTTGATGTGTTTGGTTGATTTATGATAGGTGAAGAAAGCTTGAAAAAGGGTTGAAGCAAGAAGGAATGGCTAGAAGCAAAGAGGGAGCAATGAAACAAGTGAAATTGAACCAAGAAACATAAAGTTGGAGTTGAAGTTAGCCCTCAAACTTTGGCACAAACTTTTGGTGCAAAGTTAGCCTCAAAGTTAGCCCCCTAACTTGAAGGCTAACTTGAGAAAGTTGAAATTTCTTCCCAGGGTGGCCAAAGTTTGCGCCAACGTTAGCCCCCAAACTTGGAGGCTAACGTTGGCATGAGAAATTATGCTCCAGGGTGGCCAAAGTTTGCGCCAACGTTAGCCCCCAAACTTGGAGGCTAACGTTGGCATGTTAATTCCTCCCAGGGGCTGGCCAAAGTTTGCGCCAACGTTAGCCCCCAAACTTGGAGGCTAACGTTGGCGACATTTATGCATAAGGAAGGGCCAAAGTTGGCGCTGAAGTTAGCCCCCTAACTTTGGCACCAACTTTGGCATCAGAAAAATGGGTTTGCTGATATAAAAAGTTGGCCTTAAAGTTAGCCCCCTAACTTCAACTCAAACTTTGAATCCAACTTTGCAAAACTCAAATCCGGTTCACATGGTTCACTTGGGTTTCTCTCCAAACTTCAAGAGCAATTAACCAAGGCCTCTTTCAACCCAATTCCACCAAGAGCAAGGGCCCAACTCAAGGCTTGAAGATCAATTGAAGAAAGTGTATAAATAGGCTAGAATTCAAGTTAATCGGGGAGTTCCCTTTTTAGAATTTTTCATAGAGCTTTCCTTTGATTTTAGTTACAGAGAGTGATCTTTAGTTTCTTAGTTTGGGGAAGGAGAATTCCATTCTCTTCCTCTTAGTTTTATTGCTTTTAATTTCAATTACAATTGTCTTGGATCTTGGGTTGGAGAATTGAAGGAATTCTGTTTCAATCTCATCCTTGGATCTCTTTTTACGGCTTAATTGAATTTAGTTCTCTGTTAATTGTTCTTCTTCTATTTTCTTTGCAATTTACAATTCTTTTACTATTGTTCTTGTTGGATCTAGGAAGGCATTGAGATCTAGACTTGGTTTTCTAGTCTCTGGGTCCTGAGATCTAATTTTCCCATTTCAATTCTCTGTTCCTTGCTTCACTTGTTCATTTACTTTCCTGTTTTAAATCCGATCCAACCCCAATTCCAATTTACTCTTCTGTTTGATGCAATTCAACTTCTCTTTGTTTAATTCCTGCAAATCCAAGTCCCAATCCCCTTTACATTTCAAGTCATTTACATTTCTTGCCATTTAAGATTCTTGCAATTTACATTTCTTGCTCTTTAAGTTTCTACCATTTAATTTCTTGTTTCTTAAGATTCAGCACTTTAAATTTTGTTATCTTTAAATTCATGCCAATTTCCCATTCCCTTTACTTTCAATGCAATTTAAATTCTGCAAATCACCAATCAATCAACCAAATCTTGATTCGCTTGACTAATTCAACCACTAAGCTAAAATTGCTCAATCCTTCAATCCTTGTGGGATCGACCTCACACCCGTGAGTTTTTATTACTTGATGCGACCCGGTGCACTTGCCGGTTAGATTGGTGTTGTTTTGGGGAGAGATTCTTGTCTCCACCAAAATAATCCCATCAAGTTTTTGGCGCCGTTGCCGGGGATTGATTAGATTGACAATGATTAAGTGAGGTGGTAATTTAGATCAAGCACTTTTTCTTAATTTTGATTAACCCACTAACTGTTTGATTTTTTGCTTAAACTAACTAAAACTTCAATTTAGCAGTAAATTGAAACATCACTGGGTTGTGAATTCCTTTGGTTATGCTTGTATGTCAGGTACAAGAAGAAGCACACTAAATCTCCATGAACAAGATGAAAGAACTCTCAGAAGGCTAAGAAGAGCTGAAAGAGGGAAGAATATTGTTGGAGAAGAGGAATCCGAAGAAGAATTTCAAGATATGGAGGAACATTCAACTAATCTACCAGGTGGAGCAGACAACAACAATGGCAACCCACCTCAGAGGAGAGTTTTGGCTTCCTATACCTTTGCTAATCTTAGACATTGTGGAAGCAGCATCTTGGCTCCAAATGTTAATGCAAACAATTTTGAACTTAAGCCACAACTCATCACTTTGGTTCAGAATAATTGCTCATTTGGTGGAGGATCACTTGAAGACCCACATCAACACTTATCTACCTTCTTGAGGATATGTAACACTGTCAAAACTAATGGAGTGCCTCCTGACAGTTACAAACTGATGCTATTCCCATTTTCTCTCAGGGATAAGGCCACTCAATGGTTGGAATCGTTTCCAAGGGACAGCATTAACAACTGGGATGATTTGGTAACCAAGTTCTTCGCCAAGTTTTATCCACCACAGAGGGTTATAAGGTTGAAGGCCGAGGTACAAACATTCACACAAATGGAGACTGAGCCCATCTATGAGGCATGGGAGAGGTACAAGGCTCTAGTCAGAAAATGCCCCCCTACTATGTTTAATGAATGGGAGAAGCTGCAAAACTTCTATGAAGGCTTAACACTGAAGTCCCAGGAATCTTTAGATCACTCAGCTGGAGGTTCCTTGCAACTCATGAAAACTGCAGAGGAGGCCCAAGAACTCATTGACATGGTGGCCAACAACCAATATTTCTTTGCTCATCAAAGAAACCGCCAACCATCACAAAGAAGAGGAGTAATGGAGCTAGAAGGAGTGGATTCAATCCTAGCTCAAAACAAACTCATGCAGCAGCAAATCCAACAACAATTTGAGCAAATGACCAAGAAGATTGATAGCCTCCAAGTTGCGGCAGTGAGCACTAGCCAACCATCAACCACATGGGGGCAAAATGAAGAAGTTCAAGAAGAGCAACAGCAAGAACAAGTCCAGTACATGCATTCTAATCCAAATGAGTTCTATGGTGATACTTACAACCCCTCATGGAAGAATCATCCCAACCTCAGATGGGGAGACACTCACAACCAAAACCAACAGCCATGGCAGAGGAACTCAAACCAAAACAACCCAAGAAACAACCAAAATTACAACCAGCATCAAACCAACCAAAACACCTACAGAAAACCTCAAAACAACTACCCCAATCTCAACCAGTACCAACCCAATAACCAACCCATTAACCAAAATGCCCACCATCCACCACCTACAACTCACAACCCCCCACAAGCACCACCTGAATCCCAAAGACTCACAAACCTGGAGACCTTGATGGACAAAATGATGAAATATCAAGAAATGGCAACCAAAAACCAAGAAGCATCAATAAAAAGCTTAGAGAGGCAGATCGGGCAAATTTCCAAGCAAATCTCTATTGAGAGACCTTCAAGCTCACTGCCCAGCGACACAATCCCAAATCCCAAGGAGGAATGCAAGGCAATACAATTGAGGAGTGGAAGAACATTGATGAGCAATAATGACACTACAAAGAAGCAAGCAGAGAGCATCAAAGAACCAACAGAGGATGAGAAGCAAACAAAAGCAGATCAAGCTAAGGAGCAAGTTGTGGTGCCAAACAAAAGCACTGAGAAACTCAAAGAGCAGGACAACCAATCACATAGCTCAAGGGAAATGACTCAGGAACAGCAGCAAATAGGAAAAAGCATCACACCTCCAATGCCATATCCTCAGAGATTCAACAAAGAGGTTAAGGACCAACATTTCCACAAATTCCTTGAAACCTTCAAGAAGCTGGAAATCAATATCCCCTTGGCGGAAGCACTTGAACAAATGCCTCTGTATGCCAAATTTTTAAAGGAGCTTATCAACAAGAAAAGAAGATGGGATGAGCAAGAAACCATAGCGATCACTGAGGAATGCAGGGCCTTGATTCAAAAGGGGCTTCCGCCCAAGCTTGAGGACCCAGGGAGCTTCCTGTTGCCATGTACCATTGGGGAATTGACCATCACTAAAGCAATGTGTGATCTCGGAGCAAGTATTAACTTAATACCATCCTCCCTGGTGAAAAAGCTGCACATAAAGGAAATCAAACCAGTGCAAATGTCTCTGGAGCTGGTAGATAAGTCAATAGTGCACCCTAGGGGTGTAGTTGAAAATCTGTTGGTTAAGGTGGATAGTTTCATATATCCTGCTGACTTTGTGGTCCTTGAGTCAGACGAGGATGATGGTGACTCTGTTATACTAGGAAGGCCATTCTTGGCCACTGCTAGAGCCATCATAGACATAGAGAAAGGGGAGTTGACTCTCAGGATGCATGATCAGAGTGTCACTCTAAAAGGCTTACCAGAGGCACAGTTTAGTGAAAAGAAGAAAGACTATATGGAAATTGATAAGGGAGGATCACAGCTGAAGGAAGAACATGACAATGAAAGCAACACCCCAAAGCCAAGGATTTTGCAAACTAATGAAGAAGCCCAAGAAGATATTGGAATATTAACCACTGAGAAGAGAGATCCCCAAGAGAAGCCCATGGCCAGAAAAGAAAGACCAACAACAGGAAAGATGAAACACAGAAACAAAACAAAAAGAGGTTGGAAGAACAGGAGGATTCCAACAGAAGGGCTTTCCAAAGGTGACAAAGTGCAGCTGATATATCAACAGCTCGGGTCAAATCAACAAACTGAGGACTACTACATTGTCAGCCACATACTCTCATTGGAGCATGCTGAAATTGAACACCAGAAAACAAAGAAGAGAATCACAGTCAGGGGAGACAAATTGAGGCTCTACAAGCACCAACCACCATAAAAGAAAGCCTCAATGTCAAGCTAATGACAATAAAAGAGCGCTTGTTGGGAGGCAACCCAACCGGAGGTAGTTTTCTTTTCATAGCTTTTTCAAATAAAAATGTTGAATAATTGACATGCATTGCAGGGAACTAAGTTTGGTGTTACACACCAAAAACAATTTAAGGAAGAAGGTAGGATTCTAAGTTTGGTGTTCCACCAAAACCTCATTCAGAAACACATTTTAACTGCATGCACATTGATTATTCAACCATGTAATTGCTTTTTAGTCCTTACTCTATAGCAATTAGCAAGAACATAAAAGTCTGCCCAGAGTCAAAATGTTAAATCAGAGGAAGTAGCAAGGAACTTGGCATCATGATTCAAAAAGGGGCACAACAGAAGGACGAACAAAAGAACTGCAAACCAATAGGTTGTATATACACTTAACCTTTGCTGTTGAGAAATGTTTTGTGTGTGTTCTGCTAAAATGTTCATTTAGTTTAAACAGAGTCAATTTCCTCTTGAAACAAGTAAGCTAGTTTAAGTTGGGCTTGTGTGTTTACTTTCACTTAACTAAGAGCATGTTCTGTCCCCTGCATCTTTAATTCAATAAAAGAAATGTGTGAATGTGAAGTGAGATAGTTCTCTGTTGGATAGAAGTTTGATAAAAGTAAGTGGTGGTATGTGTGTGATTGTATAAAAACTCACTATTAGTGAATAAGTGAACTAGAATGTCTCATTCTAAGTGTAGAGTGGCTTAATGTCTATGAATCTCAATAAGGAAGTCCTTGGTTCAAAAGAAAAACAAAAAGAAAGAAAGAAAAGAGATAGCCAAAAGATGGCAGAACCAAAGAAAACAAAAAGAAACAAAGCTGAACACCAATAGCTTGAACCTTAAAAATATATGCCTGTGGTGTCTGTGTGTTAGGATCTGCTTGGACTACTAAGCCCTTTGGAGTGCTTCAACACTCGGTGACTTGGATTAACTAATCCGGGATCATCAGCTGAAAATCCACTATCAAGAGCAACCTAATTACAAGGCATTTAGCAACCCAAAGAGGTGCTGGGCATCAATGTTTAAAAGAAAAGGTGAGCCAAGTGTCCATGGTGAATAATGTGTCAAGTATACAGAAAAGAAAATGAACTTGCTACACATGACACTCAAATAAAGCTTTGAACAAAGTAATAGCCAAGGATAAAGGAATAATGAGAGGTCATAGAAATAGGTTACTCGAAGCTTGAAGGAGACTTTCTAGGCCTAAGAGTCAATAAGAAGTGAGTATTGCATATCCATACAAAATCCCATGAACTACCAATAACTTTCTGCTAGCATGAACATCCTCTTCCATTTCATTCTTTCTTCTTAATAATTCATTTCTTGCTTGGGGACAAGTAAGCTTTAAGTTTGGTGTTGTGATGACAAGTCATCTTAGCCTAGTTTCACTAGTCTTTTTCTTTTGTTTTCACTTGAATTATGCACTTTCTTGAGCCATAAGCAAGCCAATTGGGTAGATTTTCATGCTTCCTTTGATTGAATCAACCATATGTGAATTAATGCAAATTCATGAGGTTTGATGACATAATTGGTGCATATTAGAATAGAATGAACATCCCATGATTTTGAGCATAGCTTTGATGTGTTTGGTTGATTTATGATAGGTGAAGAAAGCTTGAAAAAGGGTTGAAGCAAGAAGGAATGGCTAGAAGCAAAGAGGGAGCAATGAAACAAGTGAAATTGAACCAAGAAACATAAAGTTGGAGTTGAAGTTAGCCCTCAAACTTTGGCACAAACTTTTGGTGCAAAGTTAGCCTCAAAGTTAGCCCCCTAACTTGAAGGCTAACTTGAGAAAGTTGAAATTTCTTCCCAGGGTGGCCAAAGTTTGCGCCAACGTTAGCCCCCAAACTTGGAGGCTAACGTTGGCATGAGAAATTATGCTCCAGGGTGGCCAAAGTTTGCGCCAACGTTAGCCCCCAAACTTGGAGGCTAACGTTGGCATGTTAATTCCTCCCAGGGGCTGGCCAAAGTTTGCGCCAACGTTAGCCCCCAAACTTGGAGGCTAACGTTGGCGACATTTATGCATAAGGAAGGGCCAAAGTTGGCGCTGAAGTTAGCCCCCTAACTTTGGCACCAACTTTGGCATCAGAAAAATGGGTTTGCTGATATAAAAAGTTGGCCTTAAAGTTAGCCCCCTAACTTCAACTCAAACTTTGAATCCAACTTTGCAAAACTCAAATCCGGTTCACATGGTTCACTTGGGTTTCTCTCCAAACTTCAAGAGCAATTAACCAAGGCCTCTTTCAACCCAATTCCACCAAGAGCAAGGGCCCAACTCAAGGCTTGAAGATCAATTGAAGAAAGTGTATAAATAGGCTAGAATTCAAGTTAATCGGGGAGTTCCCTTTTTAGAATTTTTCATAGAGCTTTCCTTTGATTTTAGTTACAGAGAGTGATCTTTAGTTTCTTAGTTTGGGGAAGGAGAATTCCATTCTCTTCCTCTTAGTTTTATTGCTTTTAATTTCAATTACAATTGTCTTGGATCTTGGGTTGGAGAATTGAAGGAATTCTGTTTCAATCTCATCCTTGGATCTCTTTTTACGGCTTAATTGAATTTAGTTCTCTGTTAATTGTTCTTCTTCTATTTTCTTTGCAATTTACAATTCTTTTACTATTGTTCTTGTTGGATCTAGGAAGGCATTGAGATCTAGACTTGGTTTTCTAGTCTCTGGGTCCTGAGATCTAATTTTCCCATTTCAATTCTCTGTTCCTTGCTTCACTTGTTCATTTACTTTCCTGTTTTAAATCCGATCCAACCCCAATTCCAATTTACTCTTCTGTTTGATGCAATTCAACTTCTCTTTGTTTAATTCCTGCAAATCCAAGTCCCAATCCCCTTTACATTTCAAGTCATTTACATTTCTTGCCATTTAAGATTCTTGCAATTTACATTTCTTGCTCTTTAAGTTTCTACCATTTAATTTCTTGTTTCTTAAGATTCAGCACTTTAAATTTTGTTATCTTTAAATTCATGCCAATTTCCCATTCCCTTTACTTTCAATGCAATTTAAATTCTGCAAATCACCAATCAATCAACCAAATCTTGATTCGCTTGACTAATTCAACCACTAAGCTAAAATTGCTCAATCCTTCAATCCTTGTGGGATCGACCTCACACCCGTGAGTTTTTATTACTTGATGCGACCCGGTGCACTTGCCGGTTAGATTGGTGTTGTTTTGGGGAGAGATTCTTGTCTCCACCAAAATAATCCCATCAGTGTTAAGACCCCATATCCAAACTCTAAGTTTGGTGTTGGGACTATATAACATTGACCTGATCACCTGTGAGGCTCCATGAGAGCCCACTGTCAAGCTAATGACATTAAAAGAGCGCTTGTTGGGAGGCAACCCAATTTTATTTATCTAATTTTTATTTTATTTTATTTTATTGTTATTTTGTGTTTTATTAGGTACATGATCATGTGGAGTCACGAAAAAAATATAAAAATTAAAAACAGAATCAAAAATAGCAGAAGAAAAATCACACCCTGGAAGGAGGACATACTGGCGTTCAACGCCAGTAAGGAGCATCTGGCTGGCGTTCAACGCCAAAACAGAGCATGAATTTGGCGCTGAACGCTAGAAACAAGCAACATTCTGGCATTTGAACGCCAGGAATGTGCCTTGAGAAAAGCTGGCGCTGAACGCCAGTAACAAGCATGGAACTGGCGTTCAACGCCAGAAACATGCTACACATGGGCGTTGAACGCCCAGAACATGCTACACATGAGCGTTGAACGCCCAGACCGTGTATCACCTCGGCGTTTAAACGCCAGAATGGTATGCAAAGGCATTTTGCATGCCTATTTGGTGCAGGGATGTAATTCCTTGACACCTCAGGATCTGTGGACCCCACAGGATCCCCACCTAACATATTCCCACCTTACCTCCTAATCCTATAACACTCTTCCCCATGTCACACTTCCCAACAACTTCAATCTCTCTTCTCAATTACCCCCTTCACCACTCACATCCATCCACTCTTCCCCATAAACCCCACCTACCTTCAAAATTTAAAACCACTTTCCCACCCAAACCCACCCTAAATGACCGAAACTACACCCTCTCCCCTCCCTATATATACCCTTCCATTCTACTTCATTTTCACACAACACAACCCCCTCTTCTATACCTTGGCCGAAACCTACACTCCCCCTTCTCCTCCATATTTTCTTCTTCTTCTTCTTCTCTTCTTTCTTCTCTTGCTCGAGGGCGAGCAATATTTTAAGTTTGGTGTGGTAAAAGCATAAGCTTTTTGTTTTTCCATTACCATCAATGGCACCTAAGGCCGGAGAATCTTCTAGAAAAGGAAAAGGGAAGACAAAAGCTTCCACCTCCGAGTCATGGGAGATGGAAAGATTCATCTCCAAAAGCCATCAAGAGCACTTCGATGATGTTGTGGCAAAGAAGAAGGTGATCCCTAAGGTCCCTTTCAAGCTCAAGAAAAATGAGTATCCGGAGATCCGATATGAGATCCGAAGAAGAGGTTGGGAAGTCCTAACCAACCCCATGCAACAAGTCGGAATCTTAATGGTTCAAGAGTTCTATGCCAATGCATGGATCACTATGAACCATGATCAAAGTATGAACCCGAGTCCAAAGAATTATCTCACAATGGTTCGGGGAAAATACTTAGATTTTAGTCCGGAGAATGTGAGGTTGGCGTTCCACTTGCCCATGATGCAAGGAGATGAACGCCCCTACACTAGAAGGGTCAACTTTAATCAAAGGTTGGACCAAGTCCTTATGGACATATGTGTGGAAGGAGCTCAATGGAAAAGAGACTCCAAAGGCAAGCCAGTTCAACTAAGAAGACTGGACCTCAAGCCTGTGGCTAGAGGATGGTTAGAGTTCATTCAACGCTCCATCATTCCCACTAGCAACCGATCTGAAGTTACTGTGGATCGGGCCATCATGATTCATAGCATCATGATTGGAGAGGAAGTAGAAGTTCATGAAGTCATCTCCAATGAAATCTACAAAATAGCCAAAAAGCCCTCCACCATGGCAAGGCTAGCTTTTCCTCACCTTATTTGCCATCTATGTTACTCAGCTAGAGTTATCATAGAAGGAGACATCTCCATTGAAGAGGATAAGCCCTTCACCAAGAAGAGGAAGGAGCAAGCAAGAGAAACCCTCCACGGATCTCAAGATATGCATGAGGAAGCTCATCATCAAGAAATCCCTGAGATGCCTCAAGGGATGCACTTTCCTCCCAACAACTATTGGGAGCAACTCAACACTTCCTTAGAAGATTTGAGCCACAATGTGGAACAATTAAGGGTGGAACATCATGAGCACTCCATCATTCTCCATGAAATAAGAGAAGATCAAAGAGAAATGAGGGAGGAGCAACAAAGGCAAGGAAGGGACATAGAAGAGCTTAAGGACATTGTTGGTCCTTTAAGAAGAAGACGCCACTAAGGTGGATTCATTCCTTGTTCTCATTTCTTTCTGCTTTTCGGTTTTTATGTTGTGTTCATTTATGTTTTGTGTCTCTACTTCATGATCATTAGTGTTTAGTAACTATGTCTTAAAGTTATGAATAATTCCATTAATCCTTCACCTTTCTTAAATGAAAAATGTTTCTAATTCAAAAAGAACAAGAAGTACATGAATTTCGAATTTATCCATGAATTTAGTTTAATTATATTGATGTGGTGACAATACTTTTTATTTTCTGAATGAATGCTTGAACAGTGCATATTTTTTATCTTGTTGTTTATGAATGTTAAAATTGTTGGCTCTTGAAAGAATGATGAACAAAGAGAAATGTTATTGATGATCTGAAAAATCATACAATTTATTCTTGAAGCAAGAAAAAGCAGTGAAAAATACAAAGCTTGCGAAAAAATATAGGAAAAAAAAAGAGAAAAAGCAAGCAGAAAAATCCAATAGCCCTTAAAACCAAAAGGCAAGGGTAAAAAGGATCCAAGGCTTTGAGCATCAATGGATAGGAGGGCCCAAGGAAATAAAATCCAGGCCTAAGCGGCTAATTCAAGCTGTCCCTAACCATGTGCTTGTGGCATGCAGGTCCAAGTGAAAAGCTTGAGACTGAGTGGTTAAAGTCGTGATCCAAAAAAAAAAAGAGTGTGCTTAAGAGCTCTGGACACCACTAACTGGGGACTCTAGCAAAGCTGAGTCACAATCTGAAAAGGTTCACCCAGTCATGTGTCTGTGGCATTTATGTATCCGATGGTAATACTGGAAAACAAAATGCTTAGGGCCACGGCCAAGACTCATAAAAGTAGCTGTGTTCAAGAATCAACATACTTAACTAGGAGAATCAATAACACTATCCAAAATTCTAAGTTCCTAGGGAAGCCAATCATTCTGAACTTCAAAGGAAAAAGTGAGATGCCAAAACTGTTCAGAAGCAAAAAGCTACAAGTCCCGCTCATCTAATTAGAATTAATATTCATTGATATTTTGGAATTTATAGTATTTTCTCTTCTTTTTATCCTATTTGATTTTCAGTTACTTGGGGACAAGCAACAATTTAAGTTTGGTGTTGTGATGAGCGGATAATTTATACGCTTTTTGGCATTGTTTTTAGGTAGTTTTTAGTAAGTTCAAGCTACTTTTAGCGATGTTTTCATTATTTTTTATGTTAAATTCACATTTCTGGACTTTACTATGATTTGGTGTGTTTTTCTGTAATTTTAGGTAATTTCTGGCTGAAATTGAGGGACTTGAGCAAAACTCTGAAAAAGGCTGACAAAAGGACTGCCGATGCTGTTGGAATCTGACCTCCCTGCACTCAAAATGGATTTTCTGGAGCTACAGAACTCCAAATGGCGCGCTCTCAACGGCGTTGAAAAGTAGACATCTGGAGCTTTCCAGCAATATATAATCTTTTATACTTTATTCGGGAATTGATGACGTAAAGTGGCGATCAACGCCAAGTACATGCTGCTGTCTGGAGTCAAATGCCAGAAACATGTCACGGCCCGGAGTTGAACGCCCAAAACACGCTATAACTCGGCGTTCAACTCCAAGAGAAGCCTCAGCTCATGGATAGATCAAGCTCAACCCAAACACACACCAAGTGGGCCCCGAAAGTGAATTTATGCATCAATTACTTACCTCTGTAAACCCTAGTAGCTAGTTTAGTATAAATAAGACTTTTTACTAGTGTATTAGTTGTCTTTTGACCACGTTTCATCTTTGGTCTCAGTTTTGTTTTATTCTTCATCTTAGGGGGCCATTGATCACATTTTGGGGGCTGGCCATTCGGCCATGCCTGAACCTTTCACTTATGTATTTTCAACGGTGGAGTTTCTACATACCATAGATTAAGGGTGTGGAGCTCTGCTGTACCTCAAGTTTCAATACAACTACTATTATTTTCTATTCAATTCTCTTTTATTCCTATTCTAAGATATTCGTTGCACTTCAACTTGATGAATGTGATGATCCGTGACACTCATCATCATTCTCACCTATGAACGCGTGTGATTGACAACCACTTCCGTTCTACCTTAGGCCAGGCGCATATCTCTTAGATTCCCCAACAGAATCTTCGTGGTATAAGCTAGATAGATGGCGGCATTCATTGGAATCTGGAAAGTCTAACCTTGTCTGTGGTATTCCGAGTAGGATTCCAGGATTGAATGACTGTGATGAGCTTCAAACTCCTGAAGGCTGGGCGTTAGTGACAGACGCAAAAGAATCAAGGGATTCTATTCCAACCTGATTGAGAACCGACAGATGATTAGCCGTGCTGTGACAGAGCATAGGACCATTTTCACTGAGAGGATGGGATGTAGCCATTGACAACGGTGATGCCCTACATACAGCTTGTCATGGAAAGGAGTAAGAAGGATTGGATGAATGTAATAAGAAAGTAGAGATTCAAGAGGAGCACAGCATCTCCATACGCCTATCTGAAATTCCCACTATTGATTTACATAAGTATTTCTATCCTATTTTATTTTCTGTTTATTATTTTTCGAACCTATCATAAATTAATTTAATCTGCCTGACTGAGATTTACAAGGTGACCATAGCTTGCTTCATACCAACAATCTCTGTGGGATCGACCCTTACTCACGTAAGGTATTACTTGGATGACCCAGTACACTTGCTGGTTAAGTTGAACGGAGTTGTGTCCACACATAGCCAAGAGCCATTAAATAAATCTCATGCAAATATAAAGAGAATGAATCACAATTTCGTCCACCATGCTATTTATACTAAACTAGTAAACTAGGTTTATGGAAGATGGGTAGATAGTGCAGAAATCCACTTCCGGGGCCCACTTGGTGTGTGTTTGGGCTGAGCCTTGAAGCTTTCACGTGCATAGGTCATCCTTTGAGTTTAACTCCAGCTTTGGTGCCAGTTCCAGCGTTAAACGCTAGAAAAGGGTCTCTGATGGGCGTTTGGACGCCAGTTTGGGCCATCAAATCTCGAAAAAAGTATGGACTATTATACATTTCTGGAAATCCCAAGATGTCTAATTTACAACGCATTTAAAAGCGCGCCAATTGGGCTTCTAAAGCTCCAGAAAATCCACTTCAAGTGCAGGGAGGTCAGAATCCAACAACATCTGCATTCCTTTCTCAGCCTCTGAATCAGATTTTTGCTCAGGTCCCTCAATTTCAGCCAGAAAATACCTGAAATCACTGAAAAACATACAAACTCATAGTAATGTCCAGAAATGTGATTTTTGGATAACATCTAATAAAAATATACTAAAAAGTAACTAAGACATATTAAAAACTACCTAAAAATAATGCCAAAAAGCATATAAATTATCCGCTCATCACAACACCAAACTTAAATTGTTGCTTGTCCCCAAGAAACTGAAAACAAAATAGGATAAAAAGAAGAGAATATTCAATAAATCCCAAAATATCAATGAAGCTTAGTACTAATTAGATGAGCGGTGCTTGTAGCTTTTTGCTTCTGAACAGTTTTAGCATCTCATGTTATCCTTTGAAATTCAGAATGATTGGCATCTATAGGAACTCAGAATTAAGATAGTGTTATTGATTCTCCTAATTCAGTATGTTGATTCTTGAACACAGCTACTTATGAGTCTTGGCCGTGACCCAAAGCATCTTGTTTTCCCGTATTACCACCGGATACATAAATGCCACAGACACATAACTTGGTGAACCTTTTCAGATTGTAACTCAGCTTTGCTAGAGTCCCCAATTAGAGGTGTCTAGAGTTCTTAAGCACACTATTTTTTCTTTGGATCACGACTTTAACCACTCAGTCTCAAGCTTTTCACTTGGACCTTCATGACACAAGCACATGGTTAGGGACATCTTGATTTAGTCGCTTAGGCCAGAATTTTATTCCTTTGGGCCCTCCTATCCATTAATGCTTAAAGCCTTGGGTCCTTTTTACCCTTGCCTTTTGGTTTAAAGGGTTACTGGCTTTTTCTGCTTGCTTTTTCTTTTTCTTTCTTTTTTTTTCCTATATTTTTTTCGCAAGCTTTGTATTTTTCACTACTTTTTCTTGCTTCAAGAATCAATTTTATGATTATTCAGATTATCAATAACATTTCTCCTTCTTCATTATTCTTTCAAGAGCCAACAATTTTAACATTCATAAATTTCACTATAAAAAATATGCACTGTTCAAGCATTCATTCAGAAAATAAAAAGTATTACCACCATATCAAAATAATTAAACTAATTTCAAGATAGAATTCAAAATTCATGTACTTCTTGTTCTTTTGCAATTAGAAACATTTTTCTTTTAAGAAGGTGTAGGATTTATGGGATTTTCATAACTTCAAGGCATAGACACTAGACACTAATGATCATGTAATAAAGACACAAACATAGACAAAACATAAAGCATAAGGAACGAAAAACAGAAAAATAAGAACAAGGAAATTAAAGAACGAGTCCACCTTAGTGATGGCGGCTAGTTCTTCTTCTTGAAGATCCTATGGAGTGCTTGAGCTCCACAATGTCTCTTCCTTGCCTTTGCTACTCTTCCCTCATGGATCTTTGGTCCTCTTTTATTTCATGGAGGATAATGGAGTGCTCTTGGTTCTCCACCCTTAGTTGCTCCATATTGGAACTCAAATCCCCTAAAGAGGTGTTGAGTTGCTCGCAATAGTTGTGTGGAGGAAAATGCATCCCTTCAGGCATCTCAGGGATTTCTTGATGAGGGACTTCCTCATGCTCTTGTTGAGGTCCATAAATGGGCTCTCTTGTTTGCTCCATCCTCTTTTCAATGATGGGCTTGTCCTCTTCAATGACGATGTCTTCCTCTATGACAATTTCGGCAAAATTGCATAGGTGACAGATGAGATGAGGAAAGGCTAACCTTGCCAAAGTGGAGGGCTTACCATCCACCTTGTATAGTTCTAGAGGTATGATCTCATGAACTTCCACTTCCTTTCCAATCATGATACTATGGATCATCATAGCCCGATCCACAGTTACTTCGGATCGGTTGCTAGTAGGAATGATAGAGTGTTGGATGAACTCCAACCATCCTTTAGCCACAGGCTTAAGGTCCGGCCTTCTTAGTTAAACCGGCTTGCCTTTGGAATCTCTCTTCCATTGAGCTCCTTCCACACAGATGTCCTTGAGGACTTGGTCCAACCTTTGATCAAAGTTGACTCTTCTAGTGAAAGGATGAGAATTTCCTCTCATGATTGGCAAGTTGAACGCCAATCTCATATTTTCCGGACTAAAATCTAAGTATTTTCCCCGGACCATTGTGAGCCAATTCTTTGGGTCCGGGTTCATACTTTGGTCATGGTTCTTAGTGATCCATGTATTAGCATAGAACTCTTGAACCAATAAGATTCCGACTTGTTGAATGGGATTGGTGAAAGCTTCCCATCCTCTTCTCCTAATCTCATGTCGAATCTCTGGATATTCGCTCCTTTTGAGCTTGAAGGGGACCTCGGGGATCACCTTTTTCTTGGCCACAACTTCATAGAAGTGGTCTTGATGGGCTTTTGAGATGAATCTTTCCATCTCCCATGACTCAGAGGTGGAAGTAATTGCCTTCCCTTTCCTCTTCCTTGAGGTTTCTCTGGTCTTAGGTGCCATTAATGGTTATGGAAAATTAAAAAGCAAGGCTTTTTCCCACACCAAACTTAAGAGGTTTGCTCATCCTCGAGCAAAAGAAGAAAGAAGAGAGCAGAAGAAGAAGAGAAGTGGGAGATGGATGTGTGAGAGGGTTTCGGCCAAGGGCGAAAGAAGTATTTGTGATGTGTAAAAGTGGAAGAGTAAGTGGGGGTATATATAGGGTAAGAGGATAAGATTTAATTGGTGAGTAGTGTTTTGGGTAGAGTGTTATAGAGAGGTGTGAAGAAGAGAGGGAGTGAGGTGGGGTAGGTAGGGATCCTGTGGGGTCCACAGATCCTGAGGTGTCAAGAATTTTTCATCCCTGCACCTCCTCGGTGTTAAACGCCCTCTGTGTACCATTCCTGGCATTTAAACGCCAGGCTGCTGTCCTTTTCTTGTGTTAAACGCCAGTCTGCCTGCCAGTTCTGGCGTTTAACGCCCAGAATGGTACCAGGCTGGGCGTTTAAACGCCCATTTTTTTACCTTTACTGGCGTTTAAACGCCAGTTTGCCTGCCAGTTCTAGCGTTTTAACGCCCAGAATGGTGCCAGGCTGGGCGTTAAACGCCCATTTTGGTATCCTTACTGTCGTTTAAACGCCAGTAAGCTCGTCCTCCAGGATGTGCTGTTTTTGATGCTGTTTTTCATTCTGCTTTAGTTTTGCAGTTATTTTTATGACTTCACATGATCATCAACCTAAAGAAGACATAGACTAACACTAGAAAAAAAATGAGAAAGTAATTAATATAGATAACTAAAATTGGGTTGCCTCCCAATAAGCGCTTCTTTAATGTCAATAGCTTGACAGTGAGCTCTTACAGAGCTTTACAGATGCTCAGAGCGTGATTGTGACCTCTCAACACCAAACTTAGAGTAGGGGTGTTCATGGTTTGGTTAATTAAGTAAATTGGTTTTTACATGATGAAACCGGTTATTAACCAGTTAGTAAAATTTAAAACCGGTTTTTAACCGGTTATTAAAACAAAAACCGATTTTTACACTAAAAACTTATTTTTACACCAAAAAACTGGTTTTTATACCATAAAATTGCTTTTTATATGTAAAAATAGATTTTTACACAAAAACTAATATTTTTATATACAAAAATCCAAATTTTTTAACCTTTTTTTAATTGAATTTTTTAATCTAATTTTTTTTATTTCTAAATGATACGAGTAACATTTGTAAATAATGAAATCCCTTCCATTGCTTTCGTTCCTTTTTCTTTCTTATCTCTTTTCAGCATTTTCTATAAATAATTTTTTCTAATATAAATAATTTTCTTTCTAAATGATTCGAGTAACTTTTTCTTATCTCTTTCTTTCCATCTCTCTCATTTTCTCTCCCCCTCATCTTCTCTCTTCCTTCTCTCTTTCTCTTTCTCCCCTTCCCCTCTTTTTATCTTCCTCTCTCTCTCTCCCCCTCCTTTCTCACTCCACTTCTCTTCCTTTTTTCTCTCTCTCCTCTCTTTCTTCTCTCTCTCCCCCTCCACTCTATCTATCTCTCTTTCTCTTTCCCCTTTTTCTCCCCGTCCCATTTCTTTCTCTCTATCCTTCTCTCTCTCTCCCCCTTCCCTCTTTCTCTCTCCCCTCCTCTCCCTCTCTCCTTCTCTTTCCCCTCCTTTTTTT